>NW_022884432.1:0-470306 GCF_011952205.1 Bombus bifarius
AATTAACAATATAAATATAATCAAATCAAATTTATATAATCAAAATATTTTTATAAAATATATAATCAAAATATATTTATAATATATAATCAAATCTCTTTCCATATGTGTACATACATATTTGGCAAAGCTAGTCTGTAGTTGACTAACCTACAAATGTTTCATGTACAGGACGTAGCAAAATATGGGGCACAAAGCGATTGAAATTTGTCGAACCGGAAACGTAAAACGACAATTTTAATACGAGGCTCAATCTTCGCGAGAAAAATGAGTTCTTATTGTATTCGTATAATAAGAATTTCATAAACGTGGCTGTCATCAAAGAGCAAAATTGAGGTTAGAATTGTTACGTTTGAGACGCGGAAATTATCGATCGATCTGTTTCGCGATTATTTTACATCGTAATTTTATGTGCCGTATAAATGAGCGTAATTCTCTGTTTACGATGTATTTCTTTTCTACGAAATAAATATTTGTATTTGTTTGTAAGTGTATCTCAAAATTAGTCTCATTTATCAATGTGTATTATATTGATAACGATATTGCATTTAGCTTTTCGTTTGTTTGCGTTCCGAGTAATTTCTCATGATGCGCCTGTATTTTGAAAATTAAACGATAGCATTTTATTTCGCATTTCTCGCTTATTCCTGCAGGTAGAATAACTTGCTGCTGATTATTCGAATTTATGCAGATAGGAATGAGCGAAACGCGTGTGTATACATTATGCGTACTTATAAAAATTTCAAACTCCAGTTTCACGGAAATGACGCCTCGTATTAAAAATTTACCTTCTACATTTTCAATTTACCTTTACTTCTTGTACCGCGTTTTTCGATAGTTTTAAATATTCATTACGCGGGCTTGGCCATTATTTAAATAAAACATTTGAGTAGATGTTATTTTGAAATAATTATGCGCCTGTTTATTCGAACAAGTAAATAATTTTCCTTAAAAGAATCTTAAAATTTAGTTCATTGTTTAACTATCAAATAAAATTTTTTTATTTTATTCCATACTTCGTATTTGGATAAATGTTTGTTGAAATATTGTCTTAAATAATTTCTCATCCAACATTGTCAATTGCGTCAGAAATGCTGCTTTTGCTGTCTCATAGGTCACGCAAAATTAATAAATAATTAATATTAAATATTAATTTAAGTAAATAATAAAAGAAATATTAATAATAGAAGGATAATTGGAATTATATGTTTATGTTGTATAATTATATATACATTTCAGAGATTAAATAATTCACGATTATGCGGTTCATAACTCAACTGTATGCAAAAGATAATATTTTAATTTAATATTAGAATCCAAATTATTTCTTCTATCTGAGAAATTTAACTAAGGTAGAAAATTACTCGAAAATTATTTATTTGATTTGAACATAAAATAAAGTTGTTTCCCCTATGTTGCTTCTAAGATGCAAATAATGAAGTAGATGAAATATCAGGTTGGCAACTAAGTGATTGCGGATTTTTCAACACCATCTAATAACAAAATCCGCAACCACTTAGTTGCCAACACAATAGCTCATTATTTTGGTGATTTTTACGCAGCTACGAAAAATGTAAAAGTGCAAAAATATGCGGAATGCGCATGTCAAAAATACATGAATATTCAATTAGTGAAATTTTTGCTTAGTTTTTTTAGTTGTATTCATAACTAAAAATTTGCATATGTAAATATCGGATCCGATTGAAATCGCTGACACAGATTTTATTGACGCCAGAGCAACGATAACTTTGACTGACAACCACTGTCATGAAAGTATTAACCGATAACAACAATGGTCGACATAAAGTATAACCAGTTTTTTACTACAAGCTCGAGCCAAGTACGAGTTTGGTTGAACTCAGCGTTTTTTAAACTTTTTTCTTTCGTGGCTCCATTTCGTCCGGGAAAATTTTACGCGACGCTAACTGTATACGTAAAAATGTAGCACAAAATAAATATACAAACAAGCAATTAATAGATAATAAATCAAAAAAGCTTAATTTTAAACAATGCGTGTTATATTTCTGATTTTATCACTCAGTAGCACTTATTAGGGCAAAACTAAATTTGTTTGTTTAATCTTGATAAATATGCTTGTTTATTTTTGGATAAAAAATTAAATCTTGGCCAAATATTTGATATAACAGAGCATTTTCAAAGTTTCTCACGATTATTCGAAATTTTGATTTCACAATCGTATATATAAACACGTAGCATAAAATGTTATAAATGTGTTTAAAACTATTGTAGAAATTGTTGCAAGTTCTGTTCTAATTCCAAGCCAAAATTCATTTAAATGATTTTTTTAGATCTATGTCGATTAATAATTAGATGAATCCTTGATCCTTTAATGACAGAATCACTGGTATGTGACAGATACAAAAATTGTCATAGCCTCATAATTCTGTTCAACCTATAGCTTAAAAAGCTCTGCTTCAGAATATTGTTCCAATCTGCATTCTGGTTTTGCCTAAACATTAGCCACTTGTGTGATGGTATTAGTTAATAAAGAACCGATTTTTACACTATAATTAACGTAACTGTCTTTACTAACCGATACAATCATACATTTCGCAGATGTACGAGAAAGCTAGAAAATAGACTAACACAATACTTGTATTTTAGTCGAGTTTGCTATAAGCAATTGATCAAGTTCTGTGTCGATCATTGACAGTTCTTAATATATACTGTCATCGGTTGAAGTTACTGTCAGCCAAAGTTGTTGTAGATCAAGTCCGTGACCTGTGAATTGTTGTTGGTGAAAACAGTATCGATGACTTCATTGGAACGCCAATAATTCACTGGCATCAGACACTTGATCGACATCAGACATTTGATCGACAACAAATACTTCATCCACAGCAGACACCTGATTAATGTCAGACTCTTGGCCGATACGAGGCACTGATCGACATCAGACTTGATCGATACCAAACATTTGACTGACACCAGACTTGAACGATACCAGGCTCTTGATCGACACCAGACTTGATCGATACCAGGCTCTTGATAGATACCAGGCATTTGATCGACACCAGACTTGAACGATACCAGGCACTTGATCAACGACAGTACTAACCGTGATCGAGATACATACTCTCTAGGTAGCTAGGACAAAGCTAGATCGTAGCTTGCTGTAAACAATTGGTTAAACTCTGTGTCGATCATTGTTGTTGTCGGTTAACGCTGTCGTCGATTAAACCTGTTGTTGGTCAAAGCGGTTGTCAAGCAAGTCTGGTGCCGGTGAATTGTCATTGGTAAAAGCAGTGTCGATGAAATCTGTATCAGTAGTTTCAATGGGACCTTAGTAAATATCCACAGTGTACTCATTATTTAAAATCGTTTTTCTCCATCTTCGTTGCAAAGAAATCTTGCCCAAATCTGTAATGTACTCTATAACAGCGTTTGCTAAAATAAGAAATTCATAGGTTCGAAATGAAGAAATTTTATTGGATTATATATATATGTATATCTATATCTATATTGAGAGAACATAGCATTTGAGAAACGCTATATGAAAATACTTGTTCAGGTCGAAGGGTACGCCGCGGCAGGCCGCGGCTTGGGACAAGGGGTGGAAAACATGGATCCCCGTCTGTACAGGGTAATTCGCCATCGAGGAGTGAATGGTTACCCTTGGATATGAGAACTACACCTCCTGCTGCGATGCCTGCTTTCCGTGGTTTCGAGGAGTCCTCTTCCGACGGCGTGGTAAATTTCCATTGTTCTTATATTTTTTTCTCCTCGTTCATTTCATTCAAGCTCGCATCATTGTTAACCCAGTCTTAGCCCAGTTTTTTATACGACCGCAGTAATTTCATATGATCTATGCAAATTAATAAAATAGATTAATGATACGGAATACGACCGCAGTAATTTCAAATGATCTATGCAAATTAATAAAATAAATCAATGATACGGAATATTCGAGATTTCGTTTTTATAAAAGTATTCATTCATTCTTTTATCTGGAAGAATCCTGGTTTATGCGTTCGTGCACTACTTACGTTGTCTTATAGAGAGGCAATGTTGCGCGTATCATTGACACGTTTCACTTACGCGCACTCAGCGCGTGTTCATTTATTGGTTTTGCAACTTAGTTTGCTACATACGTATTTCAATAGAAAAATGGTGAAAATAAATTTCACGGTAAATTTCCGTTGGACACTGGGAAACGCATTTAACGATAAATCACGCGAATTTCGTCATTTAACTTGCCTCTCGAAAACTTTCGTACACTTTCGAACAAAACGATCGACCGCGTTCAACGACGGACTTTCAAGTGAAATTCAGGCGCGACTATGCTTGTCTTTCGTTTTCTACAAAATATCTTGCACTGTCGGTTTTATTAATTATTTGCCAACATTATTACGTATTGGGTAAAGTTACATACAGTGTGTCCGGTTTATCTCCGAATGATTTTTATAATCCTATATAATTGTACAGAAATTTATTAAGTATATATAGAAATATATAGAAATATATACATAAATTGTATAATAATATCTCTGAACAATAATTATCCTAAAATATTCCGAAAAATATAGATTGTGCAAAAAGATGTTCCAGACGAAAGTTGCGGGACATCGAAGCGAGTTTACTATACTCTGGTGTATTCGACCTTGAAACCTGGTGCAAAAGACACGAGTCTGTAGTGTTTCGAAAACGTCTGAATTCCAGTTACAAGAAAATCTACTGAAAGATAAAGCTATCCATTAGACAATTTTAACGTCTTTCGCAGAGAGTTTCAAGGTCACTACAAGGTCAAATACACAAGACTATATAGTATATTCTCCTCGATATCGTGGAATTTTTGTTTGAAAAGTTTTTTTCATATCTTCATCATTCGCATGTTTTGAGATAAACTGGACACACTGTATATTTTCACAAAATTTTCAAAGACATTTCCTTTCGTTTAAACGGCTGTCTTTCTTCTTAACCTGTTAACTAGAAAAGCCAACCTGTTATTTGATTTGCGAATATTCTTAACGTAATTTGTTCACTTAAGAGTATCCCTCTTCTGAAATAATTCAACTAGTTTTTTATGAAAACGTTGTCGTCACATATGCTACGTAAAGGAATTAATTCACCTACATTAATGCAGCGCCAAGAAGAATATTTAATTGACGCATAATCTAGCTAGCATAATATACGTGCAAATTGCCGTGTCATTTTCCTCCTTTGCTTTGCTTCTGTTTATTTTCACTGAATCTTTTTCTGCGCTTGCTAATTATTAATATCATACGCCCTGAGGCTGTTTCACTCCAAATTATTCCAGAAATTATTTTCTTCTTTATCATCCTTAATCAAAGGCAGTTACCTGTCCTCTACGTTCTTTTCTTATCCGCTTGTCTTAAAGAGCTGTGATAATTTATTGACTCAAGTTGCTTGAGTCTCGCGTTCGTGTTTTTGCATCCTCTAACACTTTGAAATACTAATTTTCTTTCAACATTCAATTTTCTTGCTTCCGCATCTGCGTCGGTGACGCCGGAAGTGACTCGAGTGAAAAATTTGTCATGCAAAAACAACAATTCAACTTCTTTCAATTTTACACCATTTTCATAGTCGTCTGCACACTTATTGATCTAACTGTGCAGACTTTATATCTTCTTACCTTCTTATCGTTCACAGCAATTTATCTACTTTTACAGTTATTTACTGTGTATTTATGTACTGTACATTATTTACTGTTTTTGCTTGTTTTCGTTGGACCATGGTTCTTATACTTATATATTTATTTCTTCACTCACTGCGTGTTTATCTTCTCCTTATTTTTCTATTTACTGTTACCTCTAACTCTTCCGCTACGGCGGAGTTGGCCAGCAAACGGTTAAACTGGAAATACCTCTGTACACTATCGCTCGGAAATATCTGGATAGTTTGGTAGGTTCCTATTAATAGTACAACTTTATTAATTCTCCAGTTACATTTTACATTAAATTATAAATTCTACAGTTACAGAGTCGGGCGAATTGTTCATTATTCGAATCGTTTCAAATGAATATTTATCCAAGACTATCGGGATAAATTCATATTAGTCGAGTATTTTGTCAGTGAAGTAATTATTCGTTGTCAGTAATCAATTTCATTTCATACACTTATTCGAATAACAACCGCAGAATTATTTGAATAATACGAATAATCGTTTGTACAAGTATATACAGACACTGGTACAATTCTTACTGTTAATTTACCAAACGAATAATTTACGATAAAATTATAAATAAAAACATATAATTTTTACGTGAACTGTAACAGCAGACGGAATATCAAACGCGTGATTGTTCTGTCATTTGAACATTTCATGAACCCAATACCTTTGTTCTTCTTATTAAATAATATTAATATAGGTAGCTTTGCCGTACTCGAGACGAAATCTCTGCTAACTGCGTGTAATGTTGTAGTTAAATTATGTGGAATACTTTCGAGCGATGGTAGCTACGTCTTTTTATAGATAGAGCGAAGAACACTTTGGTGGCATCTAAATAAACTGTAAATTAAATATAAATTAATATTATGAAAATATATAACTAGCAAGTGAATCTGTTTTCAACCGAATCACTCAACGATCGAATTGATTATTTCCGTGGAAATTTGGTTGAGTAATTAAACATGAATTAATTACGTATTTTGATATCGAAGTTAAGAAATTTTTGAATTACACTTTCTGCACCAAAATTTATTTTTAGTCGTTGCAAGAAAATTATAAACGTTTGTAATCGTCTGATTAATGTGAAACGGTCATTCAATTATATAAAACTCTGATTCTGATTAATTCAGTATGCTTTAAGTAATTGAACATTTGTGCCAGATTCATTATAATTTCGCAGATAAGCTTCCATAGTGAAAGGATTAATACAGTGTTCTCTGGATGAGGATATCGGTTTTCACTTTGAGATAGCGTAACCTTCACATCCTATTAAGATGTTAATCTATTAAACAAGACAGACCTAATTAATGCTCTATTTATCTTCACATCTTTCAAGGATCAAAATGAGTATAACGTTGACTCCAAATTATTCCTTCCTCCCTTTTCTCAAAGAATTCGTATTTAACACTAGCAGATTAATTTTCTATTAATGCGATAACTGTTATTTATATATATAAATGTAACGGGGTTTTAACACGGTAGAAATTTTCATTAGAACATTGTGAACAGCGTAATTTTAACAACTCTACGAATTTGAAATATTTGTTACTGTTAAAAAATATCGCTGGATGGCAAATCAGCGAAAGAACGTTGCAGGAGAAAAATTGTATTGCACTTCAGGAAGGCAGAAAACTAAAAAGAAAAAAGAGAGTATGAAAAGACTTTAATATAATGCAATGGTAGCATACTATATTTCATAGTTTCTTATTGTCTGACAGAGCCTGACACATAATATAAATTAATTATTTATAAAAATGTAATTATCTCTTGAAACTCTATTCATAGTGTCCATATTAGTGTACTATATACTTACATTGAAAAAATATGTAAATTCCATTGAATTTTGAAAAAAACATGTTTACGAAGAAAGTGAATGCTTGTCATACGGTTTCCTGCCTTCGTATAGAGTTCAAGGTCACAGAAATGGGCACCATGTCATTTCATTGCAATAATATTAATATTGTTCCCTTTTTTTAAACGAGATTGAAAATTTGAATTTTGAACAGCTTTTTTAGGTGGAATACTCCACTGTGAGTCGCGTCACTAAATTAACTTAGAGAACACTGTATTTTGCTACTCACTACATTTATCTGTATCTGAAAATTCTATTACGTTCCTTTAAAACTTTCCTTCCTTAAGATATGTTTTAATTTCTTCCTTGTTTTAATACAAAAGCATCATTTTTTTTTTAGATCAGCATCTGCTATTTGCAACACCTACATGCATTTTTGACTCACACGCAGAACTCAAACACTGCACCTGTAATATATATACTATATGTATTATTTTTGTACCTATTTTCCTGGATTAGAAATTAGCATAAACATGTTGGCTTTCTTTTTCTTTGAAACTTTGACAAACATGTGTTCGGCAGGTGCACTTGGGAGAGGGAATAGCAGTTTGCGAGGAACAACTAAGGGCTGTGAAATGGAGCGATTACAGAAAATTGACCCGCGGACTGGCTGCAATTTTGTTCAGCCCCACCGAGTTGGCCACCTGCTCGGTCACAGGACAACGATGGAGCCGAGCTGGAACTGCCACTGAAAGACCAGTGAAACCTGCGCTAGATAAGGCCAAAGTACAGGCTATTATATGTAAGTAGCAGCTACTTTTTCTTAATATATATACAAACTACTTTTGACCATTGCTGGATTTATTAGGTTGGTATGTTCTCGAACAAGATTATAATCGTACGTATTGTACAGGAACAAGGAATGTGGATCTGATTGATTATAGTGACACAGGTCAGGTTCCATTGAAATCACCGATGCTGTCTTCGCGGATCACAATTCACCGACTTCGCCAACGCTGGAATTCACCAACACCAGACCTGCTGGAATTGACCAACAGTAGACAGTATTAACATGGAAAAATATAACAATAAGAGATGATCGTTACCTATGCATGTAGTTTTATCGCTGCAAGAAATTGATGGCTGGCTGCCTTGTGGCTGCCGGATTGAAAACGCTAACTGAAACTCAAGACAGAGCAGAAGCTGGTGGCTAACAGATAAATAAATTTTGTCAATATGAAATTTATGATCTGTGTTAGCTTTAGGCTGGTATTCTTAATCTGAACGTCACAAAGCATCCGGCTATCAATTATTTGCTACAATATACCTACATGCTTAAGTAAAAAGTCCTCTCTTATTTCTCCGTGCTAATACTGCCAATCAGTTAAAGCTGTTGTTTACCGGGTGAAATCCGGTATCTTTGAGAATTGTGGTCCGCGAAAACGGTGTCAGTGATTTTAATGGACCATAGAGCCATCCTTTCTCACACCATAAAACGGTCCGTAAAAACAAAAATTCGTGAAACGTAGGAACTTTGTTGTTGTGCGCAACTATCAACATAAATCGTTCAGGAGCCACATTGATCAGCTACATAAATTTGAAAGCAGAAAAAGGCGAGGTTAGGGACACTATCTTTGAAATTTATCTCATAAGTTGCTATTATTTCCGTCCGCAATTATTTATAAAGAGGCAACGCACGTATGATATCGATGACCTTGAAATATGTTGTCAAGATTATAATTCTGAACAACTTTTTCCTCATATATGTTACCATCGCTTGGCTTCAATATAATTTAGTTGATACATATCTAATCTAATCTATAACCCATTAATATATCTTTCATTATTATATTATTATATTTTTTTTTCATTACATCAATGGTGATTAGCATCAATGAGTTAAATTTAGGTTGGGTTATATAATATATTGTCAAGATCATCACTTTGAACAACTTTTACTTATATACGTTACCGCTGCTCGGCTTTAGTTTGGTGTTGTTTTATTTGGTTTGACTTTTATTGTATATACAGAAGAACTCAAGAACGTATAAATATATTTTCTTAACAGACCAAAAAATACTCTTTGTTTGGTAATAATTTAATATTTCCAATCTTAGTCTCTTCCAAGAAAGAGTGTTTCTCACAAGACTCACTTTATTGTAATCTCGTCCTCAATACACATGCAATCATCCTCCGTCATATCGCGCAGTGCAGCCACCTATGGGACATCTGAATTACTTTGTACATTTAGTTTGGCAAATATTAATCTAACCCAACTTATAACCTATTAATTTATCTTTTTTTATTTGTATTAAGGACGATTAACAGCAATGAGTTAAGTTTAGATTGAGCTATGTGAAAATACGGTCACTCATATGGCAGAGTGTAAAGTGTAATGGAAACTAAATTGAATTGAAGATTTTTATGAATATCCGAATAGGCTAAGCGGCGGTTACTTGTGTAGGTGAAAGCTGTTCGGAATGATAAGCTTAACAACATATCTGAAGATCATCGAAATCGATATTATCGAATTATCCAGTCATCCTCTTGAAATAAATGAATTTAGGTAGCAGGTAAGTGATTTGTCATTAAGCGTGTTTGTCATATAGCATCAAGCGATGGAAATAGTAAACAAAACACAAAACCAAGTAGGTTACAAACGATAAGATATTGACTGAAATTAAAGTCATAACCATTAATATAGCATAACTACTGCGACGACGTACATTTCTAACTACATACAGCCAGTGTAAAAAGTATTCGTAATTAATTTCAACAAAAATATTGTAGAACATCGTTCATGAACAAAGTTTTCTACATGAATATGTATATATTCTTATTAGTCTGCAGAATAATTTTCGTAAACAACTAGATGGGATATTTATATCCTTCGTGAAAACGTTAACAAACATTTAAAAAACGAATAAATCTTATCTAATATATAATACAGGGAGTCACTAGATTTAATTATTTCAATACTTAAGGAGTTTTCTTTTGATTTTATTATACCTCGAAACCGTCGTGGTATTGAATTTACCAAATTGACGAGTACTCTACTCGAAATATTTTTCCATTCTTCTAAAATAGCTCTCTCTAAATCATTTCTCTATGAAATACGATGATTCGATATTTTTCGTCTTAGATGATCCCCTATATTTTCAATAACGTTTATATCTACGGGTTGTGAAGATACTTTCAAGTGTTTCCAAACATCAAACAAGATCCACGCTCGCGTATTAGTAGCATTATGCTTTAATTGTTATTTTGCATCACGATGAAATTGTTTTACAAACCCACTTTTTTCTGCATTTTGATACAGCTCATCTGTTCAAATATCTACGTATATTTTATCCTACGAAGCGGTAACTGTACGAATATCTATTACGCATATATTTTTGCCATTCGCTACATATTTATTAATCTCTTCACAATCGGAATATGTATCGCACTTTTTTCTTTTTTGAAAATTATTCTGAGAACTTGTAAGAATACATACATATCTTTTGCTCTCATTTCGTTTTTTTTTTTTTTTTGTTACTAAACGGTGTTCTACAAACGAAGTTAAGTACTATATGAATATTTTTTACACTGACTGTACAGACACTGTCAAAGTGTGCCGTGAAATCTAAACAGTGTTCCTCGACCGTTATCGCTATTGCACGATCGTAAACTTCGACAGATGTAGATCGTGTAACTGTTCGTATACGTTTTAACATTACGAATGTCCTCGTAACGTCCCTTGAATTGACGCTTCTGTGAACAGCTTTCAAAGGTGGAGCGAGGTAGAGCGGGCAAAGTACCATTCTTGCCCTTATGCTGCCTCACCAGCCATCTTCTTTTCTCTGCGCTATGGTTTTATTGAGACACTGTATATTTAACGTGACGAGTGGGACTGATGGTGTCATGTTCGGGCCATATCAATCGCGGCAGTGGCAATCCGATTTTCAAAACAGATACAAACGATGTTAAAAATTATTATTATTATTTCTATAGTAAATTTACCACCGTTGTGTTCATCATTTATTTATATTTATACTTATCACGAACTCCAGTTTGACTTACGTAGTAAGCTAAGGACCTAATGCGTTGGTATCTCGTTGTTCCATATAAAAGAATATTAATACGTCGGTATAGGATCTATATCCATAAAATTTAACCATAATAGTCGTAACTCATAATTTTTTTACACTTTGTATATTTTTTTAACGTTTATCATAAAGTAAATCTTTATTACAGCATTGTACGAATAACATGTCAATTTCTACTAAGCTTACGGGAGTTGTTCGTTTGTGTTCGCCTAACTGCACCAGTCAAGTTTATTGCATCAGTAAAACATTTCGTTCGTAACGATGATTCTCTAATTGTTTTAAACAGTGTAATCATTCACGTAAGTAATTACATTTCTTCACGATGTCAGAACACGAATAACCTCTGTATTTCTGTAGCCTATCTGTTTCTCAAATGCTAATTCTGTTTAACTATTCAATTGGCCATTATTCTGTCTACTGTTTTTGATCACAACGGACTCACAAAGCATCTGCCAGGAAATAGACAGCGTTGCTGAACTACGTATAAAGGCTTTTCTGTTTCTACGTAATAATGCAAAGATTGCACATTGTACGAATCGTTTGAGAAGATTCAGCTTTTCGAATGGAAGCTTCTTATGCAAGGTGGATCGTAATTCGTGGCACAAGCGGAGCGAGAGGAGTGATATGGTTAAAAATAAGGCGAAACTTGAGAGTAAGGAAATTACGTTATAGACGCGTGCCAGAAGAATAGTCCATTTCAATTTTAATCGAACTCGCTTCATTGTTTCAGTTGAAACGTTCCCTCGCATATTGGTAGAATGCTAACAGACTGTCGAGACAATCTCTACCATGACACGGACTCTCTCTCCCTCTCAATGTCTCAATTAAAACAACAGACCAAATTTTATTTATTACGTTCGTTGTGTTCATCGCCCAGCTCGAAGAATTAATTAATAATTAAGTATTGACAGCGAATAAGCCAAATAAGCGAGGACTGTGGCCTAAAAAGCAGAGGAAGTTACAATAGCAGTCTGTGATGAAATCCGTGAGGCTAATCACGTGTCATTCAGCGGATCTTCAAACGCGTTTCTCTCGAAAGCGAAGCCACCAACTTAATCTTGTTATTTCTAATTCACTTTCATTCTGGGCCATAGAATTTTCCTTGCTCTGCTTCTATCATGTTTGCTGACGCGAGATGTATATTCTGCATTTTCCTTCCATATTATTTCTTATACACAGACAGCGCAGGTTCTTATCTCTTTCCATCTAATATGTAATTCTTGCCATTTCATTCTTTTAACGCTGTCTATTCGTTAAACGGCGTTTCCGTACTCTTGTTTGATAAATTTTTCGCCATGGAGACAGTCGAAGCTTCGTCAAATTCAATATATTTAAAACACGATCTTCTTTCTTGTGACGTTGATAACTTTGTTCGCACTCCGATGCTGATGCATCGGAACAACAACTTTTTTTTCTTTTTTGGACTACAGACTGGCTAACAATCTATTTCTTTCTTTCACAATTTTTCTTGTGTAGATTGAGACAGGTAAATTTGATTTTGAAATTATTTTATTCTCGACTTCCTCGATATTGGTTTCATGTTTGGATAGAGTTTAATTCTCGGTTATCTTTATGGATTCTAGTGATCCACAGTTTTACTTTGGAAAGAAATATCTCCAAGATATTCGCTTATAATTGCATTATGTGTGCAATATTATTAGTTTAAAATGTTTTTTATAATCTCTGACGATTACACCGTTAAAACTTTCTGCAGTCGTGTACAGAATGTCGTGGCAACTCTCCACAGTTAGTAATGGGTCTTGTTGACCCAGGTGTGACAAAAACGTATTTTTTGCTCAGATCGAACATATTTCATTTATGTGCAAATTTTCCATACAGATTCTTGTGCATTCACCGTGGAGGAACTCATTGAAATCTTTCTTATTTCCTTTTAAAATACATAAATTGACCTATCTATAAATAAAATACAGAATTTTTGTATCTTTGTGTCCGAATGACTTGACTTTTTCATATAATTGCCTCAGTTTTCTTATTTGAAAATTGCTTTTCTTCGACATGTCAAATGAATATCTTCTTTGAAACATGCACTAGAAAGCTACTTTCTCCCCTAGAGCACCACATCTCGAAAGCACCATCGTAGATGTTTAGCGAGGGAAACATAAAGAAGTTACCGCATAACTTTTCATAAAAGTATCTTTCTTCGAAACTCGCAGGTGAGAAGATTTTTTTCAAGAACGATTTTTAAGAACAAACGTTGTTTGTTAACCTTCCTTTTGTCAAAAAATATTCTAGGACGTTTAAACTATCCTTAAATTGTGTCCATTCGATATCACTGTTATTTTTAATTAAACAAGAGCTACTTGAGAATCGAAAAGGGCCTCTGTGTCTGAAACAAAAGTCGATTTACTATCAGTGGAAAAGAACAAATTGCAGTTCAGCAGTAAGATCATCATCTTGTGGAAAATACATTTCTTCCGGTGGCAGTACTTTTACGCAAACAGTAGGCAATTCTGAATGGCACAGTTTTGATTAGGCTAATTAAAAATGGCACCATAGTATTACCAGAATATCCATAATATATCCATAATATGATATCATATTATAAGCAGCGTGATATAAAATGTTTAGAAACAAAAGACTATGTACATTTCGTACCGGCAAGTGGATGTTGAAATATTTCAATTTCGGATTAAAATAGACTTACGAAGTTTTCCAAAGGTTGCGTAACAACTTTATCGTCTGATCTCGTGTTTCGAAAAATGCTAGATAATAAAAAAGAGATTAGAGGGTATAAAGTCTGCGAGATGAAAAACAGAAATAGAAAGCAAACGATTTAACTCTTGAGAATTTCGTTGCACGTGCCTATTGAGATTTTGTGATGTAAAAAACAGCGTGACTAATTGTTAAATGATAAGATATTTCGCTGATTCCAGCTCGAATTGATGTGTTATTGGATGACGGTGCAAAGACGTTAAATTGAAATCGGGTCTTGAAAAGTACCATATTTTCAAACGAAATGGCAAAATGTTTGATTACGTTGGAAGTATAGGCGGTTTACGAGCACTTAACGCAGTTAATGTGTTTTTCTTGCGCATCATGCTGTATCACACTATATATTCATGTGCATATCCAACAAATCAGGATTCTAATACTTATAAACCGAGCAGGAACGTAACCGTTATCGAGAATAAAAAAATGTACACGAATAAATGTGAAAATATTACTAAGCTACTATTGGGTTGGCAACTAAACAATTGCGGATTTTGTTAATATCACCTAATGACAAAGTGCGCAGTCACTTAGTTGCCAACCCAATATATCTCGCTATAGTAATAAGAGACGATCTTTGCCACTAATTGTTACGTTTAAGACTACTGCTCAAGCTGTATACTGATTTTCTACTAATTGCAAGTGCACATTTGTCTTGTAACTTCTGCGTACATTTTCTGATTGCTTTCAAATGTTACTACATTTAGAGTAAAAAAAAAAAAAACATACAATACAGAGCTAATGAAATTTCAAAAAGTTTCGTATAATGCACATAATATATTCATAAAAGAGTTGTATGGAAAATGTTCGAATATTTTTATAAACCACAGCGTATCGTGTTATTTGAAACAATGAAACTAAATTTAAATTTGTTCGCTGGAAAATTGCTAACACTTAATGAGTGAAATTTCCGAGTTTATTAATTCAAGAGTGATAAGGAATCTGGTCATAAAAGATATGTATATGTTAATAGAAATATTATTTTTGATCATGTGTAATACGCTCGTGAGGTCTTGAGCAGAAACCGAAGAAACGTTTTAAAGAGTAAGACGAATTAGAGGAAGTAAAAGAGGAAATTGGGAAATTTGAATTTCGATAAAATTTCGCGAAACAATTGAATCTAGCGGAACAAAAGGACACATCGGAAAGGAACGTAAAATGCGTGTATCAAGAACCATTGTAAACACAGGATATCCGAGAATAGAGCGGTGACTACTCTCGACGATGTCTAAACGTTTACTTGGACTGAAAATAGTTCGTTCAGGATTTGGAATTTCAGTCTATAAAACAACTCTTCTTAGAAAAATCTAGTTGCCGTACGTCAATCTATTTTCTCCCGAACTGTATAAATATCGAAATAAGCGAACGAAAAGGTAGATCAAACGTATTAGCAGTCGCGTGTAATGTTAAGGCTTGTTTGCTCCTTTATTCTTAAATAGCTTGATTTTAAGCAGTGCCTAAATATTTAAAACAGATTCAGCAGTAAAATCTGATATTAGAATATGTATACGAATTTTCTCCCAATATGAAATAATGGAAGAAAATGTTCTGTCAATATGGTAATGTTAAAAAAGATTTCAATTTCATATATTGATATTTAATTTTATACATACATACATATATATATATATATAATTGTATAATATGTATATTTCAATATATATTTCAATATGTATATTTCAATATCTATTTGAATATATATTTCAATATGTATATTTGGGTATATATTTCAATATGTATATCTGAATATATATTTCAGTATATATAATTGAATATATATTTCAATACGTGTATTTCAATATATATTTCAATATGTATACTTAAATATCTATTTGAATATACATTTCAATATGTATATTTGGATATATATTTCAATATGTATATCTGAATATATATTTCAGTATAGTTAATTGAATATGTATTTCAATATGTGTACTACTATATATATTTCAATATGTGCACTTCAATATCTATTCCAATATGTATATTTGAATATCTATTTGAATATACATTTCAATATGTATATTTGAATGTCTATTTGAATATACATTTCAATATGTATATTTGGATATATATTTTAATATGTATATTTAAATATATATTTCAGTATATATAATTGAATATATATTTCAATATGTGTACTTCGATATATATTTCAATATGTGCACTTCAATATCTATTCCAATATGTATATTTGAATATCTATTTGAATATACATTTCAATATGTATATTTGGGTATATATTTTAATATGTATATTTAAATATATATTTCAGTATATATAATTGAATATATATTTCAATATGTGTACTTCGATATATATTTCAATATGTGCACTTCAATATCTATTCCAATATGTATATTTGAATATCTATTTGAATATACATTTCAATATGTATATTTGGGTATATATTTTAATATGTATATTTAAATATATATTTCAGTATATATAATTGAATATATATTTCAATATGTGTACTTCGATATATATTTCAATATGTGCACTTCAATATCTATTCCAATATGTATATTTGAATATCTATTTGAATATACATTTCAATATGTATATTTGGGTATATATTTCAATATGTATATCTGAATATATATTTCAGTACATATAAATGAATATATATTTCAATATGTGTACTTCGATATATATTTCAATATGTGCACTTCAATATCTATTCCAATATGTATATTTGAATATCTATTTGGATATACATTTCAATATGTATATTTGGGTATATATTTCAATATGTATATTTGAATATATATTTCAGTACATATAATTGAATATATATTTCAATATATGTACTTCAATATATATTTTAATATGTGCATTTCAATATATATTTCTATATGTATATTTGAATATCTATTTGAATGTATATCTCAATATGTATATTTGAATATATGTTCAATGTGTATGTTTCAATATATATTTCATTGCATATAATTGAATATACAGGGTGGTTGGTAACTGGTGGTACAAGCGGAAAGGGGGTGATTCTACGCGAAAAAAGAAGTCGAAAATATAGAAAAACAATTTTTTTTTTAATTTTTAAAAAGGATTTTTTTTTTAATTTTTCCATCGAGACAACGATCCACAGTGAGATCCGTTATAACGTACCGCACGCGTACCGAGCGAAAATTCAAAGTTGATTTTCTCGAAAACAAAGCCTCAAACAAAAAATTTTTATTCTATATTTTCGACTTCTTTTTTCGCGTAGAATCACCCCCTTTCCGCTTGTACCACCAGTTACCAACCACCCTGTATATTTCAATATGTGTATTTCAATATATATTTCAATATGTATATTTGAATATCTATTTGAATGTATATTTCAACACTTGGTTAGTAATTGACATTGACTATTGTCCTACAGTTACAACCAAAATGACTAAAAGTTCCAGTGTAACAATCAGTAGATGAGTTTGACTGACTTTTGGTTACGAATAATCGTTATAGATCAAAACATGTTTGGTTACCGACACCATCATAGATGAGAGAACTTCTTTTTGGTTGCCCATAGCCATTATGTATTAGAGGGAAAAATGAAAACGAGAGAGAAAAATAATACTTTTTTTTGTTGTCAATTCATAAAAGTGTTAAGGGCAACATTTTTGGTGCATCAAAATAAAAGAGAATGGTCTTACACCACTTTCAAAATAAACGGTCCATATGGTAATTGTTATTTTTCTTTTGTAGTTTTATTATATTTATTATATATACATTATATTTTGCATATATTTGCATATATGTGGATAAAAATTGCTTGAGGAGAAATATGTAACATCTGGATCGATATGATCCGGCCAGTCTCTTTAGATACACAAAACCTCAGGTTCTTATAATGTTAATTTCCTTTCCTCAAGATTTTCTCAGTTTTTTCAATTGCAATAGAAAAGACCATTATATGATCGAACTAATAATTTTTGTTTCGCAATGTGTAGGGTAACTTTATTACGTGACAAAATTTTACACCATATTTTCGACTGATATTTTTACATGGAATTAATGGGACACCCTGTACATGTACTGAACGAAGGTTTCGCATTTCCTATAGTGTGCAACTACCATATTTCGTCAGTCGTTCTTTTGCCTTTCCATAACGCCATCTGATACTTTGTAACGTACGACGATTATACAAGCACTTTGACAAATTGCAAATCTTTTGTGAACAGAAATGCTACGCGTTTCTCATCGGAACAATGCGGTGCATGTCAGTTCTATGATTGAGAAAAAAATAGTGAAAAAATAAAATTGGACATACTCTATACATATATTCACTTGAGTTGGCACCATCTGGTTTCCAACTATCGTTGTAAAGTGTTGCCAATGAAAAAAAGTTTAGTCGATAAAAAAATTGTCCCCTATCACCGAAGTAAAAAAGTTTTCGCACAGATAGAATTGTAAACTGTAATAATAATGAGAATATTATATTATAATATATAATATATAATAATGAGAATAATAACATTGAGAAAATTGTAAATTGTTATTTTGCAATAGCATCTTGCACTGTATTGTAAAGTGGAATTTATATTGCGTCTCAAATAACGGTAAAATCTTTCTTGCAATTCTTATATACGTATAACACGACATAATCTGATTGGAGGTACTTCAAAATAGAATAAATGACTAAAATTATTAAAAACATGGACACTAGGTTATTGTTACAATTTCATTTTATTGCGTCCTGTACATTCTTATAATAACGTTAATTCAGTAGAATTAGCACCCACACGTTACCCTTAACAGCTAAAGCAATTTTCTGGATGTCCTACACGACAAATTGCAGGAATCTGCTATGGATTATTTGAAAAAAAGAAAAAGAAACCGTATCCTAAGTTCAGTCTTTCTATAATAAAATGTTCTGTACATGAATACGCTAGCTATATTTATGAAACAAAAATTAACTATACCGGATGTTCCAAAATATGTAGGAGATATGTGCAGGGTCGATCCTAGATATTAAAACGATAAAAAGATTTAAATACAAAAATGTCGTTTGAAGTTTATCTCCCAAGTTATGAGCAATTTTATGCAACAATTTTATCTAATTAGTTGCCGCAACCCAATGAATTAGCTGACTGGCCAATCGTCCACAGACATGCAATCGCAGTCAATCCGCATACGTTTTTCGCGGAAAATCCATGGTAAAATGTATGTAGTGTGTACATTGTAATGCATTATCTGACGATATCATGCGGACAATGACGGAAAGTGTACACAACTGCAGAGCAACGTTACCAGATTGAGGGATGTAAGAGAAAAATTCCTCTGATGGTGGGGAAAGTAGTATAGTTGATGAACTAGTGACGTCGTGACGCATACTGTAGACAAATGCAGATAGTAGGATAGTTTCCGTGGCGGGATGCGGGAAACGTAAGACGAAATTCATGTCACGTGATGCAAGCGACATAGTGTGGCAATGGAGGTAAGTGACGCCATGTTATCGTTAAATTAAGGGAACCATCTGGCAACACTGTTACAGAGTTGCTAGGTGTAAGGAAGGCGCGACGTCAAATAGACCTACACAAGGTATTTCACCTAACTTGACCATCTTAAATATCTGGCTTATTTTTTATGCTAGGAAAAAGTATCAGAGGAATAGAATAATCGATTCGAAGAGACAAATGAGATGGTAGGCAGAAAATTTTCTCGCGGCCACTTTTTTCGCGATTTCATAGTCATCGAAGTATCTTTAAACGGGATTACATATTTTCATTGCGACAGTCTTATAGCTCATAAAAAAACAAATTTAACAATGTGCAATATGTTAACATTTATGCGGCCTTCAACGAGAAAATCATGTTTGTATGGAGAGAAGGTTAAGGTAAGATTTGTATGTTTCAGTGTGGAATATTTATTTCAGAAGGAGCTGAAAATGTGCACCATAAATCCCAACACACTTTTGGAGACGGCGAATGAATGATTTCTCTACATTTTCAAGTACTTCTGTACTATACTCTATATGATAGATAAGCTGCTGATTGTAAAGCAATAATCGCGTTGATATGATGCATGTAAACATACTTCAAACGATAAAAGAAGAATACGAACGTTCGTTTATAAGCACCAGGAACAATTACACGGCACACTGTTCCAATGAAATTGAGATTCTTTCATTTACCGTCTCCGAAATCATTGACATTGAAAATATTGGTATTGAAATTAATAGCAAACATTTCATGATTTTTCCATTGAAGGTTACTCGAAGGTCAACATATTTCAAATCGTTGAATTTGTCTTTTTATGAGATATAAGACTGCTGTGATGGAAATATGTAGTCCCGTTTAGCAATACTTCGACGACCTTGAAATCTCGAAATAAAAAAATGGCCATGAGAAAATTTTTTTGTCTATCACCACGTTTCTTGCTACTGTAAAAAATAAGCAAGATATGTAAGATGGTGAAGTTAGGTGAAATACACTATATATAGACACACTAATGCGATTCATGCACACCATGCGGTGGATTATGGTACTAATCGGTAATTTCTAAGCACGTGGAACGTAGACGCGTTTATGAACGTGTTTTTGAGTTCATGGGTGTGTTACATGTCTGCGAACAATTGTCTGTCAGTATGAGCTAGGCTTAAGTGAAATGGAGAGAAAAGCTCGTCAGCTGATTCATTGTCCAACTACTTGTGTATTGTTTTATTGAAGTTTCAAGACGAGTAAGAAATTAGACAAGACAAATATTTACTACTCTTGCATCGGTATAATTTCAAAATGATTATATCTTGAAAAATTGAAATGTTTTTATTAACGAGTATATGCTGACCATTATGTTCATTAGTTTCTTCCTTTAATACTTATTCCTTGCAGTATTTGTTGTGTGTATCGTTACGACATTGGAAACATTTTATTAATAGTGGATACTTTATACGCAGGCATTGACAATAGCATTGCTAGATCTCGCACTGCTATTAAAAACTCATATATAGGGAATGATCCAAGTAGGATGTATCTTTAATTTAAGAGTTCCTTGAATTATAGAGGGATTATAAAATGAATGTAGTTTCTTTTCCTAATGGTCATGTTCTTGAAACTGCGTTTTAATATTTTACAAATAACTACTGTTACATTATAAATAGACAGCGATAACAGTTTGTTCTCTCTTGCTCCAAGGAAGACAATTAGGAGGTAAGCATTCCTCTAAGCTTAGCTGGAGGATGCAGAATCTAAATCCTGGCTTGAAAAACAGAAAGATCCATACAAGGCGAAATGCATAGCTTATGACAAAATTGTTTTACTAATGTTTTAATAGCAAAGTATAATGTGAAAAATAATAATAAAATATTAAATTTTTGTATTGTTATTAACAAAATGGGAGATAAAAGAGAATTGGGAAAACATAGAAGGAAGCAAAATGCGTAGCGTGACTATGCAAAAATAGAAAAGAAGAAAAGAAAGGAGAAGAAATCTATGAATCGTTAAGAAGAAATTTTGTTAAAATAACGCAAATAGCACTGCCGCGTTTAAATACCGTGCGCCCCTAAAAGAAGCAAAATTTCAGCTGTCATTAAAAATGCCATAAATAAATCCGTCATTTTAGAAACAACAGAAATATTGCGAGGTAAATGCTTTTCTGTTTTAATAGCTGAAATCACAGACACATCCGATAAGGCAATTATATGTTTTTTAATTCGTTATGCTCACAAAGAATAGGTACACGAGATTTAATTATCGGATTTGATTGGAATTATAAAATGTACAGCAGAAGATTCTTGTACGAACGTTCTTTATATTCCTGAACAAAATACAATTTGTCCATAAATAATATCGTTGACGTATGCGTTGACAATGCGAATCGAATTTCTAGTTTATCTAGAGACAATGATGAAATTTTTGTCTCCGGATGAAATATCTGTGCAATATATTTTCTTGTCCGAGGCGTCATTTTCAAGAAAAACTGAATTTGAAAATTTGTCAAGTATACTTAAACTTGGCTAACTTATTTAGGCGTAAGTAAATAATCGTCAAGAGGTTATTCTATATGCGTAGGTAAATTAAAAATGTGGAATAAAATTTTTCCACTTACGGTACGATTTTAAGTTCGTTTTCAAGAAAATAGGGTTTAGATAGTCGTGTTTAGTTAAGGATTGACCTACTACGCGCGTATGATAAATTATCGCACTCATTTTTCTCGAGAACAAATCGTCTTGGGAAAATATTTCGCCCTGTATTTCTCACTTATTCTCACGTGTAGAATAACTTTCTGTCGATTATTTGTTTCTGTCCAGTCCAGATTTAGCTATGTATGTTCAAGCACGTTCGATAAATTTTCAAACTCGATTTTCTCAAGCACGAAGCTTGGGACAAAGAATTTTATTCTACGTTTCCAAGTTGCTTTTGCTCGTAAAATAACCCTTTAGTCCATTAATCACGTTATACAGCACACCCTGTGTATATTTTTGTCTCAATAATTCAATTGTCATTTGTTCTTTTTACAGTGAGTATGATCTGTCCTTTTTTGGAGAAACATTATTTCATGTTATTAAACATATTATCATTATTAAACATTATTATTTAAATTGTGCTATAATTTGATATTATATCATATTATTATTATTATATCGCATCGTTATTTATATTATATAATATCTATACATAATATCATATATGTTATTATATTTATAATATAATTATATTATGTATTATAATATTATAAATATTATACTATATGCATTATATATATCATATAATATAAATAACTATTCGATATAATAAGAATAATATAATGTATAAATATTATAATATGATATTATAATATATTAATAATATAATAAATACAATAATATTGATATATGAATATAATATTATATTTATAATAATATATTGCATATATAATGTACATTCAATATTTATAAAATTTATATTCTAAATATTAATATATTATTAATAATATTGATATTATATAATATGTATGGATATGATATAATATAAATATAATATAAATAACTATTCGATATAATAATAATAATATAATGTATAAATATTATAATATAATAATATATTAATAATATAATAAATACAATAATATTGATATATTAATATAATATTATATTTATAATAATATATTGTATATATAATATACATTCAATATTTATAAAATTTATATCCTAAATATTAATATATTATTAATAATATTGATATTATATAATATGTATGGATATGATATAATATAAATAACGATACGATGTAATAATAATATAATATGATATCAAGGTATAGCACAATTTAAATAATAATGTCACGTAATAAAAAAATTATATAATATATGTAATATAACAATAAATATATGTTATTATCATATTATATCATATTAACTGCTTTATATAAGATTTTTAAGTTTTTCGTTTTGTAGTTATGAGATGTAGTAAAAATCGATTCGGGAAATATATACCGGGTGTCCCACTACTGATAGTACAATCGAGAAGCAGAGGGATCTACATGAAAAGATATTTTTTTACATTTGACGCTTCGTTCTCGAGAAAATTGACTTCGAAAATTTGATTGCTATATGTAAATTTCGATAGTTACCGATTAGATACGAGTAAACCATCAGCAGGAGATTATTCTACCTGCGAAAATATTTGTTCATTTAAGGAAATAGAGTTTTCAAGGAAATAGAGTTCGTCCGGTATGCACGTATTTGATCAATTTTCAAATTTTATTTTTTCGGAAACGAAACTTTCTATGGAAAAGTTTTTTCCTACTTTTTTGACCTACTTTCACTCGGATAACTTGCTGTCAATTATTCGTTTCTGTCCCGCTCGAAATTAATCGAGTTTGACTACACTTGACAAACTTTCGATTTTCTCGAAAACGAAGCGTCGTATGAAACAAAACAATTTTATTCCGCATCTTCGATTTGCTCTTTCACGTAAAATCACTTTCTCGCTGATTGTACCACCAATACCGGGACACCCTGTACATCATATCCATAAGCGACATCTATGTACAGTGGAAACTCCAGTATTCGAATTAATGGAAAGCTATAACTGATCTAATGAGGAATTATTCGGATAACAGTAATATCTTTTCATAATTATTTAAGGAAATTGCTCTTGCTTAGTTGTTGTATATATCCTAAATTACAGCTGTTCGAGTACTCGAGAGCTAGTAATTAACTGTAAGGTTAGGTGTAAGGTTAGCCACAAGAGGAGATTGGTTTCTCGTTCGAAACAGTATAGTTTCTTTACATCGAAAAGATCGGTAATTAGCTGGTTTAATTATTCGTGGGAATAAAAACTAGACAAATTGAAGATTTACGAAGAATTTACGAGATTTAACAAATTTCTACGACGTGTAAAAAAAGAAAATTATCATCTGTTGTCAACTAAGCATATCCATCGAGCAAATTTTATAAGTCAACATCGCATCTTTGTTCGCCATTTTCTGCTCTTTAATAGATAAATCAGAGCAGTGTTTTAAATAACTCAACGCAGAAATTAAAGTATACAGTAACAAGGAACCAGGAACCCTAACAGTTATAACCAAAACGATTAAAAGTTGCAGTATAAGAGCTAGCAAATAATTTTAACTGATTTTGGTTATGAATAATCGTTATGAATAACCAAAGTATTATTGGTTATCGATAACCACTATCGACGACAGAATTTTTTTGGTTACCGATAACCGTTATTGCGACAATTTTTTTTGGTTACTCATAATCATTATACATAAGAAAATTGTTTTTAGTTGTCGATAACCATCATCCGTAACATAATCCTTTTTTTTAGTAACCAGTAACTAATATTTATGATGGAATTCTTTTTGTTTACTGATAACTATTATCGACGACAGAATGTTTTTGGTTACCGATAACTGTTATTATGACAATTTCGTTTTGGTTGCACGTAATCGTTATATATAAGGAAATTGTTTTTGGTTGTCGATAACCATTATCCGTAACATAATTCTTCTTTTTTTTTTTTTTTTGTCACCATTGACTATTATTCGTGACGGAATTTTTTTTGATTACCGATGACGTAACATCTCTTTTTGGTTACCGGTAACCATCACCAATAACGGAATGTTTTCTTCGTCATCGTCAGTTGTTAACATTAATGATAATCGGTATTTAGCCTAAAGGCACTAAAAACAGATTCACTATTTATTTTTTACATGCAACTTTCTTAACTCGTTAAACGGGTAGAACAGGTATATTTACTTCAGTTAATTGCTCGCTCGGTATGCCAAGTAGCCAAAAAGGAATCTCTTATCGATAATGGTTATCGGTAAGCAAAAAAAAAAAAAAGAATTCTCCCCTTGTTAATGATTATCGGTAACCAAAAACATTGTGATTGTTTATAACGGTTGTTCGTAACCAAAATCGGTTGAAATAATCTACCGATTCTTATATATGGAATTTGTTTCATTTCGATTATAGCTGTTATGGTCCCAGGTTCTAAGTGAGCGTAGACGTCCTTCTTTTGGAGTGATAATTCTGTCCACGAAGGGCATAAAGTAAAACGAATGGAGGAATGAATGAAATATTGGTTGAATGCAGTGATGATCAGTAGAATCGCAGTATCTAATTTTCCACATCTGGTGAAAATACATTTTTCATTGAAATTTTAAAGCCTACGTGACATCGAGGTTTCCCACAGTCGACGTGAGCAGCGTGAAGCAAGTGTTGGCTTACAAGTGCAAGGAGAACTCGACGGCACTCAAGATGAAATCTATTAGATACATTTGGTGAGTCCAATTTAATTTCCGATTCATCCTCTCGTATTTTTTTTCTTCTTTATCTTTCCTTCGACCGTAAACCGAGACTTTCAGTTATTGCACTTCATCAACGAGAACTTGCTAAATTTTCATTCGAGTGTCATCGACGTTTGAAATTAAATGAAAATTTGCTTTTCGCACGACAATTATAAAAATCCATGATGTTAAAATAGGTATAGAAAATCATGCAGTTTTATTTACTGGTGAAAAGTATTTTCTGTTAATTATATATTTGTGAATATCGTTAATAATATTAGTTCCCTACGATTCTGAATCATTAATCGTTATAATAGATTAAACCAGAAATTATGGTAGATTAAACCAGTAATGGTTTAAAAAACTGCTGTGACAAAAGGAACGCTGTGCGTTTGCATTTAAAAGTGGTATTTAAATCGTTTGCGAGGTTTAATACCCAATAAATGAAAATGTAAATTCTGGCACTTTTTGTCGGCGTAAGCCTCCTCATATTTGCATAAAATTGTTTCTTTCAGCCTGCGAGGCGCTTTGACTTTTAAATTATAGATTCTGGGCATAAACAAATGTTTTCCATTACTGAAAGATACGCAGCATTTACTACTTTAATGTTCCGCAGAATTTTAAAGATGTTCCCTTATTCAGATAAGAGAAAACGGAAATAATAGCCTTTCTAATAATCTGGCAGTTACAAACTTTTGTTATGTCTTCAGATACACAATTTATATTTATATTACTTTCTGAGTGTACTCATTGAACGCGGTACATATATACAGTCCTAACCTAAAATTTTCTTAAGATGAAGACTTACCCTATTTGACATTTTGGTTATAATATTGAGTACAAACATGTTGTAAATAGAAGTAGTATAATTGAAGTTATTGTGGTATTTCATTTTTCTAAAACGATATCCGATCAATACTTGTTTGTTTCTATTCTGTGTGTCACGTAACGTTAATTAGAAGTTTTCTTATATAATACCTGATGGCCATATAGCAGACACACGACACAAGTATACCTGAACAGCGTTAAGCCGGTTACACACGTAACTATATACTTTATATACTAGTATACTAGCGGTATACATATACAAAATTTCACAAGTATACACAAGCGTGTGTATGATAATATCGCACAAGTATTTTCATTGTACGAGAAATATAAATACGTTTAAACATCCATACTTGTACAAGCCGTGTGTGCGCAAGTGTACCTTAAGCCGGTTGTACACGTAACTGCATACTTGAGCGGTGTACATGTACGAATTAACTGCACAAGTATATCTGACGGCCATATAGTTCTCACACGACACAATTATACCTGAATAGTATTAAACAGGCTACACACGTACATAACTGCATATTTGAGCGATATACACGTACAAATTTATTTCACAAATATACATGAGCGTGTATATTTTAATATTGTACAAGTATTTGAACTGTACAAGTAACATGAAAATGTTAGAATTTATATTGAGGAACTTAGTAGTAGAGGCGTGACTTAAATTTTAACCCTCTGGTGGTAAGATTGCAAACTGCTGAAAGTAGTCTAGTCAATTAGCTGGTTTATTTATATTCCAAACACTCAATAGCTTCTAACAATTTAAAACTTGTTTAATATTCTATGAAGTAGTTTTTTTTTCTTTACAAGTAGTCCTTGTTAATATACTAAGTTCTGTGTTAATTGAAGAGGTTGGAAGACTAACTGATGGAATTGTAGTATTCTTTAAACGACGTATGCGACTATTTAGAAGAAAAAATTTAAATAAATTTCTTACACGACTTCTTTAAATTCATGAATTTTATGTCCAATTCTATTTATGATTGCAATAATACTTGGAACAAAATCTTTTTTTGCTAAAGTATAATGAGTATACTCTATATAATGATACACTTTTGTCCATTGTTATATTTTTAACCCATGCACTGAAGCAGTCAATAATTTCCTCTTGACTTTATTTATTTTTTAGTTACACTGTAGGTTTTCAGTTCTCTGAAAGATAAAAGAAAACGATAAAACGGACAGCGTCATTTTGACATACAACTGTACACACAACAATATATATTATTTTTATTTATTTCTAGAAAAAGTTCCATTGCGTAAATTTTTATAATTACATAAATAATTACACGACTGTTGTTATACTGATCAATTCGCAAGCATTAAAACGAATTTAAAACACGTTCTTTACAACGTGTCCCTTTAAATATTAGTGATCGTATAGATGGTAGATACTCGATCTGTTCTCGGTAGTTCAATTTTCTGCTACTAGTTGGCGTATCGAAATTCTCAGTTTCCTAATCGTGTAGTACCACTACAGTGAATTTTGCTTATAATGTACGTGCTTGATAGCGCATGCGTCGATATTGGTTGCCAACCTAACCGAATCCAAACCTAATTCTTATCTTTTGTCTCTAGTTTATATAAACGTAAATTAAGCGACGTGGTAAACATGTCGCCTATGTTTGTAGCTGTATCGCAGATGGACACGTACCTACAGATATAATTTATTCTTACGCACTAAATTTATACAAGTACACCGCTCAAGTATACAATTACGTGCATAGTTGATTTGGCTGCACTGGAGTATTTAGGCCTATGTCTATTGGGCTGTATAATACAACACGAGAAAGCTTATGAGTAGAGGAATCCCACATTGGTCACAGCTACTGCAACTGTAAACGTTCTATTCTATTTATATAAACTTCCTATTTAGAAAATATGGGTTAAAATGTGTAAACTTGGTAGTAGAATAGTCTGAGCCAAACCTAACATGATCTGACAACGCAACCCAACTCTACAGTAATATTATAGTAAGACCCATATAAAAACCAACGATATTTGCTACCATGAAGTATCATCTAACACATAGGGAAATATGTGCGATCGATGACTATTTGTCACAGTGAATCTACCTTTCAGTCGTGTATCACATGATCTTTCTTGAATTTTAGTAAATTATTATTATTGTTATTAAAAATAAATTTAATTATTAAAATTTATTATATTATTATTATTTTACTATTATTATTAATTTTATTATATTATAAAATTTAAAATAGTTCAAATATTTTATTTATATAATTTAATATAATTTAATAAAATCAAATTTTTATTTTTTAATTAATTTATCATAATAAATAGAGTATTTTAATATATTAATAATTTTAAAATTTATATTAATTTTATTAAGAGGTGAATATTAATATTAAAATGAATTATTTTAAATTATGTTATGCGGCGAGATTGTGTTGAAAGTTTGCAATTCTCCCTTGCCCCCCCCCTCTATCTCTATGTCTAACCTAACCCTAATCCCCTATAGGATGTTGTTCCACGACTGTTGCTTCTCTATAATGTACTTGAATCCATGGGATGCTACCTACTCGTTTTCTGTTAATTTTATTATTCGGGTGCTTTTATATTCTTCCTTTGTATCTTTTAATACGGTTTACTATCTCCTCGGACAGAGTTGGTATTTTTCTCTCTGTGCATTTTCATTTCTGGTCCACAGGTACATAGTAACAAATATACTTAAATGAAATAAACTTTCTGCAAGAAGAATGCATTTTTTATCGCAATTTGACCTATATTTTCTGAATGGGATGTTCGCTGCTAGGATGGGATGACCTTGACCACCTTTATTGGATTCCTCTGCTCAGGAGTTTTCCAGCTCATTGGAAATTGGTTGGTGTATCGTATGGTCCAATAGAACTATAAATTATAGTACTGCCGGTTTAATAAGTCCATCAATTTAGTTAAAAGAAAAAGTGCAACATTTTGTGCTTGCTACGTTACTGATCTTGTAACGGGTAACTGAACATATTCTTAGGAAACGTTTCTGCATGTTGATCTATGTAAATACGTAGATGTTTCCCTTTTCCAATAATATTTCCATTATGATGCTTATTTATGGTATTTTATGATTCGCATATTTTTTGAAAATACATGAAAGGAAACTTCACTTAAATATCGTATAATATGCGATCATAAATGATGAAGAAGAAGAAGGAAAGCAAATCAAAAATAGAAATCAACTTTTTGAAAATAATGCAACGACATTCTTAAATAATTATTCGACAGCACTCTAAAAAAATAATAATAATAAAATAACAAAATATTCTTACCTCGATTAAAAAAAAAAAAAAAATTTAGATTTCTTCCATAGGTGGTCTAAAATTTTTGCACGTACCGTATGTTTGTATAATATCAATTTGTATAGTAGCATAATTAAATTTACCTGTAAAAATGAAATTGTTAATTTTCAATGGAAGCAAGTTGAATTAAAAATGAGAATCGCAATTTTATTTCTCAGTGAATGGAAAAACTCAACAGCGACATTAATTTAAATTAACACATTATATGCACTTGATATTTAAACCATGAAAAATGAATTATTGTACGTGACAATTTCGTACTTTTTTGTTTTTTATTTTAGAATTTAATTGTATATTAGTGAAAGTAATAACTGAATTTAGCAGAAGCAGTCACGATAAACAATTTAATTTATATAATTTATAACAATAACTATTCTCCTAATTCACTCATAAAATATCTATTTAATTCATTTAATTCATAAAAAATGTTTATTTAATTTATTTAATTCACTTTATAAAACAAGCATAAGATTTGCTGATACAAAAATATGAATTTTCTTTTGTTATAATTTTTTAGACACATTATGATTATAAATATTCCAAAAATTCCGGGGAAATAACATTTTTTTCGAAAAATTAATCAAATTTTCAACGTACAGGATCTAAGGAGTCCATCTGCTTACTGGATCGTTTTCGACCAACAATTTTAAGCCATTTTTCATTCTTCCCACATTTCTGTTTCAATTTTACTTTGTTTAAAAAGACTGAGGTAAACGAGGTAACAGTAAAAACTACTGGATGATGTTTTAGGAGCTTGAAAGAGCCTTCAGAAGTTTTTTTGGATCTTTTAAAAACGCAAAAATTTAATAAAAAAAATTGCATAAACTTAAATGACCCGTCATGGAGATGAAGTCAGTAAAGTGAAGATGAAAGATAAATATATCATTATTTATATTAAATAATACAAAAAAATCCTATTAGCTTTTCTTACTTTATTCTTATTCACGTTAACTGATCGTTTAAATTACCTTTATTTTCCCTTGAAAAATCAATAGTTGATTTTCCACTACATATCACTACATTCCACTACATTTCCAATTGTATTTACCAATAAATGCAATTATTTGCTTACACACGTGTTTACACACGTTTCTGTAAAAAACAGGTTAATAGTTTCTATATTATTAGTTGATTATCGTAAATAGGCATCAAGTAAAACAAGAAAAATTAACGTTTCCTAAGTGTTTCTCAATGAAAAATTAGTATTCCTTGCAATTAAAAATTTTGTACACATTCAACTAATAGCACAAACGTTAGATACATGAAATGCCCAAGACTATTATATCATATTCTATTGCAGCAGTTAAGAAATTTATGCGCCATTATACTATTTCCATTCAGGAATTTTGTGGATCTTCGTTAAAAGAGACTTCTGTCATGCAGACATTCAGCTGTCTCATTTATACGTTCTTCAGACTGTTACATTAATATTTCATTACATACGTTTAAGAACACTTTAAAACGATAGGTACGCGTTTTAATTGGGTTCAATAATCGCATCCGGTCATTCAGAGGAAGTTGTAGTTACGACTGTTCTTCCTTTCTGATTAATCGTAAGCTTTTTAAAATTAATTCCTACGTATCGCTCGTGATACAGTTAACTAATTTCATTAAGGAATCTTGCGCAGTAATTAGTCTAGGATCCAACGATTTTAATTGCAACGAAGAATGCTTTGAAACAAATCGCATTAATCACGCTTGTATTACGGACAACATGAAGTACTTGCATATACTCGGTGTTTCATGATAAATGGGCAACATTTGAGGGACAAATTCAGCACCCCCCAAAAAAGAAAAATAAAAGATAAAAAAAGATTCGTATTGATATATCGCAGTGTGTTATACTGTACAATATATACAATGGGTTGGTAAAAAAAATGTCCAAGAATTTAAGGGCTTATAGTACTCACCAAGAGCATTTTTTATTTATTTAAAATCTTAGTAGGTGCTGAGTATACGATTGATTTCAAATCGTCAAAAACAGCTAATTGGTTAGAAATCCGATGGATGGATGCACTGAAGAAATGCAAGGTAGTTATTTTTAGCATCTCCTACGAAGGTAATTAGATACGGAATGACAGAATGTTAAACTCGCTATATCTCGTAAACAGGAACTCAAAATTTTTAGTTTTTGAATTATTGGTACAGATAAAGCATGTACTTTCTACTGGTAGAGACATATAAGTGAACTTTAAAAATTCACCACGCGAGGGCAGCTGTGTCGCTATTGCATCATCACGAAACTATAACAGATTAATCGCAAATCATGCTGAAAAATACAAACAGAAGCTATCCAATCACCCAAATACTTTCACAAACGATACACAGCCGATCTATCCTGAGGAGATTAATTAAAAAACATCGGAACGATTCAACAATTTAAGAAACAGTAAGGGAAACATATAAATATAAATTGTAAATTAGTACAAATTGTGAGAGGTTATGCAATGATATATCGTACTATTCTTTACATTTAATACTACATATGTATAATAGGAAATAATTAATATTCGAGTACATTAGTCTTCGCATTTCCCACATACGTTTCACGTATACCAACCTCCAAAATAATTCCACAAAAATACATTGTATAAAATTGTCGAACGTCCCCAAGACAAATTGCTATTTTTGCAAAGAATATATGGGAGAAGATAATAATTCGGAACATTCAAACTCGTGTTCCCTAAAATCGTGACTTTCGAGTGATATTATTGCTATATAGTAAATGACTGATATGTTGATGTCAGTATTTTTCTGTTGTGGTGTCGAATTATGTGCTGAATCCGCCTCTTAGATATCGCCAATCTATTACAAAACACCGTGTATATAATTTTTATGTGTTTCATGAATGTCTTTTATATACGTTTCTTAATACTATAATCTTTTATAATATAGGTATCTACACTGCCGACCATAAGTACGTATTAGGACACATACTCGTTATATTTATTGAGAATTTGTGTAATTAAATTTACTTCATTGAATAAACCTTATAAGACACACTAATAACAAAATTTATGATAAAATAACTAGAAAATAAAATCTGTGATAAGCAGTCAATTTATACTAAATATCAGCAGCTGTCCTAACACGTATACACGTACTTATGGTCGGCAGTGCACAATAAAAAATTTTACACAAATCTTTTATTAGATATATGTATATGAAAGGATACCAAAACAGGGAAAGGAAAAGGAGGAGTCTGGAAGGGTTGATAATATTTGTTCGCAGTGAGAGACAGGAAACAGAAAGATCACCAAGGGCAAATCCCGAAGATAAGTGAGAGGTGGTAGAAGTGCGTTGAACGTGCAGCCATAATCGAACAACTTCGCAACGTTCAATCGAATCTGGGGACTTCTTGCGGCTTGCGACTAACCTTCTTGCTTCGTCCTCTCTCGGCATCGACACCTTGAAAATTACTATTTTCGATTAAGTTGGCACGCCGTTTAATCTGGCCGTGGTTAATATGCCACATAACCACTGAGTTACACGAAGGATTCGCTATCGTTAAAAAGTTCAAGAACTTGAAGGAATCAATGCTGCCGTGTTAATTCAAATAGGTGTATCTGGTCGAAAGGTGATTTTGAGAAAAGTGTCTTTCACCATTTAACAACCAGGCATCGATTTCACATACGTCCGGGATATGAACTGTTATATCTTCAGTTTTAACGCAGATACGACTCTCTTATTTGCTATACACACACAGGACAACTATTTTTTGCTGCCTGACAGCGATGACTTGATTTAAGCGGAAGTTGCAGATATACCTTTTTGACGTAACAAAGGCAGAATACCAAGTCGAGTTACTTCGTAGATTGATATTTTACCTTCGATGAAACAATGCCGAGACTATTTGGACAGTTAAAGCCGTTATAGGATCAATTCGTTGATTGCTTCAGAGTACCAGATTATTCTGATACATGATGTAGTTCAATTACGTGAAGAATTAAAAAATCTTCGAAGGTACGGGGGAAGAACGTCTCTTTGAGAAAGAACGTGACGTCTTAAATCGCGTAATTTCCAGATTTCCATAATTTGGATCATGTCAAGGTTGTCCTTATGCCTTAAACCGCCGTGTTTTAAATTAGCACCGCTAGGATCGGTTGAAAATCATACGAATCAATAATATTACCTTCGTAAAGAATTATTCAAAAGAAACGTACATTCGTTTAAAAAAAATAATTAAAAACATCCGACTATCGTTATTAATAATAAATAACCGAGCCTTAAATTTATCAACTCCAATTTCTCAGTGTTAAATACAATTCGTGAACAAAGAGCTGATAAGATGTAAATAAAATAACGAAAAGTATCGTGAACTTAAAAAAGAAAAAGAAACATCTAACCTAACAGCGAGATGCTTTTAAAGGAAAAAGCAGACGCGGCCTACTTGATAGAAAAATCATCTTCGAAACGGATTTAAAAAAAAATCGATCTTAATAACGAAAGAACTCGTAATAAATCATATAACTCGTATAGGATCAATAATTAGAAATGAACAGAAAAAAAAAGAAGTAATTTCGTTTGCAATAAACACGATCGTTTATTATGAACGAAAAACAATTTTGTTTGTAATTCGCGAACGAACGTAGTGGTAGTAGCAACCTCTTAGGATGGAATTCAATGAAATATAGTAGAACCTCAGTTGTCCGGACTAATTGAAGGATAAGTGTGATCGAATAATAGAATAGTTACTTTCCTGATGTTTGTCAGCAATTTATTAAATATATATATATTGTCTATAAAAATTAATTCGGCACAAATCACAAGTCCAGGTATAATAAATCTTACGAAATAAATACGCGCTATCTCGAGAAACTCCGTATGTACGTTCTATGCGTCCGAATGCTCCTGCTGCGATCGCTGAACTTCCTAGCTCGTCATTTCGTTTGTTTATTTATACTGGTCGGGGGACAGTCGGAAAGTTTGAACTCGACTGCATTGGACGGTTGAAAGTAACGGCGACATTGTTTCGCTCGGAGTTCATTACACCTTGCAATACCTGTGACCTAACGGTCATGATACTCGGAAACAAAACAACAACAGGGTTTGAATTGTCCTGCTCGCGTGCCGCTACATGTTCATCGTCGAAAAGATGTTCATCTTTGAACGTTCATATTTGTCCTATATGTTTCAAGAAATAACATAAATTATAACAATGGCGATACAAATAATGAAATTAAGTAAGATATTCATCTTTGAAAGCTCACCTTTGTTCTATATATTTCAAAAATGTAAATAAATATTGGGTTGACCAATAAGTAATATTGTACCTTTTGTACAAAAAGATAGTCACTTTGCGTTTTTATTGAGAAACTTTATTCAGCAACGTAGTGCCCGTTTTGGTCCACAGACCAAATTCTGCCATCGTGTGGACAGTAATTCCACTCTTCCAAAACTCATCTTTTTCTGCAAGGAACATGGACACGTGCATTTTGCAGGCCCTCGAAGAATCAACATTTTTATCACTGAATTTTGTAAAGATCTGAACAAATGACGATTTAAGGATATTATGTCAGAGAAGAGATGAAAAGGTATCAGAGCACATCTCAATTGAATTGCCTCAGTTTTTGTCGAGTTTACGACGAGACGTATGGTCTCTCATCGTCGTGGTGAAAAATGACTTCTTTTCTATTCGCTATTCCTGGCCATTTCTCCTCGATATTCACCTTTAGCCGGTCCAATTGCTTACAACATTTCGTAGAATTTATAGTCCCATCTTGTGCTAGGTGCTCGTAATGCACTACTCCCTTGCAATGCCACCATACACACAGTGTGATCTTCTCAGGCTATAAACTTGGACTTGGAAGTTGTTAATGCAATTGATCTCGGCTTAGTCCAATGCCTTTCCCGTAGAACATTATTGTAGGTGACCCATTTCTCATCAACTGTGACAATTCACTTTAGAAATGGCTCGTTTTCCTAACGTTTCAATAGCGAATCACAATTCTATCCGTTATGTTTCTTTCTGGCAATTTGTACGGAACCTAAATGCCATATGAGCCGTTTAATGCAAAAATGATGTAAATTGATTGAAAAAAGTTGATTACTAAATAACGAGGGATAAAGTAAAATTTCTGTGAGGGGTCGAGTGGCTGATTTTCACATATTCTTCTATCCACGACTTATTATTATTACACGACTTTATTATTATTATCTTATTACACGACTTCTTGACAAAATAGAATGAAGGTTATGTTTTCAAGCTGTATTGTTACATTAAATAGGCAAAAGATTCATTTACACTACTCTTGCATCAAGCGTCTCGTATCAGGAAACTATTACAAGTTGATGTAAGTGATTTCGAACGTTAGATTTCGCTTCTTTCAACATCTCAGTAATCTGTCTGCTTATCAACAGTCGATAATTTGTTATTATCAACTTCGACGGATGTACCAGGCTGTTTCTCTTCGCATACCGTGAAATCTCCACTACGAAATCTCATAAACAACCATTTGCATCACTTTTACACTTATAGCATCATCATCGTGCACATTGCAAACCTTTTTTGTCGTTTGTGTGGTGCTTTTTAACGACACAGTTTGCTCAATTATACGTCTCTTCGTCAGAGGCGCCATCAGCTGATTTATGACCCGATTTGTGAGGTTAGGAACACCACATCGTTACTTCGAGACAACAGAACGCCAGGTGGCGTGAAAACACGATGTTACTTATTGGCCAACCTAATAACAGCAATATCGATATTGAAATTAAATATGATCTGCTTAGTTGCTAAATCACGTAGCTGTTTTAGCAGATTTCATTCGGCAAAGTTACGTTTCTTTTCTGCATAGATTATGTCTGAAGACTCAAATGCTACAAAACGTCGAGGAATATCATTATTGCCATTATATTCGTTTCTCAATTAATTCGTTATTCGAAGCACACGTAACATTAGCACCATAGTCAATCGAAGAAGGAAATCTATTACGTCGGGGCTGTTGCAATAACCAAAACCTATTGCGTTCAATGCAGAAAGAGTCTCCTCTACGTCTGTCGTAATATTATCTTCCACTTCGTCCTGTATAGTGTCTTCAATGTAATTCACTAGTTTTCTCCATGCTGTTCTCAGTGTCACACATCTGATGCCCAACCAAGCATATGCCATCTCATAACCGCAATCTTGTAAACCTAATTGCTTGTGAAGTTGTATCGTGTTCTCGCCAGTAGTGTCGTTGGTCGTTGACAAAAATTCCTGTAAAGGATTGAACTTCTTACATGATGCTAAATGTGTTCGGATAATGGAACGTATGGGTAATAGGAAATTCGGATGACAGGGGTTCGGATGATCGAGGTTCTACTGTAATTAGGATGATAAGGGCGCAGTTTCGATTAACTAATTCTTGGTTAACTTTCTTTGCGAAGATAACTGTAACAGAGGTTATGTTTCTTTTTAATGTAACATTCAAAGAACGTACAACATGCAGTCGAAAAGTGTGGTGTTAATCGATTTCAGATTAATAAACGAAAGAGGAAAAATTACCTGCTAAAGTACCAAGCTGTTCAGTAGAAATGTCCCTTTAATTACTTACATGAATTTTTATATCTTTATTAATTTACATTTTTCAAACTTTCAACTTTTTATTGCATGATATCGATGAAATATTTGATCGTAAAATTGAAACATTTTTTTACCAGATATTATGATATGCTTGAGTTTTGCAGTTCCATTTTTGACCAATCTTTTTCTGGGATATTGTCTGAGTGAATAGAATTTTTAAACTCACAAGTTATGGGCCAAGTTATGCAGAAGGCCATCAGTTCTCGATGATCTGCACTCGAGTTTTAGTTTCACGATTTTAACTTTAAAAAGATAGCTTTACCTCTGTTGAATATATTTTATTTCCTGTTGTTGTTTTACAATTTTACCATTTTCAGTGGCTTATTTAGTAACATAGTTAATATATGGTTTGGAAGTTTTCTGCAGAATAATTATAAGCCTAAAATGGAACTGTGGTTGCGGTAGTTTTAGTAATCGTACAGTTGTAAGAGTTGTTTCATGAGTTGGTAATCTTTTGCAAAGTGAGCATCACAAAATTGTGGGATCCGTGATACGTTTAACTAATCTTGTTGCCATTTCGAGGACTGCCAGATTTCTGCGTAACTTGGCCTAATCGCATCGTCGTCTGTTTCTTAGTTTGACAAATTATTATTTTAGTATTTTAGCAAATTGTAGTTTTTCCTCGCCAGTCGATAAACGTACCAAGGGGTAATTGTAACAAGACGTTGATTACTATTTTTTCGTCAGACTTTACTAGAAATTCTCCATCTGTGTAAACTGAATAACGAAAAAGGTAAAACAAAAGGGACAACTACCCGGGATGTGAGGGTAGCAATTTTCGTATAGGAAAACGCCTAAAGTTTAAACAAGTAAATAGGTAAATAAACCGAAAAATTAAAGAAATGAAGAATATATATATATATACATACATATAAATATAAATGAAAATAAATAAACAAACAAATAAATTCATATGTGTGTATGTGTGTGTATACAGAGATACGTATATGTATACAAATGCATACGCACGCATATAATTATATTGAATTATTATTAACGAGAATAGATGAGAACTTATATATTATTTGTTGGGAGAGCATATATTATACGATATTTAATATATTTAGGATATTTATTTGTTGATTTGGTGATAATATATATATATATATATATATATAACATAGAAAAATATATATATATATACATAAATAGGTAAATAATTTTTACAAGGCCTATGACAGGTTGAAACAAATGAAACATGGTATTTCAACGGGGAAAAATCGATTGATCACTTTCGCGGTTTTAATCCGGATTATTTTAACTTTACCGCTTAATTCGTTGTTTTAATCTGAAGCAATTAGAAACTCGAATTAAATAATAACATTTGATGTATATACAAAGTTGCGCAGTATCCTTCTCCTTATCGAGATCGATTCGTCTCCATTTTCTAACCTAACTTCAACCTAACCTCAATCTATTTTCTAATTTCTGTTATACAGGTTACGTTGAAAATGAAATTGATCGGGGAATTAATTAGAAATTGTTATTTTATCGAATTTGTGGTGTACTTGCAGTGTTGGGCAAAACTTTGTTTAACTATTGAGCAGTAAATAGAAAATTGAAATACTGTTCGAATTGCGAGTAAGAATGAAATTTCTTAGAAAATGGAAGTCACTTGAACAATGCGAGAAATAATTTCTGTATTATTTCTTATTTACCAATGAAACTTTATTTTTAGTTTGAATTTAATTACACGATAAACGATCATGTATTAATAAATAATTTTCCATTCTTGTTTTGTCCATTTGCTTCTGAAACTACTCGCCTTTCAAACTAATTGTCAAAAGACCTGTTTAATTTTGTCACAACTAACGAACATGATTAAAAATTACAAACTGTCGTTTACAGTAATGTACTTGTTAATAAATCGTAAATAAAAATAAATAAAAATAACGAATACAATTGTACCTGTAAATAACAATTAACTTGATTACTTTATAAACAATGCATTTAGAATTGTCCAAATAACAAATAATTTATCTCTGTTTTTCATTCGAACTTTCAAATAAACAATGCCTCTGTAAATAATTATTTACGTCAAGATTTATTCAATGATGCTCAACATTGTTTGCAAACGAACAATTAACGAAATGTGCAATTAATTGTTGTTCGATCGATCGGTATCGTTAAGCCAAGCCTGTGGCAAAACGTCGATTAACTTAATTGCGAGGCCTAACAGATACAAATTTTAAACTATTAATGGAAAATATTTCGTTCTTTAGTTGAGTGATTCCATCATCGGATTTCGATAATCCTCATGGGAAAACAATTTATTTGAAAGATGAATCGATCTCGATAAATCGTTTCCAACGTGAAATTATTTCTTGACTGTTTTATTTGAAAACTAGAGGTGAAAATACATCTCGTGTTAACCATGGTTTTGTCGAAAGTTTCTTAAAAAAAAAAATTCTTTCGGACACTTTTTACGGTTTCACATGTTTATTAATTTTTTGTTGTCATCGGAAATGATAGGTGATTTTAAACTGATATGTATATAAATGTTTTGTTAAAATGTTATTATCAGTTATATATGTAGATGAATGGAATTTCATAATTTTATTTAAACGTTAGAGACGTTGTGTAAACATTTAGAGAAAATATATTAGTTCGTTACGAGTCTGTTAATTTTATCGATGTCCGATTTCTTTAGCTGCAGTAACAAAGAATATTCAACATTTGCATTATTCATAGTCGTTTTATTATATATTAATATATACATATATAAATATACATTAATTTAATGAAATATATCGATCGATCGTGTTGTGTAAGTGAAGAGGAATATCGATGATAAAATATTTGGGAGGAAATTTTACACGTAAGAAAATGAATCTAGCAATAAATTTTCTAAATTAGCGGTTAGTGAGTGAAATTACCGTGGAAGGTTCGCAACTTTGATCGTTCTCGGATGTCTTTATGTATTGCGACTGAAAATTATCGATGGGAATAATTTTCTTTCATTAACGAAAGTTGCCCGTAGAATCAGATGTACATCGGTCGTCGATTAAAAACCAGTTTCGAGCAATAAGATTTTGTATACAATTTATACAAAAATTTAGAAACGATTTTACCGAAACTGAATAAAACAAAATTGTTCGCGTTGTAAATTCGTACAGTCGGAAACAAAAATAAAAAAAAAAAAAAAAGGAAAAAGAAAAAATAAGTGGACAAGTGGTAAAAATGGTTGTCAATAAGGTTGAAAATAGTATTGATCTTACATATATTTATATACGATTTATATAAACACCTGCCTAATTTATATAATATACCTACATACACGCACGTATATATGTACACATAAGTATACATGAATGATCTAATCAATGATCGAAATCGTTATTTATATTTCCAGCAGAGCAAAATCTTTTAATGAATTGTCAGCCAATTGTTGGAGAACAAAAATAGTGGTAGAATTTACTGCACTGTTTCTCACTGAAGTCTTTCTCATTACTTTTTGGACACACCCGGTATTAAACGCTATTCAGAAGAACAAAAAGAGAAAAAAAAAGAAGAAGATATATATAGACATATTACAAAACACTAACAGGTAATATGGATACATAGCTACCACTGCAAATTGGTCAGGGGTACTGCACGTTGCTAGAAATTCTGTTTAGAATATTCTGCAATATAAAATATACCTGCAATTTGTGAAGTTTCTTATTTATGAAGTTACAATCTCTATCAATACTTTCTAACAATTTTTACCAAATGTATTCTATCATATCTCTTATCCAATGTAATCTCAGCATCCAATGAACTCCACAAGTTGCCAATTGAATTACTTGAAACCTTGTTGATAGCCACTTAAGCAATTGAATATTTGAATCTTGAGGAAGCTTTTTACTTTCCTTGGCAGTGTGTCTAGAATCATTTTCTTGTTATAGGATGAACACTTCTTTGAGACCAATTCTTAAGCCTGTAACTTTTAAATTTTCTTTTGTTGTATCAGTGTACTTATGTACATTCATGGCTGTATTTATAGATACTAAATCACCAATTTGATGTGTCATGAGAAATTCCTTTATACCAGCGTTCCTTAAACTTTCTCCATTCTCATTTTGTCTGCACAAATTTGACGCCATTTCTGTTGTGTGTACACAAAAATGTATACAAAGTAAATATACAAAAATGAAACATTCATTGATGATAAAGCAAAGAAGTTTAATTTTAGATGAAAATGTAATTTATGTTATATTATATTATATTTATATTACATTAAATTTATATTTAATTTAGAAGTTCTTTTTGATTGTTCTAAATTAAATACGTTTGATGTCCTGAATAACAGAATCGGAAATGTCCTCTTAATCGACTATCTTATTTGTCAAACACGATTTTCCACAGTCTACTTACTCGTCATTATTTTGCTTGTACGTTTATATTTATTATAGGTTTGTTAATTTCAGTTATTGATTAAGAGGATATATTATAAATCAGATTTAAATATGTAAGATTAATACTATTTTAATGGAGCTTTATCGAACACCGTTTCTCCCATTTGTCCACTTTTGTTCCTGACCGTATATTTACTTGCCGTTAGATTTTTAAATAATAAATTTTTCCAAATTGTTTCGATATTATCTGACAGTTGCTTTCGATTTGAACTGGATTAATTATTAAACGATTCGATCGATTTCGACGTGCATTTCGTTTCCTCAATCAACGTTCACGTACCTCGTGAAGGAGCGATTATTTTCTATCGTTAGAGTTCTAATTGTTACATTTCTGATTAGTTGTTTTTTATAAGGCGAAATAATTTGTAAATAAAATAATAATAATAAATAAGGAGAAGAATAATAAGAATAATAATTAGGAGTAACGAAAGACAGAAACTTTTGTGATGGATGGTTACGTTAGTAACGGATAATTAACAAATAATTAATTAGGTTGAACTTTATTTTGCCAGAACAAGGATTATTGACTTTGTTTCTTGCAATCTTGTAGTTTTCGTCCTGTAGAATCTGGAAATGCAGCTTTAAGGCGCGGCAGACACTAGTTCAAAAGTTATGACTGTGTAAAGCCGAGTATTTTTAGGTTATTGTATACCTTGCTTTGACGCCATATTGACTTCTATACACGATTCGTCCAATAAGTGTCGCTGGCTGTGAATAAATGCACGTGAATGGTGGCCACCTTGTGGCGGGATTTTGAATCATGGGTATTGGATTATTTATTAATTGAGTTATTTATCAATTAGGTTCGGGTTATTCTTTAAGTTCATCGTCCATTTAATAGCACAACGATGACGTAACGACATTCAGCTGCTCATACGTCTTCAACACGTGAGATTCACACCTATCGTCCACTTTACAAACTGTCGAAATTTTCTAGCATAGTAGCATTACGCCTTGATAAAGGGAAAGATAATAGAAAAAGAGGAAGAAAATACTGGGCACACAGAAGTTTGAAATTACGAAGAAGCGAAGGTGCATTTGATGCATTGTATGTGTAAACAGATAATTGGAGATGTAAAAAAATCGATACTCTCAAATATCAATGGCACGATATCATATATTATAAAAAAAAAAAAAAAAAAATAGAAAATATACAAAAACGAAATACAAAATTTGGAGTAGCAATTAACGTCCGTAGAAAAATTGACAGTACGTCTAAGGCAGATGCAGGACAATAAAATCCTATTTACGATATTTATAATATACATAAAATTAAACCAACTGAAGTAATTGTGGGTCTTGAACTGATTAAATAAATAATTATAAAAAATTCAAGTGATTAAGCTAACCCTGTTCGTCACCAACGCGTTATCAGCAGTAAACCTAACCTAATTCAGATTACTATCGAGATGATAGGGAGAATCGTCGATGCTGTGCTGTTGTCGTTAAATGGACAAACTTCTATGAAAACACGTAAAATATGTAAATTGTGTGAATGCTAGTCTGATGCTGTTAGATAAGCGACGATCCTTGTACATGGGATTGGACTGGGATCATTGCTACTAAAGTAGAAAATTTTGTATTTTACTGATCTTCTTAAAAAACAGTTTTTAAATGGGAAGGGTCAAAAATGTATTAGTTTCTTCCAAAAAAAAAATTAATCTTCAATGAAGTTCAGTTGAATCCTCATCAGTGCAAGCCAATTGGTTGAGAAACAGAAGCAACATGGCGTCAATAAAGGGACGTGCAAAGTACTTTTGCAATGCTGATAATTTGTTATCCATTAAGGTTTCTCGCCTTAAAACTCATATTTATCGAATCCTTCGCGTGGAAAATAGCCAGTCAGCAAAAGAAGAAAAGACAATAATTGTCGATCCTGCGAAATAAAGTTCAGCCGTTAATTAACCTCTCTCGGTAAGCTTTAATTATTGTTAATTATTGAATATTAGGTAACCGATAAATTAGTCATTGATCAACGAGCTAATTTACTTAGGGCAGAGAATTCATGGGACTTTTACTCTAGAGAAAATAGAATTCGCGCAGAGACGAATGTGTTACCAGCTGGCGAGCTATTCCTTGTGATTCGAATGGGGAATAACGGGCTGGCTGATCGTATGGTTAAGCAGTTACCGAAAATATCTTCTCTCTGCTCTGTGTCCGCCGTGCAACCATAGGCCACATACACATAGATGCACACTAACAATTGGTCGGCAAGATTAAATAAACAAATAACAATCTGGATTCCGTGAAAACGCGATTCTATCAGAGCGGTGGGTCGATACTGGGAATCACCGAAGGCAACGGTTTTAATTAATCGGTTTTTGTCGGCCGAAACACTCGAACGTAAATTCAAAACTCGATCGAACATAATTGAAAGTAAAAACTGAAATGTTTCTCGACTATAGTTTAGAAATTTATTAATGAATTTTAAATTATCGAGAGAATGTTGGAAAGGCGGAGGGGAGGGGGAAATATAACTTTTTTTCGACCTGACAGGTAGGAAACGCGCGATTGTTTCTTGTTGAACAAAAGGGCAAAAAAAAAAAAAAAATTGCCGAGGGAAAAATTGAGAAATGGGGCGTGTGTGCGTGTGTGAGAGGAACAACAAGAAATTTATAAAGATATACGAATAATCTAGATACCAGATAACGAGATGACATACTCCATGCCTTACATAGAATTATCTAAGCCTAAGTAGATGTATCTATATAATTAGTCGTATTAATTGAAATAAATTACGAGAACGTCATGGTCAACAAAGAATCGAGAAATCGAGCATATGCACAAATCAGTTTCCGGGGATAGATCTTCGAAATTAGAAGTTTTATCTTCTTTCCTTTCCTAAGTGTTTTCTTCATATTTAACAGAATAGCCAATTGATGTTGTAACGTATCACGTTGCGTTAACAGATATGTTTATATGCTTTTTATTTTTTCTTCTTTTTCCCCTTTTCATGTGATTTAAGATGGATATTAGAAAGATCGAGAGTGTTGAAGTTTGCACGAGCTGGGTTGTCGCTATTCACACTGTTACACTTAGCACCGATCCGTTTAACGCAGATTGAAGCTTCTGAGAAACAGCCTCGTCCAGAAGTGAAAGAATTCCGACGTTCCGCCGGCTTTGTAGCTTGTTTCCTCAAGGCTGGAGTGGAATTTACACAGTTTCACTTTGGAGGAACACGGCCGATGAACGCTGCTTTCATCCTCGAATGAGCCACTGATGGAAACAAGTTCATCCGCCATGTTCCTCCAAACTGAAACAGTGTAAATTCGGCTTAAGTGTAAAGGCCCATATACACTTGCAACATGTTGCATGCATCGAGTCTTAAGTTTCATGGCACGTGTTACAATTATGTAATTAAGCCTCGACAGATAGACATCAGAAGCAACTTGTATCGATACAGGAACCCAACCAACAACACAATAATCCAATCTTAGTTGGCGACCATAACCTTATTGGGACACAAGTTTCAACGTGCAGAGGGCATTACCGATTTAGTTTACTTAATTTACAGCAGATTCGTTATCATCGTATTTTTGGCTGAACTTTATCCAGTAGATGTTGAGAAACAGGGTGATCCATACGCAAATAATTTCTATAATCGATCGGTTCGTTCGTTTTTAGTTCCATCAACAACGCGAGGTTAGGAAACCTGTTTCTTTCAGTTGGCCATCTTCTCGCGCGTTTCTTTTTAGATTTTTAAGTTTCTATCTTTTTACAACGAACAGACCTCCTATTGTCGATGATGATACTGGAGTTGGAAAATAATCAGACACGTCGAAACACGCGTTGCAACATTGGCATCAGGTTATAAATTGAGAAGAACCGACAACGTAGAGGCGAACTGAAACTGAACAGATTTCGTGAAACGTAGACGTCGAAGCATCGAAACATGTTTCAACGTGAATTTTAACGGTGTGGATAGCGATAGAGGGAATTGTAAAATTCTGTGATTGTGTTTGTAAAAAGAAGAGTGTTACTTATTGCCTTTTTGCAATTTTTTAAAAATTTCTATCGTATCGTACAAGCTACGTACATTAATCCTGACTGATTAATTCTGATTCTAATTAAAGGTATATTCGTAATTGAAAATAATCGGAGGATGTTTCGAATGAGAAGAAAAACGAACTTTATCTCGAAGTTAACGAGAAAAGGGACGATGAGAAGGGTTGTGATTTAAAACTCGTGTGATCGTTTAGAGGAATATTTTCATCGACGATTTACCATAAACAAGTGCACGATAGTTGAAAATATTTATATACCTTTAGACTCCAATTGTTATTTACAAAAAAAATCGTCGATGGGAGGTTTCGGTAAACGAGCGAATTGGTGAATGTGATCCGCGGGTTCGTTGTTGACCGAGCATTTTTCTTAATGAACTTACATCCCTAATTAGAGTGGAAAGTGGCGCTGATTAACTGGACATCACCTCGGAAATTGAAAACTCGGTGGATTCTAAATTTTGTTCGTACGGTGTTTGTCGATAGAGCTAAGATTCTCGTAAACATCCGCGAAAAGAGATGTATATTTTCTCTTCGAGCGTTTATATTAAACTTCGTCGATTTCTCTTTCACATCGTGTATTTTCACTTTTAACTTGATCCATTAGTTGTGTACATTTCTAAAACCGAATGACTTAACAACTTCCTGAATAGCGTCGTTGGCAATAAAAATTAATAAATCTGTCGAACGTGAAAATAAAGCGTTTGTAAAATACAACCGTGACAAAGTTCCCGCAGTAAATTAAATTCGTCGGAAGCGAATCGATAAATTAATACGCCTCGTATCGGTTAATTACGGATTATCGAACGCGATGTATAAGTGATGCGTTAATAAATATATTCCTTAAAATACTGATTTATTTCCCCAAAGAAAAACTTCTATATAGTTACCGTGTGATAAAACAGATAGAGATAATAAATATTTATTAACTATAACATTGTTTATTTATACGAAGGAAATATTTTGAAATCCTATTCTTTAATCATTAATTTATTTCTTTATTATTAATTCAAGTTCTCTGATATATTTAATCGCAAATAACATACGAATGCGTGATCGAGACAAGTCACTAGTATGGAAATAACGTTGAAAGAAACAATTTTTTCTTTTTATTTATTTATAAATAAATGAACATATATGATATAGTTAACCGGGAACGAACAATTTATGAATTTTTTTTATCGTTTATTCTGTCGAATGTCAGGTATATGAAATTGATTAAAAATTGAGAAACTATTGTCGATGACTTATTTATTCCTCTCGAATAATTAAGTGATCGTGAAAAAATTCTCTTTTGCCCTAAATCTTTGAACGTTTCTTTCTTAATGACGAAATGCGATTTGATTACTATCGAAGAACTAAATCTACTACTATTCATCTTTATCGATAAGAATACTATTATTTAAGTAAAGGATATGTAGACATTCTGGAAATGGTCGTTCACTCGTATGTATATCCGTATAAGTTGATTGCATATACCGGTGCTTCTCAGCCACGCGATAAAACCAATTTCGTGTTTGAAATTCTTGCAGTAAAATTCAATTTCCATCTGAATCGTTGGTTGAGAAACGCTAGCTCGACTCCTCTCCATTTTACTGCTACTGTATTCTCTTATTTCTGGTTGCAATGGAAAATAAAAAATTTCCCAATGAAATTGTATGATTCAATAAAAAGTTAGGTAAAACTGTTGTTTAGGGGACCCAGGATATATGTTAGTGGCCTTCAAAAGATTTTAGACGTTGCTCGTTGTTCCTTAAAAAATTACGAGGTAAAAATTGTGGGTCTATGATACTTTGGTCTACATTAATTAAGGTTAGAGCTAAGTTAAAATGCTCAAACCTGACCTAAACCTATTTATGACAACGTAATTAAGAGACTCGTAGTAATTCTCACGGTTCACCCACGCTTTTGTTAATTTCTCCATGTTGACCTTGGCATTTATGCGTTTCTTCCTCTGATAGGAAAGAGGCTTAGGTTAGGTTATGGCTCAAAGTGCGCAGCCAACATGAATGAAATTCCTAACCTAAATCTAAACAAAACTTTAAATGTGGGAATATTAGTATAAAACATGTATATACACTGTATATACATATGCAGCTGAAATGTGTACTCACTGTTGAAAAATATAAGTTTTACTTACGAAAGCTATTTTGTTAGTAGTTTTTTAACGAACAACGAGACACGATTAGAACTTTTCAAAGGTCACCGAAGAGGATTACCTTGATAACATATCGTTCTTTCGCTGCAACAATGACATAGTTCAATATTTGTAGTTTTTGAGTTATTGGTAGAGAAAAAACACTTTGTGCTGGTGGAGTCGTGCAAGTGAACTTGGAGCATTCACCGCGCGAGGGCAGCTGTGTCGCTATTGCATCACCACGACACTATAGCAGTTCAGGACATTCAAATCTAAAATTGTGATTTTTCGGTTATGTCATTGTTTGCAGCAAACGAACGATACGTGAAGGACAAGATCGTTGAAGATGGACTGCCAGATAGTAGTTTTACCAGAACTGGAGTTATAAAATTGCGTAAAAAAATAGAATTGGTTTGAACAACGGAAATTGTAGCGATATTCAGAGAAACTGTATGGAGTCGAAATATTTGCGTCATATGGGTGAACTGAGAAGCTTTATTTGCCGACAATTGGTCGAATATTTCCATCAAGTTTAGTTTGATATTGTATATGTTGAAGCTACTGTGAATTAAAGTGTAAACAGTTACCTAGAAATTCTACGGGCTATCGACGATAGAATTAAACTGCCAATCTATGTTGCAAAATATTTCGTGCACATAAGTCTATGATAATCTGTACAACGAAACGATGTGATTTTAATAATTACATTATGCGGAGAATATTTTGCAAGATGTGGCAGTAGATCGAGATATTGTATCTTTCAAACAAACTTGTGTATTCATCCGTGTTTCTTTTTTATTTCTATCGTCGAAACGGCGATACCAAGCGTTTTTGGACTTATCCGCATGAAAATTGTAAAAGCTGATGGATAAGTGGAATACGGGACGTAAGAGTTGATTTACGTAAGAGAAGAAATAATAAAATTGAAGTGATGGCGATACCGATGGTCTTCTCTCGAAAGCTAAAAATGTAAAAGAAATAGGTACCGAGAGGAGCGCCCGCGGTTGTGATACGCTACTAGCTAAGTTACGATTAGCAGATTTACTAATTGATTAATTAGATGATCGTCCTAACCGGTTAGTGCGGCTTCATTGTCCTGATTTGTTGTTTGTCATTTCCTTTATTCTTTCCTGTGTTATTTTTAATAAATTCACGGATTATTTTGTTTAAATGCCTGTCTGTTTATTTATTTATCCCCTTTTATCGTTCCTTTTTAATACCCTGAAGCGTGTGCGACGAAACACCTGAGTTAAAACAGATACAGTAGAACTCTGTTTATATGAACCTATCGGAGAACAAATTAGTTTATATAACCAGGTCGTTGATATGGTAGGAATCCACCATTTCTCCCTACCATCTATGATTTTTCGTTCAGTTAATAGGAATATTCATATAAGAGGATTCCACGAAACGTACGCTCTCGAATACGTAATAATATTGCAAATCTGTATCGACTGCGATACATGGAAGTGTGTCACATAACACGTGCCTGTGCCGCTTATATCCTAAAGGCGTGTATACACTGACACAGTTCGTCCACATACATTGTTCGCCGATAATTACCAAAAAATGTATGTAGGCTGCTCTACAATTGGAAATTTGTTGGAAATGGAACACACAGATTGTCGAAATCTATCTTTGTACAAATATAACCATCACCAGGTCCTTGCAAGTCCCTTTCGACAACGAAAACGAGTACCCTAAATTTTGTAAATCCTGATTTTTAAATAATAAATACATACGTATGTACTGTTCCGGGGTCGGATATCATAAAAATATAAGTAATTAATATTATAACGACGAAAAAATTTTCTACCATAAAATACCACTATTGTCTGACAGAATTTTTCTCTCCGATTTGAAACGCAAATTGTAAATACACGTCTGCAGATAAACATTTGCCAGTGTGATCTAGGCTTTAGGTTAAGCGCGCACTAGCGACAATTTGTCACGCGATAGTCTTTTCGCTTACGAGAAGGGCATTCGTTTATACGGACGTGCGCGCATTTGACGACACGACCGCAGAACTTTTTCGTTTTTACAAGAAGAAGAAATGGAACTTTTGATTGATGCGACTGAGAGTGACAAATTGTCGCTAATGCAGACCTAGCTTTATTGGTGGACGTTTACATGAGGCCCGATGCAGACGAGCAAGATTTCTCGGCGCGATGTCGCTGTGATCGTATATCTGTCTTCGTTGTCTTTGGCGGAAAGAATTGGAGAAACAAAGAAAAACACACGATCGCACTGACATCGCGCGGATAAAAGTTGCTCGTCTGCAGTTAATCTAAGTGTATTGACACTCGGCGACAGTTCAGATGAATAGGAGCTCAACTAAAGTTAAAGTCAGTACTTAAATTTCGTTCATATAAACGGAGTTCCATTGTAGTCAGTGTAGTTCTTGGTGAAAATGGCGAAAATGGGTTTTACCTCATTTACAAGGGAACTTTCGACTTGTGGAAAAAGGGCGAACGTGGATTCGGAAACTTCTCAGTTTGAAGTAGGCGAAGATTATCGACAATAATTTTGTAAAGTAATTCCTTACAAATTGAGGAAGGAGCAGTTAACGATCTACTGAATCGGGAAGTTCTTTAAAGGTTTCTTGTCCTCGATCGTTTCCTTTTTTTTTTTTTTTTTTTTGTTTTTAAATAAATAATGGCGCAACAGTAACAGCAGTATTAAAACTAGGAAACACATCGAATTTCCAGATAATAAACGTTAAGCATACTTAAATGAAACAAATTATGCGAAGGATAAAATTTAAACATATATATGTACCTACTACATCTACATACGTGTTAGGTTAATTGCACCTAATACGATAAAGTAACTGCACCTAATATGATAGAGCAACTGCATCTGATTTGAGGTTAGGTTGGATTTAGCTTCCCAAAAAGAAAAACATACTTTTCTTCGATGAAATTATCGTCGAAGCATGACAAAGTTTATACACATTCGTATATTAATAGCTTTTTTATCAACTGCACAAAAACTGCAACTATGTACAATTCATCAAATAATGATATCTAGCACTAATTATGGCCATTTATATATTTTTTGAAAGTGAATACATCTATTTACTATCTTGCTCTGCTAAATCTGAAGGATAGATATTTGAAGGAAGTGGTGCCTTTTTAGCCTTTTCTGTTTTTCTGATTGTAGCAATGAGCTTGCAGTGGCGATTAAAATCATTTGCCAAGTTAGGTGACTTCTTTCTTTATGGGGATTCCTTGTGAGAATATCAGTTTCGTTATTGATTTGGCGGTTTGAAACATACTAATCTGCATTCGTAATGACTCTTAGCTTTCTAATATTTTGCCAGCTGTAAGTAATTTTAAAGTTGGAGTCAGAGGCGGCGTCCCACAGAGTTGGCTGGCTGTTGATAGCTAACTACGCAAAAGTTTAAGTGTCTTGAAGTCAAGATAGAGAATTTAAAAAAGATAGTTTAAGAAAAAGTTTAAGAAAATGCCACCTAACATGGGGCAGCTAGAAAAGTAAAGGAATCTCAGAAAGCTTTTATTTTCCTATGAGAAATAAACATTTATTTAAATCAACAAGACAAACAAACATCTTCCATCTTTGTCCACTTCTTTGTCTTCTACCTGTTGAACACGCGAAGGACGCAGCCGAGATACATCGTTCGTCATCCCAATAAAAACAACGAAAAAACTGAACCCACTTTCCACTATCGTCGCCTCTTTTGTATGATAATCTTTGACACCTAATACGTTCCGTGTCACGAGTAACAGTATTACTTACTGTTGATTTTTATGATGATTTTACTGTTCCATATTACGTACACTCTACGTGCTCCACATACGTATTTCATCAGAAAACTAATCATTATACTAAAAAGCAGATAAATTTCACATTAAATTTCGTTTGAAGAAACACGTTTTTTTTTAAATTTGCCTGCAGTAAGAGATTTTACTATTTAACTCACCTCTCAAGAGATTTCATACGCTTTCGAGCACTGATATAATCAACTTGGATTGGATGACAGATTTCCAAGCGAAGCTGAGATGCGAACATGCTTGTTCTCTTTCTTTTGACGAAATATTTTACGCTTTGCTGACTGATGTCGCTAGTTACTCGGCCAGATATTGCAGTGTGTTCCGTATTAGGCGCTGCTTCCATATTAGGTACAGTTACTATATTGCACACAGCACAGGATTTACGCGTGTCGTATGTAGTATTACGTTTCATATACATCATGTCAATATGGTGTCAACATGCTATGAGAGGCTAACTTATCATAACAAATACTGTTGTTGTTCGTTCCCGCCATAAACGCTGTACACGTGTTTACGATAGAATTATTTGCCAAGCGTTCGAATCGAATTTCATTTTTGAGGAAGAGGCGCGTTTACGATATCAGATTTTAAATTTGCATAATTTCCGCCTATTCGTTGAACGAACGAAAAGTACGTTTAGAAGAAAACGATTATTCTCCGATGAAAGAAAATTCTCGACGAATTTTGGGTTATGCAATTTGGGATTGTGTACGTTTAATGATAAAAATAGAATTAAAAATAGGAATAATAGAAATCAAATATAATTCGATTGATAAAAATGATGGATTTATGTATTCGTGAAAAAATCGATTGGCTTCGTTTCGAACGTGCTGTCACGGGATCTACTGACGCAAATGGAATCAAATCGCTACGAAAGACGAACAATTCGGGGTTATGTTTTACAGGTATGAGGAAAATATTAACGATTTCATTACGTTTAATTTAACAGAGTCCATCGTGTTTTTCATTCTATCCGTGGATTATAAATTCGAATGGATTTAATTAAAGAAATTTAATTAAACTTTCATTTGGTTTTGTTTTAATTAAATTTTGGATAGATTTAATTAAAGAAAATAGCTGATTTTAGTACGTACAGCAACAGCGGAAAATTCCTCAGATCTTAAAGGTTCATGACACTCGTCGTGGCAGAAAGTCGATCTTTTCGCCATAAAGTGTAACCTCTTATTTACGAAAATTAAACAACACAAACGAGTTCCTTGGCGAAGCACTATATTGTGACAATGTGCGCGAGGAAATAGAGCCTTTCGTTGTCAAGAATATCGATTTTCGTATGCATAGTGTAATATCAAGTATCGTGTGAGACTGTAGGAAGAACGATTAACCTGCCAAACAATATGAACAGTGTGTTAAATTCAAAGGAAAGTTAATAAACCTTACTCTAAAGATTACAGTTTTAAATAGTATTGTTATTTGCATTAAAACTAGCAAGAAAAAGAAAAATAAGAAATTTGAATAAAATAGTATATCAAAGTTATAATAGGAATATAAAATATATATGTATATACATGTGCATACAAAAGTTCAGATATATCATACAGTTTATATAATATTACTAAAAATTATCTATTGTTCCCAAACACGCAAAAATAGTTGTAGCGCATGAACGACCTTTTTAGGTTAGAAAGGAATACTGTAATCAAAAAATTCTGTCGAAATAACGGAGTGAGGGACAAAAGAAAGTTTATAGGATAAGCAGACAACAATAAGACAAAAGATGTTAGAATCTTAGAAGAAGAAGTTCTAATTGACAGGAATAATTAGATTCGTAAAGTGTTACAATTTTAGAAAAATTGGTTATAATTGACAGGAAGAATGAGTTGATTAAAACACTACAATTTTAGAAAACGAAGTTATGATTGATAGAAGTACCTAAGTCATTCAGACGCTATAGTTTTGAAAAAAGGAGTTATAATTAACAGAAATAATTAAATTGTTAAAAGACTACTAACATAGATGACTCCTAATGTAACAATGTGGTAAAAAATGTTCAGTACATCAAACTTACTATCAACATGTGTAGTTACATATACTATACATATATAATATAAGTATTATCGAAGAAAAATATGAATTTTGAAATATACTTCAGCCACAATTATATACCCTACATCTTTATATGAATTTACAAATTTCACAAACAAAAATGTTTCAAAATATATAAATCTTATTTTGTCTGCTTGTCGCTATTACTGTTATGGTGTTCTATTGACATACACGGTACTTTTGACATCGAGTAATCAGTTAGATCGTTGTTGTTATAATTGAAATGACCCAATTCTGACTAAACGTTTCAGTATCTGTCATTTTATCGGAAACAACATTTATCAATCAAAGCATGAGTCTATTAAATACCCATTGACCGTCATTTACATATCTCTTTAAAAATTCCGCGCTTTCGGATGCAGGAAACTCCTTGACAGCGTTACTTAAATTGTACGTATTTATTTATTACACTGTATATTTATACTTCAACTAACAAAAAATACAGTATTGGAGTTAGTATAGTATTTAAGTCCACACATATTTGGTCACACGATACATCGTTGGAAAGCTCATGAGCAGAGCAGTCCAACATGAATGGCCACAGTTACCGCAAATATCCCATTCAGAAAATATAAACTGAAATGTGGAAACATTAGCTTAGGTGGGCAAAATCTATTTGATGCAATTCTGTATACGGCGATACAACATTACTGTTATATAATATTATAGCAACAACCGCACAAAAATAAGCGATATTTACCATCATGAAGCATCTAACAGAATATCCATCGACGAATATTTGTGTCCATAAACGAATGTCAATAGTACGTGGCATAATCTTCCTCGAATTTTGGCGGTGAGGCTGTTAAAAATTTGCAATTTTCTCTTCTCCTTTTTTTTTGCATAAAAAGTATATCCCAACCTAACTCCAACATAACCTCAACATAACCACAACATAACCACAACATAACCACAACATAACCACAACATAACCTCAATCTAACATCAATCCTCTACATGTGAAATGACAAATCTACCTAAATGAAATTTGCAAAAGGAATGCGTTTTTTAATCGAATGCTATTATTTAACTTATATTTGCTGAATGGGAGATTTGCAGTAGTCGTGACTATCTTTGCTAGACTTCTCTGCTCATTAGCTACTCAATGATGGATCGTATAATCCAATAGGCGTGGGCCTATAGAATATAGCGCTGCGCAGTCTGGTGTAAAAATGGATCTTTTAATTGTACGCGAAGGAAACCCATAATGTTCATTAATCATCGTGAAGAATCCATTTATCTTATTCTTTCTTCCATGAAGGCTTGTAAATGATGAGAGACTGTTATATACCGTGGACTTAATTTACGTGCACCATCTAATCGTACAATGACATGTATTAAACACGATTAAAGTCTTTAGACTATCATCGGTAACTTCCTTCGATCGCTTGTGATTCATCTTGTGTTTGTATCTTCTTATTCAAGATCTCTCGCCAATAACAAATTGTACGTTCATTTATTGTAATTTTTGTACGAAATCCTTTATAAGCTCGTGCTTTTTGCTCCTTATAATATTGTAATATACTATTTCGCAATATGCCTAACCATTATGCACTATATTCTGCAGTGCAGCACTGTATTCTCTAGGTCCACGCCTACTGGGTTGTACGACCCATCATTAGGAAGCTGATGAGCAGAGAAGATTTCGTAAGATTTTACATCGTTAAGAATTTGGCCATTTCACACGCAACGATCTAGTATTTATAATAATTACTAATTTATAGAGTTCAAAGCACAGTAAAAAACTACAATCAATTATGATCACCTTTCTCGTAATCAAACGAAGTTTTGATTGTATAGGTTAATCTGTATAGTATACACTGATTTGCTGAAAATCGTGGTACACACGTGGAAAATCACATGCAAAAATGAGTCGAAAATGTAATCAGTTTTTCATACAACGTTTTCGAGAAAATCGACTATGAAGTTTCATTAAGTATGCGTGCGCTCGAGGAGCAACGAGATTATACAAAATTTTGGCTTGTACCAGAGAATAAAGGGATACAAGAAATTCGTTCAGTCGACTCTCGTTATCCCTTACATTTTGTCTGATTTTGTCGATAATAGAAGTTTATACCATAAAATCTCAGTTAGTTCATCTTCATGTATGTATTTCAAAAAAAGAACATAAATATTAATAATAGCAAAACAAGTAATAAAATTAAATAAAAAGCTGTTTATCTTAAGAAATTAATCTTTGTTGAATGTATTTCAGAAGGGAACATAAATATTAATAACAGCAATTTAAACAATGAAATTGAATAAAAAGATGTTCATCTTAGGAACTTCATCTTTGTTCTATGTATTTCAAAAAAGAACATAAATATTAATAATAGCAAAACAAGTAATAAAATTAGATAAAGAGCTGTTTATCTTAGGAAATTAATTTTTGTTGTATGTATTTCAGAAGGGAACATAAATATTAATAACAGCAATTTAAACAATGAAATTGAATAAAAAGATGTTCATCTTAGGAACTTCATCTTTGTTCTATGTATTTCAAAAAAGAACATAAATATTAATAATAGCAACACAAGTAATAAAATTAAATAAAAGCTGTTCATCACATCACATTCGATGTCCGCTTTTAATTTATTGATTACAATTCTGCTACATTGTTCATTGAGGTCCCATTGAGATTACCAACACCGATTTCGTCGGCAACAATTCGCCGACACCAGACTGGATCGACAACAATGATAGTCGACACAGAATTTAACTAATTGCAGAGTTTGGTTTAGAGTTCACAGCACATATTATATCAGTGCGCGTCCCAACTTCGTCCACCTAAGGAATATGTATCTCGATCATTATTATTCGGTTGACAGTATCAGTTAATATTGACGTCGGATAACATTGCTGTTGACGAAATTATCATCGTTGAAATTTCGTGTGGAACAGCTGCGATATCGATGAATTGTAATTGTATGAAAACAGTATCAGTGAAATCCGTGTCAGTGATTTCTCAATGGAATCCATTCATTGCAGAGGTTTAAAGCTACCAGGACTTGTCAAAATTATAAGAATAAATAAAAATATCTTTAACAATATTATTTTTGTTTCTAATGACCAGGAACTGGATGAGTATGAAAAAACAACAATAAAACACTACAATGAAATTTTCTTATTTCTTCCAATGAATATGTACTTGTACAATCGATAAACCTTTAAGATCTTGGGTCATTTTGTCGAATATTTTGTATGTTAATTATATTAGATTAATTATCTTAATTATTTAATTTGATAATCTAATAATTAATTAATTAGATTAGATTAATTATATTAGGCCTGCCCTATCCTACAACATTAATAATCATACAATCCGTCACTGAGGATCTTTATTTTTCTGTACATGTGAACTCCTCTTGCATATTGCTCCATTCACAATGTGCCACCCTCTATCTTTCACCATTTTCAACATTGTCTCTCCTTCTCTATTTCTTTCTATTACGCTTTGAATTTTTTCTCATGCGTTTATCTTCTGACTCTCGCCTGTACACAGTTCCATCTCTTCCTATTCTTCAATTGAAATCCTGTCCTATAATTCAAATCAGCACCTTGTCTTTCACTTGTACTTAGTTCAGACGTTTTGCAACTCCTCTTCTACTTTCATTTTTCTCCCTACAAGTTCTTGTACTTCATGACATTCTTCTATTAGTTGCTAGTTTGTTCCTTTATTCCTATTTATAATAGGAATTTTTATTATTTCATATATTATTTCATATTATTTTTATTATTTACTCTAATTACCTATCTATAATAGGATTATTTCCCCTTTCATTCCTACTTTCACCCTTAGTTCCTCCTTAGTTTCACCCTTGTTCCCTCACCTAGACCTTGTAATTGTCTTTCTGTCTTTACTTTTCATCCTTCCTTCTGCCTACTTTGACCTTTGCTCCCTTCAAATTCTTCTGTACGTATGCCATTGCGTCTAAACTCTTCCACTTTCCACTATCTTTACCTTGTGGCTCCTTTTTATCCTTGATCCATAGGATGGAAAGTATCTTCTTTAAACTTTGCCATCTCTTCACTTCCATCCATGTTCTGTCAAATCTTCAAAGTCTTCAAGCTTCTGTCAAATCTTCAAAGTCTTCAAACTTCTGTCAAACTAATGAAACCCCTTTAGAAAATCTCCAAACCTGCTGACCTTTTTCTCTGCTCCTGTATGACAGAACAATAACCTACTTTCTCTTTCCTTTCTCCATATTTCTATTCTTACCTTTTCTAGCTCTCTCTGCACTCCATACGTTCCCTCTTTCTCTTCTTTTCATCTGTCTTTCTTGATCCCCGAGGCTACTTCAGAAAGATCTTCCTATGACAGTTACACGAATTGCTCGTCTTTATGCCATTTGAACCAACAATTTAGATCTTCGAAGAACGTTTTATCTAAAATATTTGCCAGATCTTTCGATTGACTCTGCTTGAAGGACGTGCAGTTGTGCATAGGTCCAGCGCTTTTTGCCAAGTTACAGAAGACATGGAACACGGTGAAGTTTTAACACGTTTTCTTTTTTTTTCTCTCATTGCTCTTCTACGTTCGAGAGATATTTGCCGGTACGTGCTTGAAACGCGGACATTTTTCGAAGCAACGGTATATACAGTTCAAGTGTATCTTTGAACATTTCAACGTTTAATGCTTCAGCTAATATTTTAATTAAATGATACGTAAATTAACGTTGAACGATTTTAAAGCCACGTTCAATCGACAGATTCTCAGCAGTGTTAGACGAACCTCGGATCGTTTTACATTGTGATCCTTGTTCATCCTTAATATTAATATACGTCAATAACTTTAATATCTTCTGTTCTATGAGTTAGACGGTTCTTGAGGCTTTATTATTTGATTAAAATCTTACCTGTTTAATATCGATGGTTAAAAATTATCTTGGAATGTTATTAACGCAAACTGACCATAGCTTGTCCAATGTTATTGGAACGTTCTGTAATAATGTATAAGAAACTTTTTTGTACCATCGTGTCATTCAGCGCCATTTCTCACAATATCCCAAGTCAATGCACGAAACAACAGCAATAAAGATGATTCTTAAGCGGTCATTATTCGATATTGTTAATGATAGTTATACAAATAAATCGAGCTGTGAACATCGGAGGGAATTAACGAGTCGAGAAATCGCTCGCTTCGTTTTAAATTGGAGAAAATTTCTTAACGCTCGTATCTGGAAAAAAGATTATTTTTTCATTATTTAAATAGTCGAGAATACTATGGACTTGCGTAACAATACAATGTAAGATATCGTTTCGGGAATTTCCTCTCGCTGTTCGTCTTTGCAAAAATTATAGTTCTTCTGGCGTCTTTCGATGGGAAAAAGTGTCGAGAACTTCCATTCCGCGGTCTAAATCAGCAACGTGTAGTTGGAAACGCCAGTTCTCGCTCAAAGTACAAGTAAAACCGAGCGAGAGGTTAGGATGTTCCCGACGTCAGGGCGGTCGTTGCTAAACAGTTGTGTTTGCGTTTCGTATTTTGCCACATCGTCGAAACGGTGAGAGTGGCAGCACTAGAAAGGGCAAAGAAGAACGATAATTTGCAGGGCTCGAGAAATGATCGTTCAACGCGATAATACCAGGTAATTGTGATAAAAGTATAAGAGAAGCGTGAGGCAGAGAAAAAGGCAAAGATTACCAATATTAATTAGTTAATTAATGAACACATAGCGAAGTAGATAATTTTTTTAGATGATCAAGAAAATAAATTACAGGGAATATTTATACATACGCGTGCGTACAGGAAAAAAAAAATATATATATATATTATAGTTGCACGCGTGCATGTGTAAAGTAAATGAAACGAGACGAGAATTTTATCCACGAAACAGACAAGTGATTAATATATAATTGATTTAAGGGCTGTATTAACCGACACACAATTAGAAAACGATAGAGAGATATACAGTATGATTAATTAATGAAACATTAGAATAACTATTATACCAATTAATTAATTGGATGCATACATTATGCGTGTATACATTAACAGCAGCAACGTATGTACTTGTATACATAAATAATAATACAATATTATTATTATAATTATTATTATATATTATACATATAAATATATTATATTGTATACACATTAGTGAATGTTCAATGTTGAAATAAAATGCATATACGTTGTTTACACCATATACGTCTACTTGCTCGCCTATTATTTTATTCCCTCGAACGTACAACCTTTACGTTGTTTTCTCACGTTCGTCTAATAGCTTTCCAGTCCAGTTCCTGCGTCCATCGGTTCATACGATCCAGTTCCTGCTTCCATCGGTTCATACGATCCAGTTCCATCCAATCCAGCAGTGGATCGTAATTAACGCGACCAATGTTTTCATTCCAGTACAGTAACGTCATTCTGGTAAGTATTCCCAAAATTGTTCAATCCAGCGAACGTAACATTCCAATGTTTCTGAAATGAGATTCTAAATTCTGAATTCTGGAATGAAGTGAAATGAAAAACGCTATAACAGCTTTCGAATAACAAGGACATTGACCGATTTCCAGTCGAACGACTGGAATGTAATCCAGCGACTGGACTAAGGCAAACCCAGCTTTACTTTTTGGACCATATTTTGAACATTGGTAGGTAAGTAACTATTATCAATGATATTATAATATGAATATTATAGAATAGGAAATTTTTCAAGGTTTTCATTTGTATTTTATTCTTTATAGGGACGTAGAATATAATTTTATGAATATCTACTATTTTTTGAAAGTGTAATATGTTGAGAGGGGTTTGCTTAAAAAAAAATAATGAAAATAAATATCGTAGAAGAAAGTGTCGTAAATAATTATAAGCGCTTTTACTTTAATATTTTCTTACTTTTATATTTTGCTTTCTCTCTTATATGAGGTTATTGCAAAAGTTTCTCTCGTTTTGTAAGGAAATAATAGATGCACGGAATTTTTGTTTTATATTATTTTATTGAATTATTTTGTTTTATTACTACAAAATGGTTCATATATAATTCAATGAAATAATATGAAAGAAAGAATGTTGTGCATCTATTATTTCCTTATAAAGCAAAACAAAAGAAATTTTTCGGATAACCTAATATTTATAAGCAATTTTACTTCAGGACGAAAATTGAGTGACAAGAAGTAAACAGAAAATAGTTAAGAAAGAAGTTTACTTTAATATTTATTGACGATGAATTGATAATAAATTCAGTTAACCGAAAATAACAAATAGAGAATAATTAAGAAAAAATGGAATTAGTAATCATCTAAATCAATATCAGTATCTAGCTCGATAGCTTTTCAATTTCTATGTCATCATTGTGAATCTCGTTTATAGCTGTAAATATGTCGCGGATTCATATTTTGTGAGGCTTTTTCCAAGATTGAGGTTAGGTTTAGATTGGTCTTAGGTTCGATAACGGTCAACGGGAGGATAGTTATACTTGCTCACACAATAGTCACAGATCGTAAGTCGAGGAGATCGCAAGAAAGAATGAATTTTCGTCCCAATGATGCCACCGAGGAAAACTATGATGGAGTGTGTCTAAGGACACGAGATCATCGGATTCGTCGAGTATAGCCCTCGTTCCGAAAGTAAGGGAAATTGACGTCGCTGTCAATTGGTCAATTTGGGACAAAGACTGCTTGTCCGTTTGAAGAATCTTAATTACCAGTGTGGCGGATCGGTATCAATAGGACGCAGACAGGTCGAGGCATCAACGCGGCGCAACACCTCCCGGGCGATCCGCTGGTACCAACCGCCAACACTAGAGGGCTACGACGACAACGAGTCTGTCTAACTCGCTAGCGGTCGAATATACGAGCGATTGATACAAATACCGCACCTAGCGAGACTCCCTCTACGTCTAAGGCAGGGACTACCGGGCATAGCCTTACTGACGAGTCCACCGGTAGTCCTGGGACGAAACGCACAACTCTCTGGTACCTCTATGGGTATTCTTTTAATGAGGGTCATACTATCGTTCCATACCTATGTTAGATGAAGGGCCCGTCCCGTTGACCGCGGCTACGTTCGGCGACTGATGGTCGCCTTGAGCCCAAGTTTATTATTACAAATCACAAACAAGTACAATTGGGTAGAATGACGGCAAATTGTTTAATTAGAGCTGTAAACTTTAATTGCAATTTTACGGATTTTCCCGAAGTTCCAAAGGGGAGGCTCCGGTGTCCTTTCATCTCCGACATGTATTTATTGGAGATTCGAAGGTATAAAAACGTGCAAAATGCACATAATATGAAGAAATTGTTTAAATATCCAAAATAAAAGTTAAAAAAAATTGTTTAAATATTCGAAATACACGTCATAATATTTAAGAAGCAAATTTCTATTTACGTTTCGTTTGTTTTATCATTTTGATAGGAGTATGGACTTGCATAAACATCAGCATTCTAGTAACAATGTTCTGAAAATGTGGAAAAAGCGATAGAATTTAACGAGAAAGATATCTATTCTCGTAATTAGAAAAAATATGTTTAACTTGAAAATGGTCCTTAATTTCATAACGCACAACAACTGCAAAGATTAGGGAGAAACATATCAAATTTCTCGGAAAATTATTAATTGCCAATTGATGCTAAATGCTGCGCGAAATTTTCAAAATGCTACTAACGTACTCGTAATTCAACGATTTATTTTATTTATTCCAATTCATAATAAAACGTATTGAAAAGATATTACACCTCTTCATTTTAAAACAGCTGCATAATCCTTGACGTATTGCAATTTATTTTATTATGAAACATAGTGCAACTTCGCTTATCCACTCTCGTTTAAACGAGCCAGCTTCTGTTTGGCGTCAATTCTATGAACCCATAACTTCGCGCAGCGAGCGAATCTTCATTATACAAACTCGTCGGTTCTGCGAACTATCTTCAATAATAATAATAATAACATTAATGATAATGAGATCGATTGGATAATTTATTTAAAGTCGTATCGACTATTATGGTTGTTAGCGACTACTTTTCCATTCGGTGGCTTATTAAATTGTTCAATAAATAAATATTGTTCGATAAATGTGCAATACCTTAATTTCTTTAGAGAAGTTGATAATCACTTGTTGAAGCGGGGTCGGTGCGGCCATGTTATTAAGATTACTGCCGACTTTATATTTTTCCTTTTTTCATTCTACACAGGGTGTTTCAATCATATATGATCACCTAAATATCTTCCTTAGAACGAAGTTAGATTACTTCAAGGAACACATATTAGGTGGAAGGAATTTCTTCTCAAGGTCATTTTTCGGGAGACTTCAAGCTTGTTGGATATGTTATCGAGGTTATACAAATATTTTTATTGTGTATATATATGTCGGAGATGGAAGGACAGCGGGACTTTCCGTCTGGAATGTTGGGAAAACCCCCAATACCCTAGTTCAGACTTTTGCTATAGCTATATTTAAGCAATAAAAAAAGAAGAAATAGTTCTAATGTTCCAACTTGGCTTTATGACAATGGGTTCGGGCTCTAGGTGGCATAGCGGGTCACTAGACGTAGCCACGATCACTGGAGGGGCGTGTACCTGACAGAGGGATAGAATGATTATATAGCTCCCCTTAAAACAAAGATTGACCCGAGAGGTGGGGAGAGGAATATATAAGGACAGTTCCACTTGGATTCTTTTATCGCCCTTCTTCTTTCCTTGGCTTGGAGTTCTTGCAGATAAGTTACTTGTACGTGGAGTCATACGTAGATCAGATTGCATTCGTCATCCCGTTGACCGTGGATTCGTTAACGAACCCGAAGTCATTGTCACTAGTTTCGCGAGTGCCTAATCGCCGTAATTAACTGTCAAGATTGTAACAACCCCATTATTGCAATAAATTACACCTGTGCTGTACTGCATCAATGGCTAATTCCTGCGAAGATACATCTGACGCCCACAACCTTACTCCCAGTGGTACTCCGACATCAGAAGTGAGATTAGAGCAGTTTGTAACAGTGGTGGAACGGCACGCAGCCATCGTGAGTCAGTTAACTCAGCCGAGGGAGCAAAGACCGAGTGCGGAACCTGTAAATCTGGTGCCACCACGTTTTAACCCCGAAACCGCGGGCGCCAGCTGCGTGGTGTGCGACTGTTAATGTGATTATGGAAAAAAGCCATTTATCAGACAACGAGTTATACCTTGCCATAAGTTGTGCTCTGGAGGGTACTGCAGCACGGTGGTTTACGCAAGTTCCGGTCCGTGGTCTTACTTGGACGACGTTTACGGAACATTTTCTTGCGCAATATGGTAGGACGGAGACGGCAACCTCAGCGCTAATTAGGATGCTCAACGAACCACCACTGAAGGACGAAACCACGGGGGCTTTGACAGTCGTCTCCACTCCCTTCTGTCGGCGGAATGGGAAAATCTAACCAACGTCGAACTAATCAACGCCGCCGTCCTTCTACGACTGATCTCGCATGACCAGCATGTCGAAAGGATGGCACTCACGAACGATATTCGGACCCAAGATCAATTCCAGAAGGAAATGCGAGTCTTCTCTCACGTGAAGAAGAGGACAGTACCTTCGTCGAATAATTCACCGGCGGAACCTGGGGCCAAACGACATAAGTCATCAGCCCACCAGGCGAGGTGCCTTTACTGTGGTAACCGCGGACACAAAATAGCGGAGTGCCGCAGCAGAATGCATAGAGAACAGCAAAAAAATACACAACGCCCGGAAGGAAGACGATCAGCCGCATCGTCACAGGTGGTTTGCTTCAAGTGTCAGACGGAGGGCCTGATCGTCCGCTACTGCAGGACAGAAAACCCGGCCTCAAGAACGAACGTCGAGTCGACTCCCGCGTGATGGAGTCTCCAGTTGGTAGTTTAAGCCATCTGGGTGAGTCGTTCCCATTTTACGTCAATTCCGGAGGCGAATGCTCATTAATTAAAGAATCCGTAGCCTCGAAATTCTCCGGTAAAAGAACGACCAATATAGTGCTAATGGAAGGAATCGGGAATACTTGCGTTAAAAGTACGTCTCAGATTTTGTCCGTCGTACGTATTAACGGTTTTACATTGGAGATAACTTTTTACGTCCTTACCGATAGTTATTTAGAGCATGATATTATGATTGGTCGCGAAATCTTAGGCCAAGGATTCGATGTAAATATTACGCGCAATAGCCTCGATATTAGTAAAACGAAGATAGTTAATGCTTACCATAAAACCGCCGAAAATGGGATCGATCTTGATGAAGTAGACACTGAAGTATTTGGTAATGATGAGAGCTGATTGATTTCTATTCTCCAAAATTGTAAAGAGTCATTTATTACGGCTTTCCCGCGTACTCGCGTAAATACGGGCCAGTTAGAGATTCGATTAATTGATCCTAGCATCACCGTACAAAGAAGTCCTTATAAACTCAGCGAGGAAGAGCGGAGAATAGTACGAGAGAGAATCAGCGAGCTAATTAGAGCAAAAATCATAAGGTCCAGTAGTTCACCATTAGCGAGCCCTATGTTACTCGTGAAGAAAAAGGACGGCTCAGATAGACTGTGTGTAGATTTTCGGGCGTTAAATAAAAATACGGTCGCGGATCGGTATCCCTTACCCCTCATCGCGCAAAAGGCGAGATACTTCATTAGCCTAGACATGGCCAGCGGGTTTCATCAAATTCCCATTCACCCTGGAGGCAACGTCTGGAATTTTGTTGGTATCCCCGGCCGATATACAACGAACAAATGCGATAAGGAGAGGAAAGTTTCCGTCAGTCTTTTATTTTTGCGATCACCTTAAAGAGTTTTCACATCGCCTTTACGTGCAGTATTATACTGAGCGTCACAGCAAACGTTACTTTGTGCTTCAAAATATAATCTACGTTTAATAAAGAGTTACCCCTTTAACTGTGGATTCCTAACTGTGTGCACCTAAGAACACTGTCATTAACATCTCAAGTATCTAATGAATATGTCGGAGATGAAAGGACACCGGAGCCTTCCCTCTGGAACTTCGGGAAAATCCGTAGAATTGCAATTAAAGTTTACAGCTCTAATTAAACAATTTGCCGTCATTCTACCCAATTGTACTTGTTTGTGATTTGTAATAATAAACTTGGGCTCAAGGCGACCATCAGTCGCCGAACGTAGCCGCGGTCAACGGGACGGGCGCTTCGTCTAACAAAGGTATGGAGCGATAGTATGACCCTCATTAAAAGAATACCCATAGAGGTATCTGACAGTAAAACATTCCAACGGGTCCTTCGGACAATGAATACCAGAGGTTGAGGCACTTGCACGGCACGAGTACAGTTAGCCTGATGACCCGCTATAAAACCTGGGGTTTTTGGTAATTAAGATTGTTCAAACGGACAGACAGTCTTTGTCCCAAATTGACCAATTAACAGCAACGTCAATTTCCCTTATTTTCGGAACGAGGGCTATACTCGACGAATCCGATGATCCCGTGTCCTTAGACACATCCCATCATAGTTTTCTCCTCGGTGGCATCATTGGGACGAAAAGTCATTCTTTCTTGCGATCTCATCGATGAAGAGAGTAACGCCTTACGATCTGTGAGTATTATACGTGTGAGTTAGATTTTGTGAGTAAGTATATCTATCATTCCGTTGACCGCGGATTCGTTATCGAACCTAAGACCAACATCACTGGTGTCGCGAGTGTTCAACCGCCGCGGTTGATTGTCGAATTGGTAGTATCCATACTCGTGTTAGCAGACCGTACCTTTGTTATACCACAACGATGGCCAATTCCAATGAAGATTTATCAAACGCCCACAATCCTATTTCTGACGCTTCTCCGACATATATAATACTTTGATTTAATTTGAAAAAATTTCTTCCACCGTAATATGTGCTTCTTGAATTATAATAATTATATACAGGGTGGTTGGTAATTGGTGGTACAATGAAAATTTTTTTTTAAATTTTTTTTTAATTTTTTTACAAATCTACAGTGAGATCCGTTATAACGAGAGATGATAAAGTGCACGCGTACCGAGCGAAAATTCAAAGTCGATTTTCTCGAAAACAAAGCCTCAAACGAAAAATTTTTATTGTATGTTTTTGACTTCTTTTTTCGCGTAGAATCACCCCCTTTCCGCTTGTACCACCAGTTATCAACCACTCTGTATATGTAATAACGTAAATTGTTAGGTTAAATGAGACGATCGATTCTGGAAAATCGAGATTATTTTGGGAATAATCAAATTAAATACAACAACAGTTAATAACAAATCTACTACAAATATTATCTGGGAAATCGAGAATCGATTTTTTAAGCCCTATATTACCGTTCTTCTCTCGTGAACTATTCTATTCAACAAGTAGCCGCCGATAAAGCAGAACAAAAGTAAAAAATATCGGTTGGCGGGTAGTTTGAATTCATAAACACTTTTAAATTCGTACGAAGCATTGTTTAAGTTTTACCATTATACGATATGCAAATCAAAAGACAAATGTGATTATTCTATCATCAAAGTTTGCGCGTTCTGTAACGATGTTCTGCTTCTGGTGGTTGATGCGAATAGAATTTTTATGCCCAGTGGAATAATTGTAATTGTTAAAAGTTGAATAATCGTATTGAGAATTGCGAATAAATTTCCACAATGGGTAAAGTTTAGTAAGCAGTAAGACGGATTGGCCAGTGTTCTCACGATATCCATTTGAAATGCATTTAGATGCATTTTAAATCGCTCTTTGCATTGTTAATGTTACAATTCATTCGCGAGACCGCGTTCGAAACGAGAAACTTGCTAAAGGATTCGATTTAACTTCGCTACGCGCTTATTTTTCTGATTACTCTAATTGATGCCTTTGGTAAAGAGAAATACTCATTCGCAATGTTACGACGTACCACGAAGTTAGCAGAATTGTACGTGTTGAAATATATGTAATTTTGTGCGGTATACCGGATCAGCCGCGAGGTAGTAATACACATATATGCTTGAGTATGTACGTCAGTATGTGTGTGAGCATGTGTGTGACATATGCGTGCGCAGCGTGTCGTAGAACAAAAGAATGTCGCTGTTCGGTACGCATGGTAAAAAGTGAGACTGGAAGAGCGCTGAAACCCGTGTAATAGGTATCTGTGAACATCTTGTAAATCATATATTAAATAAATACAAAACTATTTTATTATCATCCCTACATGTAATGACAGTGTTTCTACATAATTATTTCGGCGATTACGATCCACAATTCTCAACAAATGAAAAGCGGCTGTGTTGTCACGACCGGCACACTTCAAATCCGATGGACTGGTGACGGAGATAAAAATGTGGCGGCACTCGACGACAATGTATGTCGCTGAAGTGCCTAATGAGCCATCGATATCCCAACGGTCCTTCCGCCGAATGTTCTAGAAGAAGGCGTGCGTAGCAACGGTCGCGGACGTCTAACAAACGCGTGGTTAGTGGGGATATTGAGGGGTAACAAAGAAAAAAGAAGCAGATCCGATCGAGAGTCAAATTGTAAGAGCTGCAGTCTTGAAAAGTCACGACTGGAGTTCAGAAGCAAATCGTAATTAGTGTAAATCAAGTATTTAAAAATAATTCTTTTTATATTTTATTTTTCTTTTCTTTTCATGACACTGTCATGGCTCTGTGAATGGCTGGAAAGTATATAAGGTGGAACCGAAAAAAGTATTCTACAAGAGTAGATCTATTATCCAAAGTGTTCTAATTTTTTTTCTACTGTACCTAATACACTCAAATATAGGTGTCTCTATTGTGTCTATAAAAGTTTTCCTAGGTTTCATTTGCTTTCAAAGTAATTTCTCTTTGCAAGCGATACATCGAGGTGAGAACTTCTTCTTCTTTGTCATTTCTTCAAACAATGCTGCAGGTCTTAGTCCCGTAGAACGTTCGCCTGGTCGACCTTTCGAGCGTTTCCGAATCGAATACGAAAGAAATGACCTTTCGAATAACTTTTAATTACAAGAAATAGAAAGAAGTCACTGAGACTGTAGCACGCTCTTACGATGTTCCTTCTAACTAACACACGCAACGCACCCAAACCGGTGTCATGTAAAGTTGGTACTTGGATTGTAGTAAGAAGGCCGAGTCGTAACCCAACTACTAATTTTCCTTTATAAAACTTTATTATAAATGTTAACACTTACAAAATAATACCGAACCGGAGAAAAGGGGTTGTATGAGTACAGCAACTAGAAGAAGAACAAGAACTGGGTGAAGTCTCGGTTTATATACGTTTTGGTTTTAGGATGTTGAGGGGCTAGGTGTATGTTACGATGTGGAAAAGTGTCTGAAGGTTGGTGGTCCATATCCTATCTCTGATGTGGACTAAGGTGCGTCACAGCCTTGGTGTATGCTATGATGATAAGGTGGTGATGTGTCCAAAAGTGTCCGAAGGTTGGCGGTCGATGTCTTATCACTGATGTAGGTTGAGATGTGATTGATGTCACACCGGCTGGCAGCGGAAACGGTCGGCACATCAAGCATAAAAAGAAGATTAAAAAGGAAACACTCAACAGATCTCACAAAGGACATAACCTAACAAACAAACACTCACCTCACTAAAGAAATAAAATAATCAAATTCGAAGATGGTATCCCACTGGGGGTAGCCATCCACATGTTATTTAACAATTAAGTTAGACAAATCTGCCAAATGTCCAGCTGGATAAATTGTAAAGTACAAATTAAATAATAAAAAAAAAACTAACACACTGAAAATGCAAAAAGGTGCGTTTGTCGCAATGGAATAAACACGTGGTATAGTGTTATACTATACTATACTATATTATTATACTATACTGTAGCTACAGTTGTACTGGACGAGCTCATGGAACGCCTTAAAATAAGCAGAAGTGGCTAGTGTTGCACGCGTTTTCGTCGGCCGCATTTGTTCGAACACGTTCAATTAGTTTGACTTGTTCGTTCGATCTATTGCGATCGAGAATACGTGGCCTGGATATTTCGGACGAATGATGATTTTCTGCCGAAAGTTTCTCTAGTTTCGTCTAAAATTTCTACATGGAATATAAGAAAAGTGTTAGAGGGTTTATTCATACCATACTATTGGATTCATCTGATCGACTCAGTAAATACTGAAACGAATTATCGACCATAGTTTTCGCTTAAATCTTTTGAAGAAAACATTTTATTTTCGTCTTGTAATTTACCATTTCTTGGTAAGGTTTTTAATAAACGATTATTTGCAAAAGAAAGTGGTAAGAATCTTTAAATTCATGTTCATTTCCTACCATTATCGAAATTGGACTAAACAGCGTACTAGGCTAAATGCATATTCGGATAAATAAACTCGTCGTTGAAACGATCAAATCAATTCGACTTTTTCGTTCGATTTGTTGCGATGAAGGACACACATATTTTATACACAAGGTGTACAGGGAGATAGGTGTAACACATTTGACGCATAAGATATATAAAAATTGTTTTATATAAAAATGATTACATATGAAAATGATTAAATTTATACGTGCACTTTGCATTTGTTTATATAATAATTTTACAGGTCCGGTTCGATGAAGTTTTGTGAAAAAGACTTACAGAAAAATCGACCTTGAATTTTACACTTTGTCTCGTTCTACGTTGTTGTTGTTTGATTTCATCGTGTTGGAGCAAAGATGCAAAAAGAATCATGTAAAAAAATTTGGTCCCTCTACTACCTAAACATTCCAGTATTCAGATGTTCTGTTAGTTGTACAATATTTCTTGCTTGTATTCATTGCTATTACACAGCCTTCCTACAATTTCATATCTTCCTTATTAATTTAATACGAAATTCATATTGTACGCACCAACATCTCGTATATAATGGCATCAAAGACGAAACGTATTTTATTAAGCGTCGAGAGGAAACAAGAGATGATTTAAAAAATTGTGAAAAAAGTGTAGAAGGAATTTTGTAAAGGTTGCAGATATCGAAGGAATATTATAGAATAAAAATGAAATAAAAATATATTAGATATAACCAGAAAAACTAAACTAAAAACATGCAGCTGAAAGCTCTTCGGGTATTTCAAGAAGTAGAAAAAAGTTTCAGTGGAATTGAAGACATATTTAAGCTATGTTGTATAATAGCGATATTTGTAAATTAGCTTTAAAGAAACGTCGATGTTTAAATCTATTAATATATTATGTGGAAAAAATTTAAAATTCGAATATCGTCAGCCATATTAGTAATTATGCAAAGAGGCAGTCTTCGACTGCAATGACCTTGACCTTCGGATATATTGCAAGGAAAAGATACTAAGTAGCAATCGTTTTTTCTGACTAATGTTTCCTAAAAATATTGTGAAGATACGTTTAACGAAGTTTCACCCTTGATTTTCCATTATTTCTAGTTTCTTCCTAAGCAACTGTCTTTAAAGTCTTCACATTCCATATCATAACATCAAATACGTTAATTCTTTTATAGTAATTAAATAATCTTTATCACTTTCATTTTATCGCACAACAAAAACAAAATTTCTATCATTCTGAACTAATAAAGACTCCTGAAATACGTTAGAAATGCTTCCACGAAATGCTATTTAAGAAATGCTCGTAGAAAAAGATTTGAAATATAAAAGAAAAAGAAATAACTTTGATACACTTTTCATTTAATCTTTCTACCTTTGTTTCTCTGTTTCCTGGACATGTAAGTCGAGTAGAAGTATCTAACATAGAAGTAAGAAGAGGCGATGTAATAGATGGCACCAATTGCTGCACTTTGATACGTAATATAACAGTTACGCTTATGGACATCTCGCTGATTATAAGCGATAATAGTTAGAATGTAACCAGTCACCATTTGTAGTATTTGCATCGCACGGCACGTGATAATAAGATATAGTGGTACTTTGCACTCCATTGATTCCAAAGCATAATAAGAATATATGCAAAAATTAATAAAGTACTCCATTACGCTGACCCATCTCATGGCTGCTGTAGTCTCCGTGTATGTGAAATAGAAGTAAATAATAATAGATAAATGACGGTAGACATGCAGAAATGTCATTTCTTGTTTTTGTAACACGATGAACATCGTATCGAACATTTGTATAAATTTCAATATGACAAGTGCCAGTGACCAAAAGCCAGAAACAGGATTTTGGAAATAGTTACTGAAAAGAAAATAGTTCTCTTCTTATTATACATAATTAATAAACATATTTGAAATATCGGCTCGTTTCTTGATTATCGCGTGTAAATTAAAGTAACGTATTATAATGAAACAATAAGAATGGTACTATTTTGATTTGGAAAATTACTATACGATGTAGGTACACTGTATAAATCGATATGCTGCGAATTGGTGAGTATAATTGATTATGCCAATTAATAAGATAAAGCTCATTTCAGAGACAAATTTATAGAACTATTTTGATAATAGTACTATGAACATGTGTTAGAAATGTATTCCTTGTTTGACTAGCGCTTTTCACATATCAATGTTCTCTAAATACCGAGCATAAGAAACTGTCTCATATAATAATGTTTCGTTAATAATTATTTTTCAAGTCGTCATTCATCCGGAAATATATTAAAAGGTAAAATATGAAAGTGGCATTACCTAGGTAAGCAAATACTATGGTAAAAGCTATGATGGAGCAATGCAAAGAACAGCTCCGGTGCTGTTCTACTAAATCCGATAATGGAGAGCAGTGCCATCAATCCATACCATAATGCACGTGGACGTTTCAAATTGAACTTTGGATTTTCTAACATGTAAGACAATCCGGCAATAACTACGATGACGTAAAAGATAACGTAGCAGATGCAGTACACTATATTGTCCAATAACCAGTCTTGAGTGTGTAGATAAGAGTAGTTTTTTTCGAAGTCGAAAACATATGAGTACTCAGGTGCAATGGGATCCACAAAATCTTCTTCATACATTGTGAAATATCCTTTTTATATCCACTGGCCTTAAAAAAATGAAAGAAAATACGTAGTCTTCCCGTCATGTTGTCAATTGACTAAAACGTAAGAACAATCGTTAACATTCTCTTTTAGAAATATGTAAACTAAAAATATTTCATAAACAATACGTTCAAAATGATGTAAAATATTCCGAGCAAAGTAATAAGATAATACAAACAAAATAATAAATTAATCATTTTTATATATAGTATTTAACTAAATTTTCACACAAAATATTATCGTAAATTGTTTACCAGTTAGCTATTGCGGCTTCTTTGGAAACTTTGAAAAGCGTGTAATCCTAAAATGTGACGCAGAAAGTAAGCGATGACGAATATACTCGTCAAACACAGAATATGTTATATGGCTGTTGTAATATAGAATTAAGTTGCAATAAAATGACCATTTTATTTTTTTATTTTATTACTGACAGGGCTCGTCATAACAGAAAATATTGCCATTTCTCCATGACGAGTATACGCGTCAAAAACAGCTAACTGGTTAACATTATTAGAAACTCAACGTGGTACGAACAGCAGCGGTGAGTAGAGCACGACACGCAGTGGCGACTGTGAGAATTAGGTTGAGTAGATGGACGAAATAAGTAGACGCAAGTTGTTGATATTGCACGTGCACTTACTGACATCCTGACGAGCCGCGGCTCATTGATTTATACCTCTGCGTGTTCTTCTGCCATTGGTTCCTTTGTATTTTTGGAAACACGCAGAAGTCTAAACCGTTTGGGTGGTTAGAAGACAAAAAGTCAACGGTTGACGTGAAAATGTAAACGATTACCATCCACCGTTTCTCGCTTTGATAAGTCGATGACCTGTCGATGAAGTATGACGGTCCGAAGTTTGCCGATCCGGCCGGCGCACAGGCGCCAGCAGTGCCGAAAATTACCGAACGAGACCGTTGACTTTTAAGTGTTAGAAAAACAGACGCGGCGAGCTAATCGGCCGGGAAATAAGAAACGAGGCAAAAACTACGGTCCGCGTCTTATTGCCAAAAAATTCTAAAAGTAAAACTTTTGTGCGTATCTTGTTCTTAGCATGATTGAAAGCTATTATTTCTTATTTTGAAACCTATTAGAAAATAATATTTGAAATATTAGGTTACTCCAAAAGTTTCTTTCCCTTTATAAGGAAATAATAGATGCACAACGTTTCTTGTTTTATACTATTTTATTGAATTATGTATGATCCATTTTGTTCTATTACATTGAAATATAACTATTGTATTGAATTATGTGTTTTGTAGTAGTAGAACAAAATGGATCATACGTAATTGAATAAAACAATATGAAACAAAAAATGTTGTCTATTATACATATATCTTACTACTTTGTTCTGAATATTTTACATCTCTTTTAACATATTATTTATTAAATATTCAATTTTACGTATTTTTAAAAGAAAATGTTAACAATTGGTCAGTGGATATAAAAAATGATATTTGTTGAAAATGATAACGTGAGTTCGTGCTCGCCATCTATATGCAGATGCGTTAGTTACAAGAAAAAATAACTAGAAGATAGTTCTAGATACAATCGATAGGTTTAAGATGTTCTTTTGTTTTTATCTCTAGTCCATGTAAGAAAGTACAATAAAGGTTAGTTGACTCAGAACGGTGTGATAGATTTATCCAAAGAATAAAATAATAGCTAATATGATCCTATCTCTGAATACAGAAATAACAATATTTCACGACGAATAAAGAGGATATTATTATCTATATCTAAATTTTTATTGCGTCGATTATTTCTTTATGAAACGAAAGAAACTTTTGCGACAACCTAATGTATTTCTTACTGTTTAGAAAATAAAAATTAAGACATTTTTGTTAAAGGAAGTATCGAAACATTTTCATCCAGTTTTTTAAGAAAATTCGTCAACATAACGTATACAATACCTTCTTACAGAAATACGATATAAGCACATTTATTGTGCTTTTGCAATGATACTTTGCTTTTATGAGCATCGTTGTTGAACAATATCCGTAAATCTTCCAAGTTTGTTTCATAAGATACATCAATTAGATCGCCACATTTTCGTTGTAATGCGATCGTTATCGCTCAGAAATTTGAAATACTCCTATTACAGTAGCATTTGAATTTTCTGAATATTTTTTCTTGGTGCGTTCGAGGGTTTTCTGTTGAACACAATAGGAAGATAAAAATTTAAAAATGTTACATCAGCTCAGTCAAAGCTGAAGCTTTTTACAAGTCAGATGGAAAGTTCGCGTTTATTTGAGCACAAATATTTACGTCATCATACTGCATTATCTAGATCAACTTCGTGTAATTAAAAGAAATACATTAATTCGTTTCTTCTGTATAATGTAGCCAAAATGCAGAAAAGTCATTTATCTGTTTTAAAGCTTATAATTGGGCTTATAATTGTTGGGCATCGAGCAGATCAGTACAAATTAATGATTTAATTAAATCTATAATTTACCTTCAGCCGGAGTATTTTGAAAAAAGCAGGAAGTTAGGTTACCTTAATCATTTATTTACGTAGATGGCATTGGCCTTGTCCAAGATAAAGATAACAATATAATATATCATAATTTTAGACCTATACATAATAAGAAATTGATATATAGTAGTAATCAATGTATTCTAAACAATTTTGTACATTTATTATATTTGATTCGCATGTGGACAGGGTTGATGACATCGATGATACATTGAGAACAACATAGATAGATATTGATGATTAAAGGATATTAATCCTGGAAGAAACGTCATAATGGGATTCTGTTCACACTTCAGTACGGTTCACTGCAGGCTCACTCTCATTGTGTTTATCATTGTTATGTACATATTTTGATATATCTTACAAGGAAAGGTCACAGTCGTTGGGTCATCGATTTTGATAAAATTCTTCCTGACGAGTCTAGGACAAAAATAAGTCGACCTGCATTTCACACTTTTTGTCAGTATACAATCAGTCCATATCGTAGAAACAATAGGTCTCAAGCAAGTTTCGAGGAAAATACACTCTGGTGGAACGATAACAAAACTTATGACAAAAAGAAAATAGTAATTGTCATACTACATTTACTGCAATATAAGTTGTTACAAATGAAATTCCATATGCATTTGCGTAAAATAACGATCCTAATATTGGTAAGATATAGGTGAGATATTGGTGAGATTAGGTTAGGTTAGATTCCTTGGAGGTTGGTAACCTAACTTTTGAATCACGCTCGTCCTACGCCTCGAACAAAATAAATACTACTCAGGACCATCCCCTCTGCAACGTATTCAATAAAAAATTCAATAAAATCGAAAATGAGACCTTCTTTCGCGCACAATTAGTCGAATATTTTGCGTCGTCGTGTTAAGAGAAAAAAATAACGATGAAAGCGACGGCGAATGTGTGCCGTCTTTTTTTTCAAAGGGGTTATGACATTAAGGGATTTAGGTGGCCCGAGGCACGAGCAGAATGTAATTCAACCCAGCCCAAGATGTTAACAAATTTATTTGATTCAGCAGTAGAAAAGATACGGGATCCATAAATAATTTTTGAAATGTCACGGTTAAGTTATATCGTGTGTTGGGTCTGCAATGGAATGCAGGGGAGGAAAGTGTGCAAAGAGGATGTGGAGGCAGGATTTAGGTGCGGAACATGATAGGAAATGACAAATGGAAGGAGAATATGAATAGCTTATTAGGGGACAGAGATTTGGGTGTGGAACACGATAGGAAATGACAAATGGTAGGAGAATATGAATAGCGTGTTAGAAGGCAGATTAGTGAGAGAGTTATGTGTCTATCGTAGGACGTTGGACATTTGAGCACTTGGCAAAAGAATTGAGTTGCAATAAAAGGTAGAAAAACATTGTTACCACAGGCTAGCTATATATAATGAAAGGTAGTAAGTAACGTTAATTCTGAAGTAAAAAATTGATATTAATCACCATTTATCATCTATATACTTCAATTACAGGTTAAAATAATTACAATACCAAATTTTCACAGAAAATTAACTTGTTTTTCTACAAATTTATATCATTTCCTAGTCCCTACAATATCATTATTATCATATCATTTATTAATCGTTAAAGAATATTATGAACAAAATTTCACTTCATGCAAATTGTGTTTCAACACAATGTCATTCTCCCCTAACAACACCATTGTGATGTTATTTTTTGTTATCACAATCTGCAACTTTTCAATGTTTTTCATGATGCTGAATAATAATAAAACATGTAATTTCATTTGTATGACTCTATCAATTACTGAAATAACAAAAATACATTGACCTAGAGCCTCACCCATGACAGCATAAACGTGCCTCTTATGACGATAGCTTTTAACATATCGAATGCCAAGGTAGAACGCACATATTTCTATTCTTGGTTTCTCTCGAAAATCCATTAGATTCCTCGAAATCTGAATTTTCCAAAATATTTAAATATAGATCATTTTATTTTATTTTTTTTTCTTCTTCATTTGCATCCGTGAGTTACACAAAATTCACGAGATGTCCAGTCCATATAACCGGTGTCTGCACCACAACTGCAGTTGACCAACGTTTTTTGCATCGTCAGCGTCGGCTCACATTTCAAAGATACCTCGAATCACCATCGTCGCATTACAACCTGTTGCCATGGACATCAGCGACACGTGAAAAAACTATGTTTTTACATAGTATACGTAAACCATACGACGTATAAACAGCAGTTTCTTTGAAATTGCCTATCTGCCGTTACCTCCTATACAATGTACGGAGAGAACAGGGGACGCCATAATTGACCCTGTGGAGAGTGAAACAAAATTCAGTCGAAAGGTTTGTATCGTCAGACTAACACGTATGAGCTTTGCTTTCTGTCTAAGCATGAAAAAATCAGTTTATATTATTTTCAAGATTCTTCTACGTTTTATCGTGGCGAAAGGATCCACTAGTCTTGAGAAAGAATTAAGCGATCTTCAGCAAATGTTCGATAAATATGTGCACTTACATTATACGGTTCATAGATGTCAGGCGTATCCAACTCGCAGATCGTGGGGTTCGTAGACCAGAGTTGGACTTACACTCAACTCATACAGCCTCTTGGCCAAACACGGTGCGAGTTAAATGTAACTCACGTGGCGTTCAATGTGTTAACACATTTTTCTCTTTCTTTTAGTTTAGTCGCTTTACTTACGCGCGAGACAGATGATTGCTGTGTTCGGTGATTACCTCTTCGTAATTACTTCGTATTGTAGTGAAATGATTTACAGATACGCTGAAACGACCGGCAATTATTGGATCTGATGGTACAGTTGAAGCGAATGGTCAGAAAATAATTGTAATCCCGATTTCTGTAACTGCATGAGACAATCAGGAAATAAATAAATAAATTCATATAATCCATAAGTGTACGAAATAGAGCGAGATGATATGATAAAGACTCTAATGATTAAGAAATAATGATGATGGATTCAATGCAAATTTCTCAAATAGTGTATCATAATTGTACGATAATAGACAAAATGGGTGAAAAGTGCCGGCAATTGACAGTAGCATCTACGCTAAAGTGTGCGGCCATCAAAGTGTTAAGGATTAAAGCAAATAATAGTAAATACAATAAAGACGATAAGGATTTGTTAAAATAGCGATTAAGAAATACAGTAAATATGGAATAAACAAAATTTAATTCTATTGCACGCGAGTTTATAATTTAATATTTTAAGACTTTTCAGATTTGCGTCACCTGCTTACGTCGAAAAAAAATTGGCTGCAATATGATACATTAACACCCACGCCTACGTCATACTTTACGTATACTTGTGTATACTTTACCATACGTTATATACTTCATGTAAAACAAGCCTCGACTCTCGCTAGGAAAAATCGTCCGAAAATTAAATCGTGTCTAGTCGCGAAAAATCAACATGGAAGATCAACAAAGCCCGCCTTCTTGCGAAACAGACGGAAATGAGTAGAGCGTCTTCATCTCTGTCTGAGATATTCACAGCGTGTCACGCATGCGTAGAACGAGAACCTTCTTGCCTCGCATGTCGATTTCTCACTAGTCACGACTCAATTTCCAGATGGTTTTCCCTAGGATTCAGTATATGGACTATCGCGAGCTGTTTATGTGATACTGCTCATACCTGTTGGTTCGTATGATACACAGTTGGAAAACTTATGAGTAGAGCACGGGTGGTCACAGCTACAGCAAATGTCCCACCCAGAAAATATGTATAGATTAGATTACATAACCTAAAACCTAATTTAATCTGGTAACGTAATTCTATACACCACGATACTACAGCAATTTTGTAGTAACGTCAATCGACACGAAAACCGACGATATTTATCAACTCGAAGCATCTAACACACAGCGAAGCATGTATGATCGACAATTGTTTGTCACAACAAACGTAATTTTCAGTCGCGTGCGGCACGATCTTTCTCGAATTTCAGTGGCGAGATTGCGTTAAAAGTTTACAACTCGTGCCTGGAAAAGTATTGAAAGGTATCAATTCACGGCTAAATACACGTAATGACAAATATACTTCAGTGAAATAAACTTTTTGCGAGAAGAATACGTTTTCTAACCGTATCGTAAACTAACCTATATTTTCTAAATGGAACGTTTGTGGTAGCCGTGATTACCCTTGTTCAACCCTCTCACTCGTAAGGTCTACGACAAATTGTAAAGTATAAATTAAATAATAAAAAAAAACTCGTAAGGTTTCCAACGGTGTAACTTACGCAATGTTAGGGAAGGTTGGCACAGATCGAGGGAATTAAAGGAGAAGATTTCTTAGGTAATGTCGAAAGTAGTATACTTAGTGGACCAGTGACGTTCTGATTTATACTGCAGGCAAATGAAAGTGGGAGACAACATTGTCGAAGCGACGCGGAGAAACGTAAGACGAAATTCATATCCCGCGACACAAGCGACTAACTGTAGAGTGGCAGTGGTATAATGCGACATTATATCGCCAAAAGAGGATCATCTGGTAACCCTGATCATACGACCTAATAGGCGTAGATCTACGTACTATATATTGGGTTGGTAACTAAGTATATGCGGATTAGGTGGTATTAACAAAATCCATACATATAGTACATATAGTACTGCCAAAAAACTAACTGCAAATTAAAATTAAAAGATTTTCTATAAGTATTAGGCGCATTTGTACCGATACTATGAAAAGCCATGCTTCAATTTCCCTATGTCTCCCTTCCAAATATTGTGCCCGCGTCAGACGTACGTGTCCTAAGGTATTTATAGCTTATAGATATGTCTTAAAAGTAAAATATACTGACACTCAAAAATTATATTACGCATAGCTGAGATTCTCCCTCTAGAAAGAAATTCCTTGGCTGTCTGTATTTTCTACGCGCAATAATAAACGATTCAGAAACTGGTATCGATAGTATCTTGGCACTGATAATGGCGTAACTTAAAAAATATCAAATTTGGTAGATGGAAAGGCTATATTATGTTACTATTTTTATTATGTAAAACGGTATATTTATAGTTCCATCAGTTTTGCATCAGACGGCAAAATTATTGTTCATGGCGATGGATTCTACACGAAGGATTCTTTAAAAATTTTAAAAGGCCTTTCCTCTGAAATTTACATTTTTTTTTAATTGTGCCACTATCAATGCCAAGCAGTGATATTATAATATTCGGCAATTGAGACACCGAAATTTCCAATATTACATATTTGACACTACTTTTATTCAAAAAAGGTGAGATCGGAGCTAATTTTTCATCAAACAAAAATTATTCTAGCAATTTTACACAATATATTAAACGTTCAACGACTTTGTAAGAATGTTTTTTTCGAAATTAGTGAAACTCGTCTTTGCAGCGGCTTACTGTAGAAACTTTCAACTTTGAAGATAAATATTTCCACTTTGGCAAGGCCTGGCTCTCCAAAAATTGGATCACGTATAGATAATATACTAAATAATGTATCGTCGAAATTTCAAAAAGATCGTAGAAAATCAACTTACGCTACAAATATTTTAAGCTGCGTCTCCACTGACAGCAACACCGAGCAACTTTTTATGATTTAGTTTGGTTTAGTTTTAGTTTCAAGATTTTCTCTTAGAATTTTTTCTCAGGAAATGTCGCTTACAAGAGCTAACCTACTTTCTATATTGCCCAACGAAAATGTTTCTTCGCAGTGCTTTTTTTCTTTGTATTTCTTTTCTTGCCATTTCGGCCTATTTATCCTTTTATCCCGTTTCTTATTTCTTATCTCTGTCTTTGGTAGACTACATTCTTTAAGCGGATTCTGAACCACCAGAGACTGCGCTGAAATAAGCTTTTTGTTTGTTACCTTCTTTGCTATATTCAAAATCGCATCGACTACCATAGCTACTAACGACTATATTTCAGCAATATACTGAGGTCCCTAGCAGTTATTTAGTTGCTTAGTTCCGTAATCGGATGAAAATACAGGCACATAAACATCAAATCTGGACACTTGCTAGGGGAGACCGTCCGAAAATTGGATCGTAAAAAACCAACATGGAAGACAAGGAAGTTCTCGTTCTTGAAAAGCAGGGAGAGATCATAGGCAGAGAGAGTGTCCCTGCGTCCGTCTGAGACATTCATAACATATCACGCATGCGCAGAGAACTTTCTTATCTCTTTTTTTCGGACTCAATTTTCGGACGGTTTCTACTATGCTTTTGATATATGACTTTATATTATCGTGAATGGCATTTGTTGAACATTACGATTAAACAACATTTATTAAAATTTTTATTTTTGTAGCCGATACAATATACACAACTATGTTAATGTAAGAGTTGTCTAAGATTTGCGTGTATGGAAGTTCCCACTTATAAACTAACCTTCAATTCTGGTTTTTAATAAGTAATGATGTAGAGAAAGAGTCACCTCACCCATTTCAATGAGCTTGAAATATGTTGTTTGAGTAACTTTTTCCTGTACATGTAACCGCTACTCTGTTTTAGTTTGTCAGATGTCGGCGAGAAATGGAGATTAAACGTAGGTTAAGATTGCGCAACACTTTGACGTATAGAGCCATCTTCCATCTTAACGTACAAATTACATGACTAATTAATTGCGAAAATAATTAATTAATTAGATTTCGGTTTAAGGTACCGGGTTTGGTTTAAGTTAGGATACACTTCCAATCCGGCCATCGTAATTCCCTAAAGTAAAGCTGATCTAAACCTAACTCAAATTAAATCAAATCTATTCCAAACGCCACAAATACGATACATTTTACCTAACTTACTTTTGTGTTTAACTTGCAAAGTAAAATCGTGCGAGGGTGTCTTGTATAGGAAAAAATTACTCAAAATAAAGATCCTGACAACATATTTCAAGGTCATCGAAACCAATGAGGTGACCTCTTTTCTGCAGAATTACCTCTTAATATTACATTTTGTCGGTTTGTTAGATATTACTTTCAGCACCATGATAGTTCAGATAACACATATTTAACTCTTAGACTGTAAACGTTTTTGCGGTACCCTCAAACTGTAAGCATGGTTCTTTCGTATCCGTGCATTTTTCAGTAAGCAATACTTGTCAAAAAAATCCAATAAATTTTACATATTCGCATCTTCGAACATTTTAGACCGAAGTTAGTTATCATAATTTTTGCTAAATAACTTCCTTTAGGTTGGCAGGAAAGGATTTTCTACCTGTTACTTATACTGAAATACTTACCTTTACAGTTTTAGGGTTAAAATTTTTGGACGAAAACGAATGGTTGTTTGAGTAATCGTTGACAAGCTTTTTTGTTGTTGTTATTGTAGACATATCCGTAAAATGTCGCCACATTGTTGCTTTATTTTCAGCGCGGGCAAAATATTTCTAAAAGTTGTTGTTTATTCAAAATGTTTTGGAACATGCAGCAGACAACTAACGACAAATAGTTACTCGTTGTTAATTCAACGGAGACGAGGTTATTAAATAGATTTGGGGTTTGATATTTAACACAGATTAGTTTTGTATGCTCTGAATCTCACCACCTTGTACAGCCATTTACGACACACCGGATACTCAGATAAAAAAACGCGGCGAACAGGGAAAAACAGAAGAGAATCACAAGTAGTCGTACCAACTTTGCATGTAGGAACTAGTGATCATACCAACCTGACATTTATCTCAACAACCTTACTCAAACAAAAGGGAACGAAATCACTTTAATAAATACTTCTCGTTACAAGAAATGACATTCGCCTTCAGAAATTGATCGGATTGCATTTAATTATGAAAAATACAGTAGAACTTCGTTCATCCAAATCCCGTTTATACAAACCAGTTTTTACTCACTGTCAGTTATATACGCTCCTAACTGAGCCTCTATTACTCGTAACGTACTTTCTGTTATACGGACACGTACTCTAAAGTCGTATACGTCCACGTGTTTTGTCTAAGCTGACGCATAGTTTAACATAGTTTGCGTCGAAATGGTCGTTCAATCTCAATTATTCGAACGTCAACCTGTATTATCGAAACTCATTGCAGCAGCTGCCGGTGGTAGCGAAAGAGCCTCTGTTATCCGAAATAACCGACAACCGATTTGAACAAATGAGGTATTTGTTCCACTGTATTTCTATTAAGTGTATTTTTAATCAAATACTTCGACGTTAATAGCGATAGAAACTTATTTATACGAAATCTGTGATTATTTGTTTAGTTAAGCTCCTGACTGCACTTTGTTAACCTTTTTTTAACGGACGTATGTATATCACCTGTAACGTGATATTGTAACTTTATCCTATCGGATATATGTCATGTCGAAGGTAACGTAAAAACTACAAAAACCTCAAGTCGTATTGAATTACGGTGGTTCATGGATACCGTGGATTGTACGGATCATCATACATCTTTGTATCTTTTTTATACGCAAATTATTAAAGTAGGGATGAAAACTGTTTTTGAGGCGAAGAAAAACAACTTATACTTTTGTGAAAACCTATATATATGTGTATATGCAACAGAAAACCATCTTTTTATGTTGGGAAGAATTTTAAAAAATATCACACATTGATAATATACAGGGCGATTCAATAAAAACTACCGCTTGAAATAATTCGTTATTTATTCGTTATTTAGTGATTTTATCAAAGAAATGCTTGAAGCGAAATTTGTTATATTCAAAGAGCCTGATCAGACGAATACACTTTGATTTTTCGATATTTTATATTTTCTGAGATATCAAGGTGACCTTAAGTATTTTAACGGTCACCTTATATCTTCCTTTATATTCCGTTGTAGTTACTAAAAATACGAATTCAACCACATATTATAAAGCGACGAACGAAATTATTTTAAGGTTATGTGAGCGCCTTTGTATTGGCGATGCAGATATTGGGATGTAAAATCGTCTCGAGGTACCAATACATAATAATAATATGAAGCACCGCAATATCTCGGCAAGTAACTAACAAAATCAATCTACGTCACAATCAAAGTACAATGTAAAATATTTCGTTAAAAGCAAAAGACAAGCGTATTCAGAGCACGTGTTTGTTTGTTTTTGTTTGTAAACATTTTTGTTTTTGTGTGTTCAACTTTACTGTTAAACTAATTCTCTTTTTAGTGTAATTATTATTTTTCTGTCGAAATACGTATGTAGTCACTATGGAACATGATACTGTTACTGATAATGATCATACAGAATTATATTTATTTTGCGCCGGCAACTACGAAATAGACAGTAGTGAAAAATTGGTCCAGTTCGATATTTTCATTGGTATCACGAAGATGCGTTTCAGATGCATCATTCACACGTTCAACGCGTAGAAGGCAAGGAAAATTTATGTAATATAATGTATTTGTTTCTTTGTGTGTTCCATGTTAGATATCATTTCTTTAACTCGCCGTATTTGAACATCTATCAATTTTGTTGCGTTTTAACGTTAGTTTCATTAAAAAAAAGCACGTTTCTCTTTTTGGCGGGCTTACAAGATCAGATGTTCCATATTAAATGTAGTATAATATTACTTATAATCTAACTCCAACCTAACCTCAATCAGCTAATTTTTTGAGACCGTTTCCTTTTTATATATGGTATTTTCTGCTGTTCAATACAGACCTGCAAGAGAGAGAGCTGCTATGTCTAAACAAATTGCAACTTTTTTTCCATGGGAATGTTATTTTATGCTTGGAAAATGTACTATACTATACTCCATACTACTCTTATAAGTGGATCTCATGAAATTCAGTTCGCCACGCATGAAACCTCGTCTGCAGGCATGCCTCGAGGTAAATGTCGCCGTGTACACAATCTCTTTTGATAGACAACAAAGTATAAAATAATGAACGCATAAAAATATGTTTCACGTTGGAAGTAATCTGCCTTTAATACGAAATATGTGCCCAGACTTCAAACATACACATTTGTCATATACAGGGTGAGTCACCAAAAGGAGGTCAGCTAGATAACTCGTGCAATTTTTGAGACACAGAGAGATCTTTTCTTACGTGGTCGTGTTTACAGTTTTTAAAGGTCACCTTCATTTTCTTAAACAGAACTATGTATCTTTGAGCATCTACGATCGTTTACCCTCTAGATTTAAACAGTAGATTCAACTAGAATCAAACATACAATAAACACTCACTATTCAAGTTATAGCACCACGACAGAATAATTTACATATAATTCTCAATGAGAATTGATTGTAAAATTCTTCCAAATAAAAAAGAAAAAAAAAATCCACGATCGTGTAGCTCTTCTTAACGTGAATTCAAATATCACAGTCACTTAAGGTCACTCAAGGTCACGGGCGCGATGACGCGAAAAAAATAAAAATTCTTTGCGAATGCTTCGGAAAAGTGTATTCTCGGCTTTATTGGCGAAAGAGATCTTTGAATGGACAACGTACGTTGCACATCGTGGATGCCTGGAACGAGCTCTTTTATCGATAAAGCCGAGGATCCACTTTTCATTTAAGTTTCTAGTTTCATTTAAACAAAGTAAGGGTGACCTTCGAAACCTGTAAACACCTGAAATCCACCCGAAAAAACATTTTTCCATCACATAATAGCCCTGTCAGGACCAAACAACTCTTGTTTCGTACGTTTCTTTGTATCTCAAGAATTGAAAGAGATATTCGGGTGGCTTGCATTATTTGATGATCGCCTTGTATACTGCTCTCCTCAGATAAAACGTCCTATGTAACATTTCTCTCGTTTTTTAAAGTATGTTGAAATATTTGAAATTACCCGTGTCTTTTTTTTATCTCTTCAGCAACGTTATATTAGACTGGCTGAAATAGTGACTATATATTTTAAATTAAAAGAAAGAAGAAAAAAATAGCAATGAAACCACAAAAGAAATGATAAAACATAAATTTTCTATAATTTCAGAATGGTAAGTGGGACATTTTAAACGTTGATTAAAATAATCTAACCTCAATATGCAAAACTGGAATTTTGCACACACATCAACTGACGAGGAGTAGTGAACAAAGGAGTGCAGAATACACCTGCTATTACGAACGCTGCTAATCGAAAACAACGCGTATCTGGACCCCAGCGCTAGGATGTATCAAGTCCACTTTTTCTAAAACACAACATTCTACATGTTTCTCGTATCAAATTTTTCACCTTTCCCGAGGACAAAAACTTTTTCGTTCCGAATCGTTCAGCTTTCATAATGTTTATAATGTTCTATATTTTACAACATATGTATGTTATATTGTATAATGTTCCTAGCAAAAGTACTAAATATAGTAACTTAAGTAACCTAGTGACTAAGTTTATACATGTATTCACTATATAGGTATAAAAGCTAAGTGTAAATGTAAACTTAACTACTTACGTAAATTTAACTTAAGTAATTTTAAAGCATAGAAAAGTAAATAGGAAGTAAGGAAACGATGCAACAAATTTAAATCATCCGACGCTAGAACATATAGCTGAGAAATTGTAATAGTTGAGAACCTAAATTCCAATAAGGAGTACTCACATGATACGTACATAATAACCTATAAATTATATTAAGTCCATATCTTATTGCAACACTTTTACAAGTTTGGGTCGCTCACCTTTAAAGTTTGAAAAGTGCGACTTAATATACTCTGGGGTCTAAATACGTAAGTACAACCAGCAGCTCACATACGTCTCTCACTTATAGGAAATAGCATTTTCAACAATAGAATATGCGATTATAGGAGGAAACGCGATATCGCGTTGAACTGGTAGTATCCGATGTGAACTGGAGAAGCATAATCACAAACTCGTCTGCTCGCATACGTTTTCTTATACAAGATATTCCGCATAACGTGGTCAAGTAATTAGGAAGTGACACTAAAAATAAGTAGAGAACATAAGATAAAAATTATTTTTATCCAAGGCTTCGTTTTCGAGAAAATCCAGTTTGAAAATTTATTAATTATAAGCGAACATAACTAATTCCGGAATGGACAAGAGTAAATAATCGACAGGAGGTTATTGTGTACGTAAAAATAAAGCGAAAATGTAGAATGAAATGTTTCATTCTATTACACAATACATTTTGTTTCCAAGAAAAATGAACGTGAATTTATCATCATGACGAGTACTAGGCGCTAATTCTCATCTAAACGTGTTCGAATTGCACTTTTTTTTAAGAAGAGCATAAAACGCGAAAAGCGAGTTCCACTTTTCATTTATTTTTGCACGTAAGATAACCTATTAAAGATTATTTGTTTCTCTCCAATAAGGAATTAGCTATGTTCAAGTGCACCTGATAAATTTTCAAAATCGATTTCCTCGAAAACGAATTTTATTCTACATTTTCGATTTAGTTTTCCACGTAGAATCATCTCTTTTCCTAACCTAACCCCAACCTAACCGCTCTAATGGATTGACTACATTATATACGACACCCTGTATGTACAATATAATCTAATATCGAAACGTTCGCGTGACAAAACTCAATTGTGTACGTTAAACCTTAAGGCCTCGTTGATACACGTTACGATGCATGCGTCTACGCGTAAATTTCACGAGATCTGCATCAGTTTCAGCTAACCATCACGTCATCGATACCTCTCAGTTTATGGTGTGACACCAACGTCGAAACACGTGTTTCAAAATGGCTAATCGTTTCTCAACTCCAGTATTATTACCAATAATAGCAAGTATATTGATTAAACAATAGAAAAAATTAAACACCGAGAAGAAATGTATGTGGAAGAAGGATCGTTAATTGACAGAGACAGATTTTCTAATGGTGAGCCAGAAGACGAGAAAAATTTTTATGTCCCGTTTTGGAACTGAATTTTATGCCGAATGAAACCTTCTAATTAAAGTGAAACATTAATTACAATAAATTATCAAGTTGAGTAGACAATTAGTTTCTTAGATTTAGGAGTTTAAAAATGTGAATATTCATTAACGCATCAGCTGATAATATAAAAAATTGTTGCCAGAGATTTTGCCGACTGTATTTGTATACATTCCGCTGATATTCACATGGTGTTGCTACAAATGGATCAAAATAAATGGATCTATATAAACATGCCTACGTGTACATAGAATGAATTGGAAACACTGTCGTTACTTTTTTCCCTATTATCAATGAGCAATAATTATACTCGTGTGGAATCAAATCATTATTGTATTATGGTATTGAAATCAGCATATGTATGTCGTATTAAATCCATTTACCAGGATGAGTAGTATTGTATCATCGAATAGACGCGTAGTATAAAACTGGGTTGTTTTATCATATATGGGAAATTTGGGACAAACCTCTTCGACAGAAACGTCAATGTGCAACATAGGTTGATATATTGATCCAGAAAGAAATAATTTTCAGCAAGCTTCTAACTCTTCCGGCCTCTATAATTACACGTAATGCATACACGTGTTGAACAAAATCCACGTTCTTGGTTTAAGAACGAAGAAATAAAAACACAAACGACCATATGTTACACATCACGACATCTACCGATATTTAGTATGAATTGGGCACTTTTTACTGTTTTTGTCTTCTGCTTATCTTATCCTCTTTGATTAATCCTTCCGATCAATTATCAAATTTGTCACTTGTTATATTACGTTATATTATATCACGTTATATCATATCACGTTATATTATATGACGTTATGTTCTATTACGTTATATCATATCGCGTTACATTATACTACGTTATAATTATATTATGTGGCATTGTATTACGTTATATTATATTACTTTATATTATATTACGTTATATTATATCACGTTATATCATATTATATTATATCATATCACGTTATATTTTATTACGTTATATTATATTACGTGGTATTGTATTACATTATATTATATTACGTTATATTATATTACATTATATTATATTGTAATATCGTAAAGTAATTTGAATTAGAGGTCGGTTGAAATGAGAAAAAACCGTGTACGTCGTCTTTCTGTGGTTCGTTTACATTTAAGAGCGCCTATGTGATTAAAGTCACCTAGTTCTTACAGTGATGTGAGAAGAACAATAAACGACGTTAGAGCAGAAGAACGGTTTCGTGTTTCGGTACGAAGGGGGGATGACGAGAGGTCAGAGTATGCGAGTCGAAAAGTGTGTGTGTTGCGAGAGTCAGAGTTGATCGAGACATCGAAGAGTAGAGTTGAAAGAGTTGATCGAGGCATTGAAGAGTAGAGTTGAAAGAATTGATCGAGTTGTCAGTTGTTAGAGTTGCTAGAGAGAGAGAGAGAGAGAGAGAGTGTGTTAGATTCGTTGTGACGAGAGTTGCCAAATAACTGTAAAGTTATTTGATATAGATACGAGTATCGCATTTAGTTTCAGTTAAACAAACATCGTTTTCTGTCCAATTTATATTTGTATATTTAATTCACTATTAATAAATTGTAAGTAATCGGGGAAAAATTTATATCTTAATTTCCACGATACTATAATATTACGTTATATTATAGCACGTTATATTATATTACGTGGTATTGTATTACATTTTATTATATTACATTACATTATATTACGTTATATTATATTACATTATATTATATTACGTTATATTATGGCACGTTATATCATATCACGTTATATTATATTACGTGGTATTGTATTACATTATATTATATTACATTACATTATATTACGTTATATTATATTATTTAGTATTGTATTACGTTATATAATATTATATTATATTATATTATATTATATTATATTATATTATATTATATTATATTATATTATATTATATTATATTATATTATATTATATTATATTATATTACGTTATATAATATTACATTATATTATATTACGTTATATTATAGCACGTTATATCATATCATCTTATATTATAGCACGTTATATCATATCATCTTATATTATATTACGTTATATCATATCACGTTATATTATATTACGTGGTATATTGTATTTCGTTGTATTATATTACGCTATATTATATTATGTTATATTCTATTACGTTATAATATTATAACACGTGATATCATATTACGCGGTATTATATTAAGTTATATCACATTATGCTATATTACATTATTTCATATCACGTTATATTAATTTGAAATACCGAACGATAAAGAATGTTTTAAAATCTCTCGATAGATGTAACAGCTCTCTGTACTTACGAAAGAAATTCCATTTCTATGACCAATGAGCGCATAACTTACAAAAACTACGAACAAGCTACGAAGCCCGCAACCATATTTTTTTTTTTGTGACAAAAAACACGTGCATTACACTTACTTGTTCTATACAATTGTATAGTCGTATAATTTTTTCCAATTCGATAGATTTACATATATCGTACCTCATGGCGAATATAATGGAACTTCCACTACCCGAAAATCTCGAATATTCGAATGTACCACTATTCAAACGTTTTATTAGCCAAACAATGGTCTCTGTTGGTGCCCTCTATTGTCATACAGAAAATAGAAGAAGACGTGTCAGTACAAACTGGCACAGTATCGAAAGGCACTTAATTTTATGTAAATAGTTCTTTGATAGGTGGACGCGTAAAGGTCGTATAAAGGTCAACTTAATTCTTTGAAATGGAATAACACGTGATGTATAATATAAAATAGAAAATGGAATGGCTTCTTCTCACACCATTTAGATCGTTTTAAAACGCGTATAATCACCTATGGCTGAAGATCATTCAAGGTCGCTCAAGGACCAAAAGTGGCAAAGGAAAATAATTTACTTTATGTGAGCGATCGGACACGTTATTTTATACGACAATTTATGAATGTGTTGGTACTCTGCCTCTTTAAATATTCAAAGAGATGACCTCCACCATGCATGCCCTAAAGCGATTCTAAAGGGGGATATCACAGCGTATCGCATTTATGTTCAAGATTATTCGCGGACTTTTATTTATGATGAAAATTAAAGCAGCAAGTGTATAGTGAGATGTCGACATCCAAAGAGGAGATGAAAAGGGCACGTAACAGTAGATCGCTCAGCGATTAATCCGAACGAAATTTCATACGCCGTGATATCCACCTCTTGCATCGCTTTAGGCATACGTCGGTGTTTAAGGTCATCACTTTGAATGTTTCAAAAGTAGCAGTGTATTGGTAAATTAATGAACCACCAATACACAAAATTCAATATTCGACCGCTTACATAAATTAAATTATTTCCTATTGTTGATTTTTAGCGTTGAATGACCTTTAACCATAGGTCATTGTACGCGTTTATGAAGCTCCAGTAGATGGTACGTAGAGTAAAGAGCACGTGATTTCATTGAAAACCCAGATTACCAGTTGACTTTCATATGACCTTCATGAGTCCACCTATCAAACAGCTATGTATTTCAAACTGAATCAAATTACGTGTCACTGGACGCTGTACCAATTTAGTCGGACACATGTCTTCCTGTCACCAACAACAGTCAAGATATTTAGGTGGCCTGTTTTACATGCTTCAGCCTGTATATTTGCTTTTTTTTTTGCAATCTCATATTTTCCTACTTCCTTAGCGCGAAGCTGATGTTGCACGCGTAATTTCTCATGTACAATGACATCAAAGAGGAGATGTGTTGTATCCAGCGTTAACAGGTTGACTGCAACTGTGCTCATCTGGCACTACGCTAGCTTAAAATAAGATAAATTCCGCGAACGGAAACTTTTTCAGCATGTGAATGACATACAGTCGCTGACATTAGCACGCTCGCTATCGCTGACGTGGATTCGTATCGTTGTAAATGCTATACTTCCGCTTGCCGCTGGCATTCACGTCATTTCGAATTCCGTTCCTGTTTGCCACTGGCGAGCATTCACGTCAATTGAAAATCTGTTCCTGTTTACCATCCACCTGATATCACGTCATTTCAAACGCTGTCCTTGTTGGTCGCTGATGTGAACTCACGTCATCTGGCAAACTCTTTTTCTTCCCTCTAGTCACGTTATCATCTTCAACAGTTCGGGGTATATTGCTCGCTTGAAAACGAATTCACAGGAAATGCGAATTGAGATAATTTTGCGGTCAATGACCTGCTCCTCCTAATGGCCGGTCAAGGAATACAAGGTGATCATGTTATTGCGATTGTTGGACTTAATTCGCTACACGTTATGTCTACTGTCGTGTAGCTTCCGATGTTTCCATACTTGAACATGCTTTTTCTAATATTGTAAAATAAAATGATATTGTGAAATAAAGAAAACGCCTTCTGGCGAGTACAACGTTCTATGTAAATAGGTATGGGCGGGAAATCTCATGTGCAGTTTCCTGGCCTCGGACCCAGAAGATTCGAAGCCGGAAGATGAGATCAGAGACGGATAATTTCTCCAGTTACCCGCAACGAGAATTTGCCGGATAGAACAAGACAAAAACGGTTATAAATAAAAAATAGAAGAATGATTATAGATTAAATTCACTGTCGTTTCAACAGCAGAGCCTTGCGGCTATCAACTGTAGACTCACGGAAATTGTAGACGGTGTCCAGCTGAGGCCCCGCGTCAGAAACGTCGATCGTGAATTTGTTAATATTCGGACATCCTTTGAAACGAAATAGTTTTTTAAAAACTGGACCAGACGACTTGAGCTTTTTTCAAAAAGCGCGCAGACATGATTGAAGACTTTTTTTCCTTTTGTCTGTCACCCTGTGTAATGGACATAAATCTACCAAACGTATTGTTTAAATATTCATTATAGTCTCAGAGAAAAAAAATAATAAAAGGCGACCTGCATTTTCTTCTCGATTTCGATCAATTTTAATTGAACAAAATTAATTAACAAAAATTTTGTTGCACCTCATCCGATAAGCTAGTTCTCCTAAGTTCTCGAAAAAGAAGAAGCTCCAGTCGTTTGGTCTGATTATAGAAAAGTGGTTCTAATTTAAAATACACAAATACGATGTAATATTTTGCGAGAATTAAATGTTATGGTGTAGTATATTTCAGACTATCTCAGCTCTCGGACCAAAATAAATAAAATTCTCGTGTCGGCGGTCAACGTGTTCAAATAAAACGAGAGACACTTCAGCGGTAAAAAGGAAAAAAGTGTGAAACTGCCGTAATAATTACAAAAATCTACAACGTTGAGAGGTCTGCCATGCAATGGCTTCGAAAAACAGAACCGTTCAATTGAAAGTACTGAGATGACACGATAAATACACAAATTTTGATGCAAATTGAAAAATAAATATTTGTCCTTTGCAATATAGGTCTCTACAAATCGGTGATGAAAAAGTGTTGGTATTGATATAAAAAAAAAGGGCGCAGCTGGCCGATTTCAATGAGCTTGGAACATGTTGTTAAGGTGAATATTCTGAACAACTGTTTCCTATACGTGTTAAAAATTTCGATACAATTTATGTTACGATTACGCTTAATTCTGAAGTAGGCGAGCGCATTTTCATATAATCCAATTTAAAGTTCACTCATTGTTGAAAAAGATAACCAGTTTTAATACAGGATGGTTAGTAACTGGTAGTACAAGCGGAAAGGGGGTGATTCTACGCGAAAAAAGAAGTCAAAAATATAGAATAAAAATTTTTCGTTTGAGGCTTTGTTTTCGAGAAAATCGACTTTGAATTTTCGCTCGGTACGCGTGCACTTTATCACGTCTCGTTATAACGGATCTCACTGTAGATTTTTATAAAAATAAAAAAAAATAAAAAAAAATTTTTATTCTATATTTGCGACTTCGTTTTTCGCGTAGAATCGCCCCCTTCCCGCTTTTACCACCAGTTACCAACCACCCTGTATAAGAATCGCTTATAATGATCATTTAATGTACATAGTATGTCGATTATAGGAGTATGCCATTCCTTTGTACAGAAAATTGGGAAGAACCTGTTTACAATTTTTTTTTTTTACCTATGATGCATTGGTGGAAAAAATCTAGGAAAATTGTAAAAGGAAAATAATAACAAGCTGCTAAAACTGCCAAAATATTAGCATGGTTACATGAACGATTAAGGCAATAATATAAACAAATACCGGTTACTAATGTTTTTTTTTACTTATATTCTCGCGCGTCAAAAAATCTGAAAAAAATTACACATTAATAGTCGTAACAAGACACAAGTACTATAAAAATATAAACATAGTCTGACGTCAATATCGATATAAAGTCAGCATTTGAAAATTTTCCGAATTTTTTAAAAATCGATTTTGTAGTAAAAAAATTCTAGAAAAATTCACAGACTTGCACGCCACCGAGTAGAATATCTCTGATTTTTCTCATAATTTTTCATTAAGTAGAACAAAAGAAATGGAGCTTAAACTGTAAATCGTTTTTCGTTGTGTAACTACCCTTATAGTACTTGATACTTTTCGAGAAGTCTATTGAATGGTACGCAGCCAGATCAAATTGATTTAGAGGCATGTTTACAATGCTTGGTCGACTATGATCTTTAATTGAAGCTTTTTGTGAATACATAGCCCGGAGACTTAATATTGACCTTGACAACATATTTCAAGCTTATCGAAATCGGTGAGGTATGTCGTCTATATGCAGAATTACCAAAATGTTAATATCTAGACCAATATCGTACAAAAAAGTTTTGGAATTTGAACAAATATTATATTGTTATTAACGTGTTAAATTCTCTAATTGGAAAAAAAGATCACAATGCAAGTGACAATGCAAGTGAAGATGTGCCTTCTCACCTTAAATTGTTTATGGTATTAGAAAGAGCATGTAGCGGCACATGAGTCATCGGATGATTCGAATCAGGAATGACTCATATTGTTGTGCCTTACAGTGTTAACGCTGTTTCGATCTGATAGATTCAAAAAATAACGAACTCCAGATCAAAGCATCATCACCGTTATTTGTAATCGCCAACCGGAAATACATTCGAACTTTTTGTAATAACAGCTGTAGTTATAAATAGACGAACGTGCTCTTTAGACTATCAGTATCCTCATCGAGTATTATCAGTCGAGTATTATTACGAGCAGTATAACCAGTCTTTATAGCGAATTATTACGAGAGTCCTCATAGCGATCTGCATAGCGAATTATCACAGCGAGTTCTACGGTAGAATCGAGTGAGAGGCGATTGCGACCGATACACACTATCTTTGTACTTGTATTCAAAGTGATTTTAAAATACATTAACCATTACGTTTTACCACTCGTCTCTTTAATACACTAACACGTTTAATACCATCTCAAGCATTAAGGTGGTTCAAGGCTTGAACAGAATAAAATTCAATGTAGCTAGGTATTAAAAAATTTATTTGAATTAGCGATAAAAATGATATCCGGTTGAATCTCGCCAACTCGAACCTCGCGTTGTGCAGATCCTACCAATTCTTCTAGGGAGACAGACTTAACAAATAAAAACGACTTGAAGAGAATTTATATAAGACTTAACATTTTTCAAATTGAAGAGGGTCAAGGAAAAACCAACTCAGCTTTTACAATTAAATTACACAATGTGTCCCGCAGTTTAGTGTACGAACTTTGTCAGTGTATTCTAAGAAATGTTTTTAAATGTATTCTAAAAAATAGTCTCTAAAAATGAGACTCAAATATCTCGTAGCGAAAAGTCCATGAATTCTTCATTAAAAAATTATAATGAAAATATCAAATGCAACAAACGTATGCGTACCTCGATATCCTTTTTCTTATTGTTAGTTAATACAGAATAAGAAAAGATACACAGTGCTGCTGTATTGATAGCATTTTATATTTTTGTTATAATTTCTTTTATAATCTCTTTTTTTAGCTTATAAAACACACTGGCAGAGCTTAACAGAAATTAACAAAAACTCAGAAATTGATTAATCAGATAATATAAGAATTTACGTAAAGTTAAATAAACAAAAGAAATAACGATAAATGTACAATTTTAAATTAAATTTTGAAACCGGCCATTTGACCGGGCCTGATAAGATTAGTATTAAACTGTATTTTGTGTTGTACATTTGCGATAATAAATGGTAGTTTATGTTACGTGAACTGACCACTTGCACTGTACATAAAGATGACACGCATTTGCCAAAATGTCTGAGTCATCAAATGTCTGGAGTCCGCAGATTGCGATTCGTACTCCTGCGGACTAAGAGTTAGTGATCCGATAGGACGAAACTACGGAAGGGTTTTACGAGCGACGCAAATTGTCTTTCGACCTCAAATCGTCTGACGTGACAAATCTTAAGTACAGGGTGGCCTGTAAGTCACTTTCTCGTTTAGACGTTACATAACTCTTATTCTATATTTTACAATTTTTTATACACAAAATTTATTTTTTGGAATTTTATAATTGGAAAATTCACAGTTGAGCAGCGAATAAAAACATACAACATAACCTATATTTCGAAAAAGATTATGCCGCGACGTCCGTAAAAACTTTTGCTGTCACTTGATATTTTGTATTGTAATAAAAAAAAAAGCGATATCAACAGCAGTGGCTCGTTGCAGTTTTTCTTATCTAGTCTGACTTTTGCGCAGGTGATTGACGTACAACTTGACTTACTTAACGAAGGTTACGGTTAGGGTTAGGTTTGGGTTAGGTTAGGGTTAAGGTCTCCCATCCGGCACTACCCTTCCTCCTCCCCACTCCGTCCCCCTCAGAGAACGCGAAATGCTTATGAAGGCTCCTCTACGTAAAAAAAAAAGGAAAAAGAGAAGGATTCCCCGAGGACGGGGCCCGGTGTGCGATGGCCGCACAATATGCCGTAGCCCATGGGACAGATATAAGGGTGGGGGGTCTGTATCTTCCCTCACTCGCGGACGAGTCCATACGCGGGGGGGGGGGTCGATGATGAATGCTTTTGTGGTTTCAGGTTCCCCTTCTCACGCATCCGGGATGGCCATTGTGGAAGTTTTAGGCGGTAGGAATCCGACATTAGCGGCCTTCCCCAGAAGGCGCGGGATGTCCATGAACGTGTCCTCCACGTGTAACAAAAAGTAAGGGAAGTTAGAGTTAGGGTTAGGTTAGAATTCCCCAACACATTTCGGTAGGATGCATAAATTGTGTTGAGATAAGATGCCGATGTTATATTGATTGCAGCTTATTTATTTCATAATCAATGAATATTTATCTACCTGAGTATCTAGCAAACGATGCGAATCTACGTGAGAAAACCGAACAGAGGAAGATGGCCGGAGGATTATCTTGGATCTGCTGTACCAACATCGAAGGATAAAGCTAGAAGTGCAAATAGGAAATACCACACGTTTTCTTGTTTCGTTTGCGTCTTATCCAACGATTGATTCGGGTTGAAACAATATCAATATAATGTCAAAAAATGAAATTAATATGCCTGACGAATTCTTTATATTGCAAATGTATATGTAATGTATGTAATGTGTGAATATGTACTGTAACGTATACGTAATGTGTATGAGAAGAATTGATGCTTGCAAGGGTAAGCATTTGGTTTCTGTTAATTTAGCAGTTTTCGTTTAATAGTGTATGATTAGAATAACAAATAAAGTTTGTTGATTTGATAGAAATATATGCATTCAACTTTTTATAAGTTTAATAAGAAACCTCAGCCATCTCCTTCCCCAAATTTACTTATGTTAATAAATGGAACACTAAGTTTTGCGGCACTGGAAGCCCAAGAGTAGCTCATCAGCGTGATTTGCATCCCATAAAGATTACAGTGTGCTGTGACGTTATGTCACAAAGAGTTAGCAAATCAGATCTTATCTTTCTTTGAAGGGTTACACTCGTTGCTCCGTTGTAAGTTTTTTCATTGTATATTTCTAAAAGGCAGACCTGAAAAATCTGCAAATGCAAACTTAAAAATATACAACGAAAGAAAGTTATATAAATTCTAAATGGAAGAATGACTTATGGGCCACTCTGTATAGATTCCCCACGCATTCTCTCAAGAACGAAAACTCTTGTACTCGTGGCGCACGCGGTATTCCTTCACTCTGTTGCGTTAAAAGTTGGAAATTCGCATATTCCTACGCGGTGTGAATTCCACTACATAATAACGTTTTATGACTTGCGTGTAAGGAATACGCATGTGATACGCGGGTCTATATACGCGGTGGCTGCGAGTTGAGAAACAATTCTTCACCGTGAGGTAGATTTGTAGCTATACCGGGTGTTCTGCCTAATACAACATACGATTCTTCGAACAATTTTTCATTTGCCACTATGTAACAAAGAAAGCTTTAAACCAAAATTTATATATACCGGGTATACAACGAATGGGGTCCCATTGAAATCATCGACACTGCTTTTACCGAAAACAATTCATCGACACTGCTTTTGCCGAAAACAATTCATCGACACTGCTTTTGCCGAAAACAATTCATCGACACTGCTTTTGCCGAAAACAATTCACCGGCAAGAGCTTTCATCGGCAAGAATATTAATTGGCAACAACAATAATCGACGCAGAGTCGGACCAATTGTTTGCATCGTGCTCGAGCAAAGTATTAGGCTGTCCCAAAAATTTCTTTCGTTTTATAAGGAAACAATAGACGCACGACATTGTTTGCTTTATATTATTTGTACTATTTGGTTTTCTATTATTTCATCGAATATTCTATTGGAACAAAATGGATCACATATAATTCAATAAAATAATATTAAACTATTTCTATATTATATACTAATTATCTACTATACTAATTATATATTATATACTAATTATATACTAATTCTGTATTATATACTATATTATGTACTATAATAATATAAAATTATTTCCCTATAAAACGAAAGAAACATTTGGGACAACCTAATGCAAGTTAGGTTTACAGTAGAATTTCCTAAACTATAGATCGCAACGCATATACTTGTGGCATACTTATGGCGTATCTGTCGCAAAGCTATGTCTTCGTATTTGACGATTTTAACATCGAAATGTCGATTAGCCCTGAAAAATGTTGAAGATGCTCTGTTATATCAAATATTCGGCCAAGATATAATTATTTATGCAAAAATAAGCATGTTCATTATGCACTATACTTATCAGTCTGCGTTCTAGTTTTATCCACGTAGAGAATATGTATCTCATTATCCTCATCGATTAATAGCGTGGTCGGTCAACGTTGTTATCGATGAAGTCTGGTGCCGATCAAATGTCTGGTGTCGATCAAGTGTCTGGTGTCGATCAAGTGTCCAACGCTGATCAAGTCCGATGTCGATCAAGTCCGGAGTTGGGGAATTGTCGTTGATAAAACCAGTGTCCGTGAAATCTGTGTCGGTGATTTTAATGAGACCTCATGAAATGGCCATGACGAGAATTTCGAGAATTATCTTCATAGTGAGACTGAAACCCAAAGTTACTTTTTTTTTTTTTTTTTAGACTTTTTGACATACTCAATGCAATGTAAAAAAATAGGAAGGAAGCTCTTATCAAAGTATAGCGTAAAAAATTGAACATTCCACTTAGAAAGACAAAGTTGACCTCTAAATCTCCTCTATGCCTCCACTAATAAAGAAACTGTTTGATACTATATCATTTATAGTATTACTATAGATAACTATCATATTACTTATTATATACTTATTATAGATACTATGTATTTCTTTAGACACTGCTACTTTTATAAGTAACATCGTCCTTTATTGTTTGAAACAACGATGATATTGCGGATGGATGAAGTTAGTGGGACACCCTGTATATAGCTCATACAGGCATATCGAAAGAATGGTCGTAGAAACCAGAAGCTATCCTAAGCCGCGAGGCAAGGATTACCTATAAATACATAATAATAATAAATAATAAAAATATAGAAAACAATCCATGCGAAAATAGTGAACCCTCCGCCTGCAACCTTATTTTTACTGACGTCGTTTGCATACTGGGTGGTTTAAGTCTATGCAGTTGCTTTTAGATTTTTGTGTTTTAAGAAACCCTCCGAAATTCTTGGATATTTTTCCATGTTCCTGCAATATTATCCAATAGTTTCTATTGTTACTTTAATTTTTTGAGCAAAGCAAAATTTAGACAAGAACGTGGAAAAAATGAAAAGACCACTTCAAATTACTGGTCGAAAACGACCCAGCATGCAAATGGAGGGTTGAATAAGTTAATGAAGCAAGCGTAGAATTCATGTATCCCAAGAGAACAACAGTATTTCAGTAAGACAAAAGTTAATAATTTTAATGATTAAATAATAATTTAATAATTAAATAAGTTTGGATAAAATTATCTAAATAATTAAGTTCAAAAAAATAAGTTTAATAATTTTGTGATATCGGGTCGAAAAGCAAAAGGATATTTGAGAAAGTTTTGAAAAATTGATTAAAGATATTAAGAAGAACAAAATGCATCGAAGTTGACACCCTATGTACTTTTTCCGGCAGACTAACGAAAACACGATCAAATGGGGCACGCGAGAAAAAGATAAAAAATATAGACATTTTTCTGACGTAAATGAAAAAGAATCTATGTAAAATGTACGTAAAAGAATACTTCGAAATAATTAAGAAGGATATTGATGAAAAAATACAGAAACCGTACGATGGAAGCAATAAAATAACAGGAGCAGTAGAATAACATAACGGAAAAATACCGAAATAACAGAAGACGACGTTGATGGTTTTAAGGGAACTCCGAATAACGAGGCGCAGGGAATAAAGAGATGAAGGAAAACACAGTGATTCAGCTGAAAATAAAGCGGTTAAACTTTGAAGATGTGAAAACTCGACGTACTAGAGTAAAACGTAAAAGTCATTAAAAATTGAGTAATGAACCTGATGTAACGAGTAAATTCGTTTGTGTTCGTAGCAAAGGTACGAGGAAATGGAAGTTTGAGACTCGAAGAAAAATATATGGAGGTAATTCTAGAGATATCGATTTTCTACTTCTACGTCAAATAAATCGGACGCTTTGTTGTCGTTGGGTCATTTTAATTCACACAAGGGATCGACTTTCCTTGAACTATGAGCCAAAGTAACCGATCGATTCTACAAAGATAATAAATTTAGCCATCGAAATTTGTTTCTCGTCCATTCACACCGATCAGCTTCGTTCTTTGGCTATTTTACTACTTCGTTCATTTTATTAAAGTGATTCTTAGCCAATTATGCTATTGCAATTGAACTTCGTTAATAAATGATAAATATAAAGGTGGTGTGTTGCTAATAATAATTTTTAACGTCATTTACATTTGTTTTAAAAAGTTATATGTTAATATAAATAATTGCAATACGAAAATGTAATGTTAAATTGACCAGCGTGGTTAATTGAAGCACCAAACTTGACAACGTCGCCGCTATTCATACCATTTTGCTTAACGTCAGACAATTTATACGATTCAGACTTAATATGAACTTGAAGCAATTATACATTATATTTTTTATAACATACTATTCTTTTTCGAATTATCTTTAATAAAGAAATTGATGTATTTCAATTAACAGTCGCTCGCTATTTACATGTCTAAACGTATCCATTCTGCGACGTTGCCACGTCGACTGCTCTGCGTAGTTCGCACGCAAACCTATTCCTTCATTAGCATCTAAGAAAAAAATATATAGACAGTTTTACAGGAATTAATAAATTCGTTTCGTGACATTTCGATATAATTCTTTGCCAATTTTGATACGGTTTTGCATATAGCTTTCATGTTCCAAGAAGAAAAAGTAATAGTGAAATCCTTTTTCTTCAAATACGCTATATACGCCACTGTGTTACGATGCATCAACTTCTATTAACAGTTCCCGGACAACTATGTGATAGATCGATTCCAGATTTCACAAAAGAGTTTCTTGTGCTTCAAATTAGCTCTGCTCGGAATTTGAGAATAGTCTCGAATTTTAAGGTTTTACTTCGTCATTTTATATCGTTATTAATTTTGCTTTAATATTTATATCTATTAGAATAATCGAATTACAAAATTATTCGAGCCCAATAACGAATTAATAAGCAGGCTGCGGATATTTATACAAATTCTTATCCCTATAAATCCAATTAAACAAATGCAGTATAAGTAAAACTTTATTTCATTCACAGAGTATTATAATAAATACGCGCGTATTTTATATGTCGAGTCGCTATCCCGGTGAGGGCTTGGGGTAGGTAATGATTCGTCATTGAAGTCATCCATCGTCTTACCGCACGTAAGGGACTTTTATTGTCACAAATAAGGAGGATACAAAATAGACATGAACCCGCGGTGGACACACGCACGCGACACTAGTGACGATGGTCTCAGGCTCGATAACGAATCCACGGTCAACGGGATGATAGATATACTTGCTCTAACTCAAACGTGTACCACTCACTGATCGTAAGGCGCTATTCCCTTCGTCGATCAGATCTCAAGAAAGAATGAATTTTCGTCCCGATGATGCCACCGAGGAGAAAACTATGATGGGGTGTGTCTAAGGACACGAGATCATCGGATTCGTCGAGTATAGCTCTCGTTTCGAAAGTAAGGGAAATTGATGTTGCTGTCAATTGCTCAATTTGGGACAAAGGCTGCCTGCCGTTTGAACAATCTTAATTACCAAAAACCCTAGGTTTTATAGCGGGTCATCAGGCTAACTGTACTCGTGCCGTGCAAGTGATCGCGTCTCCCCGCGAACGTTCGAATTTACACATCCTGTATATAAGACCAGCATGCTTTACCGTACTGTCCAAGGTATTTTTTTTATTATTTATTATTAAGATTTAAATAAAATTTATAAAATTAAATTTAATTTGTGGAATTTAAATTTAATGCTTTATAAATTTGAATTTAAATAATAAAAATATTAAATAATTTAAATTTAAATTATATATATATATTAAAATTATTATAATTATATATACAGGGTGGTTGGTAACTGGTGGTACAAGCGGAAAGGGGGTGATTCTACGCGAAAAAAGAAGTCGAAAATATAGAATAAAAATTTTTCGTTTGAGGCTTTGTTTTCGAGAAAATCGGCTTTGAATTTTCGCTCGGTACGCGTGTGGTACATTATAACGGATCTCACTGTAGAAAAATTTAAAAAAAAGAAAGAAAAAATTAAAAACAAATTTTTATTCTATATTTTCGACTTCTTTTTTCGCGTAGAATCACCCCCTTTCCGCGTGTACCGCCAGTTACCAACCACCTTGTATATTAAAAATTAATTTTAATTTATTAAATATAAATTAATAATTTAAATTTAAGTTTATATATATATAAATAGAAATTTTTAAAAATTAATTAATAAAATAATTTATAATTTTATTTTTAATACATATATATATATATATTATATACTCAAATTAAGTAGTAAAAGTCATTTGAAAGAATAGGTTATTGTTTTGGGATACATTCACTAAATTTGTATACCTGCTTCACACTCGTAAACTAGGTTCTTTTAGTACCATTAAAGCGCTTTAATCTGCTACCTTTCTATTCAGCAGTCTTTACCGGATAATAGTAGGTCAAGGAAGATATTTTATTAAAATATTTTTATTAAATTATTCCATTATTTTATTAAAGTGTGCCAAGAATTCTGTCAAAATAAATAAATTAAACTTCACTTAATAGCAACCGGTGCTAGTAGAGCTAATGGGCAGGTAGAGCGTATTATGAGTAGGCTGAAAAATATGTTTACAATAGTAGAAACGACCGGGCGGTCATATTAGGTGAAGTAAAAAGTTCTGAGCGCTTTTTCGCTTTATTTCGACGATGAAATTAACATAGTCAAGATTATTCGATTTAGATTAAATATGCGCCGTTTTGTTCGATTACTTTTGTCCATTTTGAAGGCAATTTCATAATTCCGCGGTTGAAGAAGTCCTCGTCCCTATTGGTAAAAAACTTGACCAGCTCATTTTCACAAGCCTCTCTTGAGGCCAGTTTTGTACCATCAAGAAAATTTTGCAAAAACTTAAAAAGGTGATAATCGCTTGGTGCCAGGTCTGGACTGTACGGCGGATGCGATAGAACCTCCCAGCCAAGCTCTCGGAGCTTCTGACGCGTCGTTAAAGATGTGTGCGGCCTGGCGTTGTCTTGATGGAACACAACACCTTTCCTATTGGCCAATTCTGGCCGCTTCTGGTCGATCGCCTGCTTCAGTCTGGTCAGTTGTTGACAATAGAGGTCCGAATTAAGTGTTTGCCCCGATGGGAGCAGCTCATAATGGATGATTCCCTTCCAATCCCACCAAACACACAATAAAACCTTCTTGGCCGTTAATCCACGCTTGGCGATCGTTTGGGCCGGCCCACCGCGATTGGACCACGATCTTTTTCGGCTGTTGTTCTCGTATGTGACCCATTTTTCATCGCCAGTCACCATCCGCTTCAAAAATGGGTCGATTTCGTTACGTCTCAACAAAGAATCGCAGGCATCAATTCGGTCCAAAAGGTTCTTTTGCGTCAATTCATGTGGCACCCATACGTCGAGCTTCTTCTTGAGACCAGCCTTATGCAAATGGTTCCAAACGGTTTTCTGGCTAATCTTCAGTTCCTGGGCAATGGAATAAGTGCTCACATGCCGGTCCGACTCGACGATTTCCATGATTTTATCCACATTTTCGACGATTGGCCTACCAGAGCGTGCCTCATCTTCGACGTCCATATTACCAGAACGGAATCGTTGGAACCACCGCTTTGCTGTTGCATTCGATACTGTACTGGGTCCATAAACAGCACAAATTTTTTTGGCCGCCTGCTCCGCCTTTTCACCTTGGTCGTAGTGGTACTGAAGAATGTATCGAATTTTCTCTTTTTTTATCTCCATTTTCGAACGCTGTAACACACAACTGGCTTCACCGAACACAAAACTGACAAAGAACCTTTTTGATGCGTAATATCACCTTGAAATCGGTGTATACTATGACTCGATGCGATGTGCACATCGTGAGATATGGCTCACTAAAGACATCTAGCGAAAAACGCTCAGAACTTTTTACTTAACCTAATAGCAAGACGCGATCGGCGAAATACAATTGGCTCTGAATTGCACCTCCAATCGTGTGACTAAGTCGAGTCCATTAGAATTACTAATCGGTAAAACAACAATACTTATTATTTCTACCCGGCAATATTGAACAAAGAGAAATAGATATACATACCAGAAATAGATAGATAAACACATATATTAGTAAAAAATTATTAATAAATTATTAATTAATTAGTAAATTATTAATTTACAGTACTATTTCTGATTAAAGTGCTATATTTATTTAAAAATAAATTTGTTCTGCGATCGATAAACAAATAATTAATTTCAGTATTTTAAGTAATCTATTTAGTTTCACCTAAGTAGCAAATATTTATTTAAATGAAAATTTAGTTAACAATGGTTGTATACGATTCTATGTATAAACGACAACAAAGGATCTTCGAAATTATTTGAATCATTCAAACATTAACGTAACAATATATTTTCACACGTACACTATAATATTTAATATTAAATTAGTCCATCGATATTTAACATTAAAATATACACTTTGTTTAATAATTCAAGGTAAGTTTAATAGCAGTTCGCCTTTACTTTAAAATTCTTCTATAATTACAATGCTTAATTTAATTTAATTTTTATTTAATTTGTATTATAATTACTCGTATCCTGCATTTTGCATAACAAAGACGATTAATAATTAATAACAACAATGACTTCTTCTGTTAAATAACGTTGTTATTATTGATATCGAGTAAAGCACTTAAATCTGTATAAACAAAAAATTCTATTTTTTCATGTAACAGGTAGCAGATTTTTATCTGAACAGTTTTTGATATTGCTTACAAAATGCAACGTCGCTGGGATAACGCGAGCCGAATGAAAAAGAGGAAAATAAATTACTTTCGATCGAACGAGAGAAACGAAGTGAACAGAAAACAAGAAGGTACATACATATGGAAAGGATTTTTCTATGACATAAAATCCGATTCTGTGTAAAGATGGGAATAAAAAGGATAGTCCTGGGAATGTGGGAAAAGAGTGTGCCATCTGTTTAAATACGATCGACAATAATGTTTTAAAAGCTGTTAATGATAATAATTCACCTCATAAATATGCAATTGGGAAGGGTAAATACGGAAAGGGTTTTTCTGTGACGCAAAATCCGATTCTGAGTAAAAAAGGGAATAAAAGGAAAAAGTTCACGGAAAGTGAGGAAAAACTGTGCCGTCTGCTTAAGTACGATCGACAGTAATGTTGCAAAAGATATTATGTGACGATAATAATTCACGATAAATAGATAGAGAAATTGCGTTCCAAATGAAAGTAAATTTGCCCTGGCGCTATTTCTCGCTTAAGATCAGGGATTCAAAATAGCGGTTATTTTAAATATTTCTTTTTTAATGTATAAACTTTTATCCAAATGGTAGCCAGATATTAATTATAAATATAAATAAAGATATGAATCTTAAAGAAATTTCTCAAAAAAAATTAAATGATTAAAAAGTATTAGTTTTTAATCGTTCCGATTACGAATAGTCTCATTATGAATGATTACGACCTTCTTTTTCTATCAGTAACCATTATCGATAACGGAAATTTAATGTTGGTTACCAGTAACCAATATAGATGAACAGAATTTGTATTTGGTTATTAGTAAACACTATCGATGGCTCGAATTTTATTTTGGTTATCGATAACCATTATCGATGGCGGAAAGTTTTTTTGCTTATCTCTAATCAATATCAACGACAAAAAATTTTTTAACTACATTCGACTATGTTTGTTATCAAGATTATTGATAATTGGTATTCATTGACGATATAACAAAATTTAATTATAAAACTTACTTATTAAGCAAAAAGAACTGACAGAACTGACTGTAACAAGAGGTTACAATTTACTAACGGCCAACTTAATTGCGGGGCACGGGTTCAGCGCTAATGCCGGTTCGGCTTTAGCTTTCGCGAGGGAATGTATTTTTTTATTTATTTAATTCTTTACATTTACAATTTGTCCATTTTGGACATTTGGTAGAATTTTTTGGCTGTTTGATTATCATGTGGGTGGCTAACCCCAGCGAGGTACCATCTTCGTGTTTGTTAGGTTATGTCCTTTGTGAGATCTGTTGGGTGTTTCCTTTTTAGTCTCCTTTCTGTGCTTGATGTGTTGACCGTTTCCGCTGCCACCTGGTTCGGCTGCGTTGCTATTCTTTCTCTGTACCTTCTTGCACATCTGCTAATCTCCTCCTTGACCGTTGGTATTCCCAGGTCTTTCCGAATATCCTCGTTTTTAACGTACCATGGGACGTTTACTATCGTTCTAAGAATTTTAGCTTGTACTGTCTCTATTTTGTTATGTATGTGCCTATTTGTGCAGCTCTATTTCTTTTGCCTCAGAGCAGTGTAATTTTGTCGGTATTTATAATTATCACAATACCATTATTATATTTATTTCACGTAATAGAGTTACTTATAAACTAATATTCGTATAATAGTTTCAGACAGCAGCTACAATCTGACAAATTATCTAAATAAAACTCCTCATCTTCATTATCTTGATCCATTGTAAACGATGAAAATTTGTGAAGATATCGAAAGCTTATAGTACAGTTATTAACAAGTGAACATAACATATGAAGGCTCCCAGTCGGTAAGTGTTGGCATCGTAAAGCCGATTAATAGGCTATCGATCGATAAGCGATCGCATCGAAAAGCATTTAAGAGGCTTCCGGTAGGTAAAATAGTAATTGTGCTAAAGATTATTTCAGATTAATTGGAAGGAATACATTTCTTCATATAATGTTCTTTGCTCATTCCACTTAGTTCTTTCAGCTCTTTGTTGTAATTAGAGCTATAAAGACGTTTAAAGTATATTTTTTCATTCCATTCCTGAATACCTCTTTTAATTTGTTTTCGAACTAGGGAAATTTCTATGATAATGCAGCGCAGTACGATGATAAGTCAAGAAAACAAGGAAATTTAAAATTTAGAAGACCTATACGTTATGCGAGCGATGGTAAACGGTTTTCTCCCCTTTCTCGCTGCCAATCGCTTTTACGTGAAACTTTAATAAACGCTGATATTTCTTCGAAACCGCTTTTACATATCAAACCGCGAGAGAAGTTTCTCGCAGTCTGGGATGCCTCCATTTTAAAGTTTATTGAAAACAGTATGCAAGAGATCATTATGGCTATTCCCCAACATAAATAAATTGTTCCAAAAATGTTTACCAATTTCACAACCAGGCAAAATAACTTTTCTTATTTATTTAAATAACAACAGTAATAGCCAATCTAGCCTTTTCCAGGTGTTTTTATTAATACAAATTTTATTTTCTATTTAAAGATTTTATCAACACCTTTAATTGTAGTTTTAATAAAATTGTTTTTAAAATTGAAGTTTCAAATTCGCCGGTACATCATAGTGCTTTTAATGATCTGATACTTCCAAACACAAAGAGAGCGATGTAGCAACTTTATTGTGTATACAGCTTTTTATACATACATATGATAAGGTAGATATTATTTTCAACAAGATATTAATTAACAGAAAAAGCAACATCTAAAAAATCTTCTCATTGATATTGACAATGCAATATTTTTTAACATCAGCAAATATTAAATAAAATTCCTTGTTTATAGAGAAATTGTTTGGCGAAAGCTTGGTTTTACGCAAGCTATGAAAACTCATACGCCTACATGGTACGTAAAAAATTATATTTCATATTTTAGATCTATTTCTATACGAACAATGGCCTGCATATTGTACCATTACTGTCAGTTAGTATTAATATTCATTTATTACGTTTTACTTTTGCCCATTACAATGTTAAAATTAAACAACAATTTATGATAATTTTATTGATTACATTACATTATTACATTGACATGTTATGTTCCTGTACCTTACTTATTTATTATATTCTATTCTATTTACTTATTTACTTGTAATTTCATACTTATAAATCAATCAGAACATTATAACGTATTATATTTTATATCATTATACCATTACTACAATTATTACTATTACTATATTTATTTAATTATAATTCAATTAAAATATATTATAATCCAATGCCAACTCCCAGTTCCAAGTCTGACCTGAAAAAGTAGATTGCAATGCGTAAGAAAAGTTACGTCAAAGTGCAAGTGCAAGCGTAAGTGCAAATGCAAAGTGCAAGTGCAAGTTTAAGTGGAAATATAAAGTGCAAGTGCAAGTGCAAATGTAAAGTGCAAGAATAAGTTTAAGTGCAAATGTAAAGTGCAAGAGCAAGTATAACTGCAAATGCAAATGTAAAGTGCAAGAGCTAGTATAAGTGTAAATGTAAAGTGCAAGTGCAAATGTAAGGACAGACGCAAATGTAAAGTGCAAGAGCAAGTATAATTGCAAATGTAAAGTGCAAGTGCAAATGTAAACTGCAGGTGCAAATGCAAATGTGAAGTGCTAGGGAAAGTTTAAGTTCAAACGTAAAGTGCATGTGCAGATGCAAATGCAAAGTGCAAGACAAAGTTTAAGCGCAAATGTAAAGTGCGAGACAAAGTTTAAGCGCAAATGCGAAGTGCACGGCAAAGTTTAAGAGCAAATGTAAAGTTCAAGTGCAAGTGTAATTGCAAGTGCGAATGAAAATGTGAAAGTGCAAGAGCAGGTATAAGTGCAAATGTAAAGTGCAAGTGCAAGTGCAAATTTCGAGTGCAAGGCAAAGTTTAAGTGCAAATGTAGAGTGTAAGGCAAAGTTTATGTGCAAATGTAAAGTCCAAGTGCAAGTGTAATTGCAAGTGCGAATGAAAATGTGAAAGTGCATGAGCAGGTATAAGTGCAAATGTAAAGTGCAAGTGCAAGTACAAATGTGGAGTGCAAGGGAATGTTTATGTGCAAATGTGAAGTGCATGTGAAAATGCAAACGTGAAGTGCAAGGGAATGTTTAAGTGCAAGTGTGAGGGCAAGTGTAAGTGCAAGTGCGAATGAAAACGTAAAGTGCAAGAGCAAGTATAATTCCAAATGTAAAGTGCAAGTGCAAATGTAAAGTCCAGGTGCAAATGCAAATGTGAAGTGCTACGGAAAGTTTAAGTTCGATCGTAAAGTGCATGTGCAGATGCAAATGCAAAGTGCAAGACAAAGTTTAAGCGCAAATGTAAAGTGCGAGACAAAGTTTAAGCGCAAATGCAAAGTGCAAGGCAAAGTTTAAGAGCATATGTAAAGTTCAAGTGCAAGTGTAATTGCAAGTGAGAATGAAAATGTGAAAGTGCATGAGCAGGTATAAGTGCAAATGTAAAGTGCAAGTGCAAGTGCAAATTTGGAGCGCAAGGGAATGTTTATGTGCAAATGTGAAGTGCATATGCAAATGCAAATGTGAAGTGCTAGGGAAAGTTTAAGTTCGAACGTAAAGTGCATGTGCAGATGCAAATGCAAAGTGCAAGACAAAGTTTAAGCGCAAATGTAAAGTGCGAGACAAAGTTTAAGCGCAAATGCAAAGTGCACGGCAAAGTTTAAGAGCAAATGTAAAGTTCAAGTGCAAGTGTAATTGCAAGTGCGAATGAAAATGTGAAAGTGCAAGAGCAGGTATAAGTGCAAATGTAAAGTGCAAGTGCAAGTGCAAATTTCGAGTGCAAGGCAAAGTTTAAGTGCAAATGTAGAGTGTAAGGCAAAGTTTATGTGCAAATGTAAAGTCCAAGTGCAAGTGTAATTGCAAGTGCGAATGAAAATGTGAAAGTGCATGAGCAGGTATAAGTGCAAATGTAAAGTGCAAGTGCAAGTACAAATGTGGAGTGCAAGGGAATGTTTATGTGCAAATGTGAAGTGCATGTGAAAATGCAAACGTGAAGTGCAAGGGAATGTTTAAGTGCAAGTGTGAGGGCAAGTGTAAGTGCAAGTGCGAATGAAAACGTAAAGTGCAAGAGCAAGTATAATTCCAAATGTAAAGTGCAAGTGCAAATGTAAAGTCCAGGTGCAAATGCAAATGTGAAGTGCTACGGAAAGTTTAAGTTCGATCGTAAAGTGCATGTGCAGATGCAAATGCAAAGTGCAAGACAAAGTTTAAGCGCAAATGTAAAGTGCGAGACAAAGTTTAAGCGCAAATGCAAAGTGCAAGGCAAAGTTTAAGAGCATATGTAAAGTTCAAGTGCAAGTGTAATTGCAAGTGAGAATGAAAATGTGAAAGTGCATGAGCAGGTATAAGTGCAAATGTAAAGTGCAAGTGCAAGTGCAAATTTCGAGTGCAAGGCAAAGTTTAAGTGCAAATGTGAAGTGCATATGCAAATGCAAATGTGAAGTGCTAGGGAAAGTTTAAAGTTCGAACGTAAAGTGCATGTGCAGATGCAAATGCAAAGTGCAAGACAAAGTTTAAGCGCAAATGTAAAGTGCGAGACAAAGTTTAAGCGCAAATGCAAAGTGCAAGGCAAAGTTTAAGAGCATATGTAAAGTTCAAGTGCAAGTGTAATTGCAAGTGAGAATGAAAATGTGAAAGTGCATGAGCAGGTATAAGTGCAAATGTAAAGTGCAAGAGTGCAAGTGCAAATTTGGAGCGCAAGGGAGATGTTTATGTGCAAATGTAAAGTCCAGGTGCAAATGCAAATGTGAAGTGCTACGGAAAGTTTAAGTTCGATCGTAAAGTGCATGTGCAGATGCAAATGCAAAGTGCAAGACAAAGTTTAAGCGCAAATGTAAAGTGCGAGACAAAGTTTAAGCGCAAATGCAAAGTGCAAGGCAAAGTTTAAGAGCATATGTAAAGTTCAAGTGCAAGTGTAATTGCAAGTGAGAATGAAAATGTGAAAGTGCATGAGCAGGTATAAGTGCAAATGTAAAGTGCAAGTGCAAGTGCAAATTTGGAGCGCAAGGGAATGTTTATGTGCAAATGTGAAGTGCATATGCAAATGCAAATGTGAAGTGCTAGGGAAAGTTTAAGTTCGAACGTAAAGTGCATGTGCAGATGCAAATGCAAAGTGCAAGACAAAGTTTAAGCGCAAATGTAAAGTGCGAGACAAAGTTTAAGCGCAAATGCAAAGTGCAAGGCAAAGTTTAAGAGCATATGTAAAGTTCAAGTGCAAGTGTAATTGCAAGTGAGAATGAAAATGTGAAAGTGCATGAGCAGGTATAAGTGCAAATGTAAAGTGCAAGTGCAAGTACAAATTTGGAGCGCAAGGGAATGTTTATGTGCAAATGTGAAGTGCATGTGAAAATGGAAATGTGAAGTGCAAGGGAATGTTTAAGTGCAAGTGTGAGTGTAAGTGTAAGTGCAAGTATAAGTGCAAGTGCGAATGTAAAGTGCAAGTGCAAATGTGAGGGCAAGTGCAAATGTACAGTGCAAGAGAAAATCCAAATGTGAAGTGCTAGGGAAAGTTTAAGTGCAAAAGTAAAGTGCATGTGCAAATACAAATGTAAAGTGCAAATGTAAAGTGCAAGTGCAAATGTGAAGTGCAGGTGGAAATGCAAATGTGAAGTGCTAGGGAAGTTTTAGTTCAAACGTAAAGTGCATGTGCAAATGCAAATGTAAAGTACAAGACAAAGTTTAAGTGCAAATGCAAAGTGCAAGGCAAAGTTTATGTGCAAATGTAAAGTTCAAGTGCAAGTGTAATTGCAAGTGCGAATGAAAATGTGAAAGTGCATGTGCAAGTATAAGTGCGAATGTAAAGTGCAAGTGCAGATGCAAATGTGAAGTGCTAGGGAAAGTTTTAGTTCAAACGTAAATTGCAAGTGCAAAGGAAAATGTAGAGTGCAAGACAAAGTTTAAGCGCAAATGTAAAGTGCAAGGCAAAGTTTAAGAGCAAATATAAAGTTCAAGTGCAAGTGTAATTGCAAGTGTGAATGAAAATGTGAAAGTGCATCAGCAGGTATAAGTGCAAATGTAAAATGCAAGTGCAATTGCAAATTTGGAAGGCAAGGCAAAGTTTAGTGCAAAAGGTTAGTGAACTACATTGAAAATACCATACAGGAAGAAAATGCTCCGTACGCATTGAATACGATAGCAAGATCCGCGGATTGTAATAACGCCGGCGTGATAGAATAGTTTCCATGTGATGAATCTTCTTTATGTGGCCATGTTACCAATGTTATCTGTGCTTCGAGTAACGAACTGAAACTCAAATATATTGACAGTAGTAAGTAACATTCCTCAACATGTTGTAGTATTCGATTATCTCAAAAGTTTGTTTCGTTTTATATTATATAATAAAACAAATATAATATAAATATAGTATAAATAAAACGAAAGAAACTTCTGGGACAACCTAATATTTCAGGCTGTTTCTTCGACCAATCGCGGGGAGACGTAATCGCAAGGAGAGACGTCAACGGGGGTCGTAAATCCCCGTTACGATTATAACAATCGACACCACGAGTTGATCGATCCCCTGATTTCCGTTGAGATAATAGGGGTGATTGAGGTTGTATAACCCTGTGATTCACAGAATTATAAATTATATGTTTCCAGCACTTAGATTACACTGACGTAGAGAAATAAGTAATTAACAACTTGTCGCACGAAGCTAAGATAGATATGTGCGTTAGAGCAGGGCTCTTATAATTAGATTTAGTGTATTAGTGGACGGAGCACTATAAGATATTTAAGAGACGAAGTGTATGCTCGACAATACCGAGACCGACTCTCGCGTTATGCTTAGACTGCCCCGCTGGGCATTAGCGTATACTTAGTAGTTGACTTTTCCAACGATGTAGAAGAAGTGAAGTTGAGTGACGATGCTGTGTCGGAGGAAAGCTAAGGATGGGTGTGTCTAGCGCACGGGACCATCGGATTTGTTGGTGCCGATGTTAGTTAAGAGAGTGAGGGAAACAGGTTTCGCTGTTAATTGGTTAACCGAAGGGTCTTAACCGCCCTCGAGAGAAAGTGGTTAGTGGGAGGAAAGTTGCAGCGCACGTGAGAAAACTAACTTTCCCTTGTCCCGCCGTGGTAGACAATAGTCTTTAGAAATTCTTCGGACACAGATGTTTGTTTGTTTTGAAGGACCTTAGCAGGCAAGTGACTCGGGTTTATGACGGGTGCTTAAGGATATTGAGGGTACGCCGTACGGAAAAGCGGACATCTGGTGTCCGTCTGGCCCGCGGTGTGTGACCTGGGCCAGGCAGAGAGGCCCGGCGTAACAATACATTTTTGTAGAAAATGAAGAACTTCACCGAATGATGTACAAAAAAGTGAACCATTTGCAAACACAAAGGTCACCTTGAGATCTGGGAAGGTCCACCTGGATAAATCTGGTGGTCGTCACAAGACCATTCTTGAAGGAGAACAAATTTGAGACACTTTTTATAAATACTTAATATTATATTAATAATATTAAAATCAAATAGCCTGTATATAGAAACATTAAGGTGTTTAACTAATAATTCTACTGTCGTATCTCATAACGTAATAGCAAATAAAGTAGCTTGCACTTAACCGACCTCTCATGGGAATATCACGTACATATGTAAGTACGTTGTACACAGATATAAATTTCTAGCTCTACATTAGCAAACAAGTGGTTGGATAATGCCAAAATATATGCCAGTTATTCATGTACGTGGGATGTAAATTCGGTTTATTATAGCAAATTTACATGCGCAAATAACGTCTGAATATTTTCAGAAATAATAATCTTTTATTTATTTATCGAAGCAAACTCGCAGAATTATTTCCATCAAAAATACATTAACGACAAATATCGTAGATTATCGTGCTCGATGTATTTTATCGGAGTTGCACTCGCTTCTTTTCTATCCAAATGGCTTCTTCTTTTTTAATTTCTATCCTCAGCGGGAGTTTGCCGGCTCTTTACGTTTTTATTTCGCGTCACTTCTCGTTGGCTAACTTTCTCGACATAAAAATGACAAGTGAAACGCCAAGAACGTTTTAAGTGTCCACTTATTTTTCTTATTAAATTTCTTTTTATCATTTGTATTAAATAATATTTTATATTTCAGATTTGTCTTCGTAGTTTTAATATCTCTGGACACGTGCCGTTCGCAAACAGAATTTGAAAAGTCTGAAGAGAACTTCGAGACGCGATGAAAAACAACAGGATTACGATACATATTTAGCTATAAGCAGAGAACTCGAGTTAAGTTCTTTACACTTTTAACTTTTCCCTTTTATCTTATTTTTACTTGGAACTTTGATTGAAATTTCCTTTATGCAGTTTTCTAATTCACTGCGAGTCGCAACGAGGACGCAGCCGGTTAATGAGAGGATCGAATAAAGCAGAACCGAAGCAAAAGGATCTACCATGATTTAAGGTAAATTATAACTATTTCAATACATTGCATTCTATCGCGATAATGTAAACTAACAAACTTTATAACTGCGAAAATTACCCATTTAATCTTTATAATAATCACCGTATTATACACTGCCGTTTATAGGTATACAACCTGATGCACTGATCGATTTTTTCCATTTACAATTGTTAAGAATATGCAAGGACCAGTATTGATTCAATCAGGACCAACAATATGGTAACGCAACGTTTCATTTGTAATTTTTTTTGTTGTTAATTTATATTATCGAGCTCTGCTTTTTAACATTGTGCAGTAAGCGTGAAAAGCAATTTCAAGAATTTACTTCATATCTTTGAATAAATCCTTGAAATTTCTTCTGTAAATACATTTATATGTCGGAGAGGGAAGGACAGCGGGACTTTCCGTCGGGAATGCTGGGAAAAACCTCCCATCACCATAGTCAAGATTTTAATGTTTAAGCCATAAAAATAAGGAAAACAACTTTTAATGTTTCAACCTGGCGTTACGACGATGGGTTCAGGTTTAAGGTGACATAACGGGTCACCAGACGTAGCCACGGTCACGGGAGGGCCGCGTACCTGACAGAGGTACGGAATGATTTTACGACTCTCCTTAAAAACAAGGATTGACCCGAGAAGCAGGGACAGGAGTATATAAGGGTAGGTTCATCTGGATTCAGGGAGTTTTTAGTTAGTTAGTCGTTGAGCGAATTGCCGAGTAAGTCACGCTGATACTGGTCATCCCGTGGACCGTGGATTCGTTATCGAACCTAAGACCAACGTCACTAACATCGCAAGTGCCCAACCACCGCTGTTGATTGTCGAATCGGTAGTGTCCATACTCGTAGCATCAGGCCGTGTCTTCGTTATCACACAACGATGGCCAACTCCAAGGGAGGTCTATCAAACGCCCACAACCCTGTTCCTGACTCTTCTCCGACATATAATATATATAAAATATACAGGGTGGTTGGTAACTGGTGGTACAAGCGGAAAGGGGGTGATTCTACGCGAAAAAAGAAGTCGAAAATATAGAATAAACATTTTTCGTTTAAGGCTTTGTTTTCGAGAAAATCGACTTTGAATTTTCGCTCGGTACGCCTGCACTTTATCGCGTCTCGTTATAATGGATCTCGCTGTAAATCGTTGTCTCGATGGAAAAATTAAAAACAAATTTTTATTCTATATTTTCGTCTTCTTTTTTCGCGTAGAACCACTCCCTTTCCGCTTGTACCACCAGTTACAATAACAATAATAATAATATATACAAAAGTATTATTGGAATATATTTTGTTGTATCTTCAGGGAACAATACACAATTTATTTTATTTACTCTTTTATCCATTATCTTTTATATTACTGTCTGGCTCTTAATGGGATAAAATAGCCTTCATTAAGATGAAATGTTTTTCATATCCCTTCAATTATGATCATTTATATCTCATTATACTAAATAAATGAACTTATTTATTAGCATAAAAGAATCTCCCTCATTTGATTCAAGGACAAAGTAATCTGTGAATAAAAGATTATTCAGACAAGAAAATTGTTTCATAATATTCAATGCGTTTTAGTTTTTAACAATTAATTTTATCGTTTCACCATATTATACGATATATAACTACAAAGATAGCAAATAATAAAGTAACACTGTCTTACAAACAAATACCTATGCGTTCATACATATTTGAACGGTTGTGTACATGCCTACATAGATATTAAATTCCGGCCTTATTTAAATAATGATAAGACAGAGATTAATGAGGTATAATCTAGGACCATGAAACTCATTAAACATTCCTCCGCTTTTTCTTATCGCTTTATGCAAAACGCCGCTCTCGGAAGCAAATGCGAGTTAAAGTAAAACCGACGAATAAAAATTCAGGAAAAACCAAATTGGTTACTATAATACATTCATAGGTGCATTAAATACAGCACAACTTCATTGATCCGCACCTCGTTTATCCGAACAAGTTAAGACTGGAGCCACTAACTTTTAATCTGCTTCTGAAGAAATGATTACAGCCAACAAAGTGTAGAAAAATCTAAGGCAACAGCAGTTTGACGTAATTAAAGTGGCGAAAAAGAACAAAGAGTTACAAGGTCAAGTGCAATATACAGTGCAATCTGTAGTAGTATACGAGTTAATGGAAAGACATAGTAGCTGTTCGAATGAGAAGATTTTCGGATAATAAAATCCATGGCACCCTGTATAATTATTATTTTATATTTCAGAAACAATATATAAGAAGAATCACAGAGAATAATTTACATATAATTTAAATGCAATATTTTTGAAATTATCTGTGGATTCTATATCTGTTTTACTGCTAAATGAAATTTTGTTAATACGTTTATCTACGTTGAGTTATACTCTATGGCTCAAACCATCTGATCGTACGCCCTTTTCCTAATGCCTAATAAAAAGGCAAAATAAATTCTCGTCATTACTTTCACCGTAATTTTGTTAATTGATGTGGGTTTGGGATTGATAATTAATCGATTCACACAGATTAGATTTTCTCCATATATTTCTCCGTCTCGTTCAACACGTCTTAACACACAGAATATACTTGGTCAATTAACACGTGGTCTACTTCTAAGACAAAAGAGCGTCGTTAGAAGTCGTACCAACTTAGCTTGTAGTAACTAGCGATCATACTAACCTAGCATTTCTCAACAGATCTTTCAGCATGAGAAATTAAAAGGTTGATGATAATATTTATCCAAATTCCAACATTGTTTACGTTACTAGTGTACAATACACATCTGGATGTTGGCATTCATTTATTGCCATGGCTATTACCATTATTATATTACGGAGCATAGATATTTATTTTTTATATCTATTAAAAATTGTCTACTTCTCGTTCTTCGTGTCCTTAATTACAGATCTTTCGACGGTGTAAATTTTCTAACCAATTTGCACGAAATTTCCGCACCTTTTCCTAACTTTTCAGACATCTTTTCTTCACTTTCAATGCTCGATGCAACATGTCTCATACTTCGCGTCACTGTACCCAAGACGTTAACGTGTATCAACACTGTTCTAACTAAGGTAACACAGGAAAGTAGCATGAAATTACAGAAAGGATATAGAATAACAAAGGACACAATTTGTAGAATTAATGTAAAATGTAGAATTAAGAGTGCACTCACTGGAGGCTGCACTCGACTGACTTGACAGAACGCGACTGAACAGAATAATGCAGAGAAATGGAATCTCGGCGCGACTAACAAAAGGAATAAAAGAAATGTACAGGGCAAAGAAGAAGTAAAATAAGGACAGGCGAGGAAGGAAGAAACAAGGCAGGATTACCCATTAAGACCCTCGCTATTTGCTCTGTACACAGCAGACTTGGTACAGGATCATGCAAGGATGCGGAAAGAAGGGATGATAATGGGTAGGTTAAAGTGCATGTGCTGGCATATGCAGACGATGTTGTGCTGGTAGTGGGGACAGGAAAAGAATTGAAAAGTACGACGATTGAAAAGAAATTGGAGAGCTGGCTGAAAGAGAAGAAGTTGCAACTGAACGGAGAGAAATCTGATTGCAGGCAGCGGAAGGAGGTCAAAGAGGGAGGCAGAGTAAAGCTGAGAAGGGGAGAGTATAAAAGAAATAAAAGAGTACAAATACTTATTATACTGAAGACTGGAAGAGCAGTCGAGCAGGGAAGCAATGGCGAAAGTGTTGGCAACTGGGAAAAAGGAATCTGATAAACATTTTAAAACAAGGATGATGATGTACTGATCAGTAATGCGAAGCATTGGAATAATGAGGATGAACAGAGCAAGAAAAGATGGGATAAAATAAAGGTAAGTATGTGAAATGGATATTGGAACTAGACAAATGGACACCAACGTACACAGTAAAAGACCACAAAATTGGACCACAAAATTGAACAAAAACGGAATAGAGGCAACGAGCAGAGCACGTAAATATGGAGAAGAAATAGAGAAGTAGAGAAGAAATTGCTGGAAGGTTGTACGGAGGAAATGAGAAAAGGGAAGAACAAAAAGTTAAAATGGTAGGAAGAGAGGAAAATTCTTTCAGAGAGACGGTACGACCACAGAAAACAGAGAGAAGAAAGAGGAAAGAACATAGCACCATAAAGCGGAGAAACAGATAGAGGCAGGAAGAGATTGCAAAGGTAAGGACGATATGAAAGAATCAAATGTTCCAAATATAACGAAGAGTACAGAAAGATGAGAACAGTGACAATTCCAGAATACTTAACTAATAACGAAGTTCGAATGTGGAAAAGAAGGGTTGAGCAAGAAATTTTGGTCGAAGGAGGAAGAAAGAAAGTGCAGGCTGTGTGAGGAGGAAAGGGAAACGTGAGATCATTTGAAAAATAGATGCAGGGAGATGAGGACAAAGAGAGAAGGAGCAGAGTAAATATTGGAGGACGCGTTTCACGAGAACACTGGATGAGAAGATAAAGAGGAGAATAAAGGGGAAGGAGTCGTCTTAAGGTAGCGTCCCAAAATTTATTACGCTCAAAATGGGAATAGCCTCTTACATTTGGGATTTGTTTAATATAGAAAAAAGCGAGTCGGTATATGCAATGGATTCTTTCAACCTTATATTTTCTGAACGATGACGATGGGATTGTGACTATGCATGGTTTTAATTGGAAACGTGGAAAAGGATGTAACAAAATATAAATTTGCACCGACATGTCAAGATATTGCTTTCCTCCCTTCTCCGGAAGACAGTAACTTCGTCGATACTTTTGGTCTGAAAAGCTGTTTCCTGAACAACCCATTATAAATGGTTATTACAAAACGTTTATAGCTGCACGAGATTAATGATACCCGGCCATTAGTTATCATGATGGGTAGGACTTTAATATACGAAATTTTATTAACGAGGATAAATAATATGCAGTAAGTGGCGTGACCGGATTAAATGAAAATGTATTTTATGGTAGAGATGAGTTTCAACGGTACGTTTTTTTAAGTAAGACAGATATGCCTGGCCCGAAAATTTATTTCCCGCTATTATAATTGTACATGAAAGCTTAACAAGTTAAACATGGGTAAACTATCGAGTTATTTTGCAAATAATGTATCGAGCTGTCGTACAGGTTGAATTCCAAAATCCACTCAGGACCTGTTATGTCAATTACCACAATTTCGGAAATTGAATAGAAAATCCTAGCGTTAAGTCCAAAATTTCCGCTGGATCGTATGCATAATACTCGCTTGATGTACCGTGCAAAGATCAGCGTAATACATGTGCACATCATTCATTTCATCTCATCACTTCATAAACACTACATCATCGTTGCATTATGATAACATATACATGTATATACAGGATGTCCAATTTTAATCTACAAATGCAAATTACTGAAAGTGAGTGATTTCCAGGCTGTCATAATATGACGTACTTAGGTTTTCTGTGTAAATGAATGCATAGAGGTCACACGAAGGTGATATACGTTTCATTCCAATGGAATCATGTAATCATCATTGATCGATTTGTTTTACACCTTCTATAACAAATTAGGGTAAACTTTTTCTCTGAACACCCATTTTTCAGCCTAAATGGGATAACAAATTATTGATTTCTTTTCTTTCTTTTTTTTTTTTTTTTTGGAAAATCATATAGTTTTCAAGATGTGGAATTCAGAAATACAAGTTCTAAGGCGAGAAATCTGTAATGTATGAAAAAGCGCGGCTTTTTAACGGACACCAAAAGCAAAGTGTGTGAGGAAGAACCGTGATGAGTGGGCGTGAGCTCGATAATTTAAACAGGAAAATTGAGTGGCGAAAAATCAACGTGGAGGACAAGAACGTTCTCATTCTGTGCATGCTTGACATGCTACGAATATCTCAGACAGAGACACTCTACTCATCTCTGTCTGTTTCGCAAGAATGCGAACTTTGTTGTTCTCCATGTTGATTTCTCACAACTGGTCCCAATTCAATCTTCGAACGGTATTCCCTAGCGAGTGTCAAGACCTGTTTACATAAACGTGGACGTGAGCGTACACGAGGTTAGGGTGGCTAGACATTCTACAGCAAATGGTCGTAATCCTCAGGCGTACCATTATTATAATATTGTAACGAACCTCGTCGTATTATTGAATGTTGTGTATTGCTGCCAATACGACAGAATTTGCTGGTTCAAAAGCTATGCAAAACTAAATATTTTTAGGTTATGTGTATCTACGCGATATTGTTTCTATCACTTGATTGTCTGCACAAAGATTAGGCATCATTCGAATAGCATTTCGAATAAATTATACTTGGAATAAAAACTGCGGATAAATGAAGTTGATCGAGAATAAAAGCAAGTTTTTATTGAAACCTTGTTCAAATAAAACTTATTCGAATGAAGATTTATTCGAATACTATACGTAGAGAGTAGAAAGCTGTAGTAATGCGAGAAAATCATCGCCAGAGTGTTAACTTAAAGACAAAGATCAATAAGATACAAAATTATTCGTTCGTGGTGCTGAACTTATTATATCGTGCTTAAATCGTACATACGATAACTATCATCCGCAATCATGTACTCTATTATCATGATGGAAACAAAAAAAAAAAAAAAGAAGGAACGTGAGTAAACGAGAAATTGATCTTCGCATTACCAGTAACGTACTTACTCGTCATACATCCCCAATAATATTCATACAACTGTTTCTCGTGCCAGCACTACGTATGGAAATTTACATACATGTAATAACTTTATGTACTTTAACGTTACCGAATAGCTACACCTAATATCTTACACATAACAGTAGAATCCTGTATACTAACAAGTTGCAAAAGCTCATTAAAATCGAAGTCGACAAATTGGAGTCCTTTTCGCTTGTTAGTGGAAAGTTATGTAGGTAGTTTGTACAAGCATAACTGGTCACCTCACGACGACCTCAGAGTAACGGATTGTGGAGGTTTGAATAAGAGCGAGAGAAAAGAGCGTGTAGGGAGCAAGACGAAAAGAGACCTACCAGAGGACTCGTTAGTGAGACTATCTAGCAGTCCCTGTCCTAGACATTAGGATAGGGTAAGATATTTTGGAAGCTACATTCGTAGCAAGCACTGAGAGTTCGGGTACTGGCGAAAAGCTCTTTCGTGTCGTCGTAACGGACACTCTCTGGTAGATGAGCGAGAAGTGTCCCCACTTTAAGGATAATCTAAATTTAACCCTCACGATGCGAAATCCAGTAGCAATGAAGAGATACCTAAATTTGAGATTGATATCGTTGAACTTTATTCGAAAAGTATCTACTTTCAGTAAATGTAGGTCTCCACCCAGACAATTGGGTGGCCAGAGGAAAAGTTCACATAAAAGTAACCTATTCATGTCGAAAAGTCATTGGTTTAGCAGATATTTCGGTAAGTGGACATGGATTCCAATTTTGTTGAGTTTCGTATATGTTGTAGGGGATCGTGATCCAAAAGTTTTGACAAAAAGAAGATGGTACTTGTTAAGTTACATTTACTGCAATATTAACAGTTGAAGATGAAATTGCATATGTAAGTTAGGTTAGATTAGGTCAGATTCTATGGCTGACTCTCCAAAGGATCTAACCTAACTTAACTTTTGAACCACGATCGTTCCACACCTCCAACAAATTGCATGTTACTCAGAACTTTCTCGTCTACAACGTATGTGAAGATCAAGGTCATTGGGGTTGAGGCATCTTTCGTGCATAATTACCGATAGCTTTATTTTGTAGAACCTGCCGTATGAAATAATACAAGAAAAGAAATGTCGTAAGGTACGACCTTTGTACTTGCTTTCCTTGTTTTTTGTACGATAGGCTTTACAAAATAAAAGTTGAGATATCCGTCAAACTAATGAATTTTCGATATGAATAATTGAATAATTTGTTATAGAGAATGTCAAAACGGAACGATTGATGCTTTGAAAATTATACGATTCCATTTAAGGAAACATATATCACCTTCGAGTGACCTCTACGCGTCTATTTATAGCAAAGCTAATTACACATACATATCCATACAGATTATGTTCCCTTCGAAACCATTCAATTCCTGTCTGAACTGTCTTCTGTTTTTTGTACAGGTAGTAATTTACTCGGTAGTATCCAGACATTTTGGTTAACATATAATAATAGTGCATAATCATTATTAAAAGGTACAAAATTAATAATAAACTAATGATTAGTATTATGGCTTTTTTACATATTTTTATGGCCTGTCTGGATATCATTAGACTGTACCGTGTATTGAAATGCACAGATAGTGCAATAAAATACTGCTACTACTAATATGCAATTGACAAAAGGAACACTGCACGTCTCATAGATTTGAAACCTACCTGACCTGGCTGTTGATGATTATATTTTTTACATTAATTATATTTTATTCATTATTAATAATAATATATATTATATATATTTTATTTATATATATTTAATTATAATATTATATATATTATTAATTATAATATTTACAAGAGCTACATTATTCACGTAAGAAGCTGATGTATAATATAGTCGTACATCAAAGTACAGGTTGAGCAGAACAATGAAAACACCTCTTATATGTCATATATGTCATATATGTACATGTTTATGTATACCAAATTCTAAATATTTAAAACAAAAACTGGACCATTTACGTAAAAACCTGATGATACACTCGTACATTAATATACAGGGGTTGAATAAAATAATGGAAACACTGTTATATATCATACATATATAGATTTACATATACATACACATATACATATAAGAGGGATTCCCATTATTTTGTCCAACCCCTATATATATATATTAGATCGTCCGAAAAGTTTCTTTCGTTTTATAAGGAAATAGTGGATGCAAAATATTTTCCGTTTTATATTATTTCATCGAATTACGTACGATCCATTTTGTCCTATCAAAATAAGGATCACAACGCTCGATAGATTAGGTTTCATGTTTGTATAAAGATGCGTCATTGCAAAAGACGTGTCTGTAAAAGAAAGACACTTTTCGGACAACCTAATATATATATCATATCTGAAGATATCAAGAGCATATTGGATAAGTCCTCCACAAATTCCCTCCTCGAACATTTTTCTTGTATTATACTTCCTATAACAGCGGTGCAGCGGTTCTCAACCCAATGTACACAGACCCCCGGGACCACGAAGTCTGCACATACCCCGATTGTTATTGTATTATTCTAATGAAAAGTATTTAGTACGTGTATTTATTTATAACGAATTATTTATAACGAATTTCTTCTTTCCGGAAAGATTGTTGACAAACAGTAGATGAGTGTTTTATATTTTTTAGTTAAATGTACTATATAATACTATATAATAATATGTATGTAATACTATATAATACTTTTTAGTCAAATGTACATATTACTGTGTATATATTTGGCGCATTAAGGATGTAAATTTTGAGTTAGATTTTAGAACTGCGGAACAATCAAAAGTTATTTAACCTCTTAGGTACAGCTGAATTTTGCGCGGGGCTGTTTCTCTGTCTGGTGTAAACAATACACCACTGCAATGACGGATAATGCTGTTCTCTATGCAAGCACATTGCAATGAAGTTTTTTATAATTAAATTATAATTTTTCTTAAAAATATGATGCATATACTTTAACTTTAATAATTTACTTTAATAATTAATAATTAATAATAATGATTAGTGGAAGATTGTAAAAAATTATAAGGATACGGATCGGCATGTTAAAAAGAGCATCTAATAATATATATTCATTTTAACGAAAAGCAACAATTGGTACCTGACACTGGACAAAAACAAAGACTATATATTCTGTCTGTATATTGTTAACACTGTTATAAAATGTTGTGAGGGCAAAACAAGTGTGAAGCACGACAAATGAAAAAGATCATTTAGTTGAAACGGTAAGTGAATTAGTCAGTAGAGTGGACTACTATAGTGGCGCGTCGTACCTAACAGATTAAGATGAGCTCATGCTAAGCAAAAGCTAGAGAACCGCTGACCTATGGTATAATGTTTTATGATTGTGCTTGCCGAAATATGTGACAAACAATCGATGCTTATGAAACAATTGCTACTCGATATCTGATTTCTTTTTGTTCTTTCCTCCATTGTAATTCTCCGCGGAACGTCTAGTGTCTGCGAACTTCAAAATTAGATTGTAGAAAAGTTGCACAAAACGGCGCTTGATTTCACGAGAAACCAAGGAACTGAATGTATAGTATAAAGTAAAAGAGAAACGTTGACCAAACCATATCAAATCATTGAATTTTACTGAAAATATTAAAATGCATGCATTAAAAAATTGGCTGATATTAACTGCGTGTGCTTGATCGTCTAATCAAATTTTCCAATCTGTCTGTTGCAAAGCCTAGTCGTGCGTCTTCCTCTACGAAATCCACGAAAATAATTCATTTCGGATAGCACCGTCTGCTAGAGAAAGAAACATCGATCGCTAAATGGTATTCCTTAAGACGGTTCATTTCTTTGATTTCAATGAACTTTACAATTTGTCCTATAAGGACATCTGAACAATTTTTTAACTGGTAATATAACACTCGTATGATTAGACTGCGGATGTTTAGGAAAAATTTGGAGGCACAAAAATTTGCAGAATGCACGAATATTCTAAGAAATGTATCAGATGTGCAAAGTAAAGCACGTGTTGCAATATTTAGCAGGTAAAACAAATTTTTGTTTAATTTTCACTTTGTAAAATGGTAAAAATATGAATTTGCATAAACATCCGCAGTCTATTTATTACAAATAATATAACACTCCCTCATTGGAGAGTATCTATGCATATAACAATTCTTAGTGTAATGGATTTGTGACTGTTGTTTGCAATCGCGCAAAAGCGTTGTTTTATTAATGCGGCAGAAGGTCATTAGAATACCTTTTGTGTAGTTCTGTAGGTAAGTTATCTGTACAGAGTTCCTTGGTTAGGTCGTTAAGATGATTGTCTAGTCTGGTTTTGTACTTGTCACTAAAGCGTATAATTTCCTCAGTTACTGAACCGATTTTCAAGTCTTTACGGAGTTCGTAATTGTGCACATACCTCGGTGCGTTTACTATGGTCCTGAGCACAATAGATTGTAAAGCACCTAATTAAGCTGTGCGGCTTTTAGTGGCCATGTTCTACAGCTCGATATCGTACGTCTAAGTGGATTTGACGATTGTTTCGTAGACGAGAAGTTTGTTATCTGCACTGAATTTTCCATGGCTGCTCATCAGCCAATACGTCTCTTTCCTTTTGACCCTGAATTGGTCGATCTTTTAAGACGATAAAAATTTTTGATTTATTGCTCTACATAGTATCCTATTTAAACAATTAACATAAGCAAATAATAGTCTAATTATGAACCCTTAGGAATTTGGTAATTTACAAAGAACTAGAAGAACTGTGTAATAAAAACAGTTCAGAATTTTGAATTTCCCGCGATTTTAAAACACTACGCAGCTTCAAAAACAAACAACAAAAGACCAAATATTAAACATATGTACGCACAAGTACGCACGAATTCGTGTGTATTATATATACACACACGGATATTAAATATAAATTATTTATTTATAAACATATTAATAGTGTATTGAATAGTGTATTGTAATAGTGTATTTCATCGATATAGCGGTTTGAAATATCGCTGTTTGAATTGGTTACGTAAATCTCTACAATACTTTCTCCTTTTTATATTTATGTTACGTTCGTATCATACAATTCCCTTTTTTGGAGGTCGCGCGTACGCTCGATTTGGATTATCGAAGCTCGCAAACAACGGAAAGCAAGAATTTTATCCACGAAAATCTCGTATTATGCATAGATTTCTTCTGACTTCACTACTCCCTTTTTCCTAACCTTTGGGTATAAAGCAGGTTTGATCAATTAAATTGAGGTTAATAGTCATAACATAAACTCTTGTCTCGCCTTGGCGAAGCATGTGTGGACTTGTGCCTGACCAGAAAAAGATAAATTCTTCCAAAACTGTTTGCTTTATACTCTACAATTTACTGGCAACTCATCAAACAATAACATGTTAGATCAATTAAATTGAGGTTAATAGTTATAGCATAAACTCTTGTCTCGCCTTGGCGAAGCTTGTGCCTGGCCAGAAAAAGATAAATTCTTCCAAAATTGTTTGTTTTACTCTCTACAATTGACTGTTAATTTATTAGACAATAACATGTTAGGTCAATTAAATTGAGGTTAATAATCATAGCATAAACTCTTGCTCGCCTTGGCGAGGCATGTGTGGACTTGTGCCTGGCCAGAAAAAGATAAATTCTTCCAAAATTATTTGTTTTACACTTTACAATTGACTGTTAATTTATCAGACAATAACATGTTAGATCAATTAAATTGAGGTTAATAATCATAGCATAAACTCTTGCTCGCCTTGGCGAAGCATGTGTGGACTTATGCCTAGCCAGAAAAAAACAAATTCTACCAAGATTGTTTGTTTTACACTCTATTGTGTTAACTCAATTGAGTGTTACCTCATCAGCAATTGGTCAACTAAGTTAGGTCAATTAAATTAAAGTTAATAGCTTTCGTCTAAACTCAGATCTATCTCGCTACGAGAAACGGAACGAACTTTCTGTTCAACCCGGTATAGCTTTACCGCTCGAGGTGCACCGATTAGTTAAACGTTACGAGGTGTACTATTAGGATTTCCTGCAACTCGAAGCGTTACCCACACGTTGGTTCGTTCCCATATCACTTTCATGGCGCTCCAGGCGTTAGCCATACGCTGATTCGTTCCCACATCTTGACCTTTCCTGTGGCTTCTGGCGTTAACCATACCGTCAGTTTGTCCACGATAACCAAACTCTTGGAGCTGCCAACGTTAGCCGTACATCGGTTCGCCCCCACGTTTATTTCTTTTGGCAACTAGTGCGATCAACAACATTGGATTTACTTCATAATTGCTTGATAACTTCATAACCTAAAAGGACCTCGACTACGTAGCCGCCCATGCTCCGACTTGCAGCAATTACGAAATAAGTGAAAATTATTAATAACGATTCCATTATTTGAGTAAAAGATACATTTGGCATCTATTTCACAGACCTGTAAATGTTTTTCCAGAACTTGTATAAATTATGTGCTTGTAAAAATTATAATTGTGATATTGATTACGATTGTTGATTTCTTGTTATGCTTAATTCATAAACCAATCTGCATCGTAAGTACGTACTTTCAGCATGTACAATATATAGGGTGTCCATCGGTAGATACCGTTTGATGTAATTAATAAATAGTACATGATAGGATAAAAATGTAACTTTAATATCAATTTTTATGTAGAATGTCACTGCGAAGAAACAAACTTTCACTTTCAATTTTTTAAGGTTATAATAAGGAAAACATAAAGGAAAAAGTTAGATACAATATCCTACGACGGTTTTAATATACATTTCATGTTAAAGTCTTTCATGCGATAAGTCTGACAACATTGGAGTTAAAATATCTTACCTTCCAACACAAATACCTCGTACAGAATGAAAAAATGCACCAAGTGGTGAATAAAAAATGTGTACATACTTGCATTTAAAAAAAAGTAGAGATGACGATAAAGTTGACGATAAAAGTTTACATTTTTACGGTGACATTCTACATAAAAAAATGGAGATAAAAGTTTCCTTACATATTTGTTTATCATCTCTGTCATCTAGCAATTATGCCAAACGGCACCTATCATGGGATACCCTGTATAATATTTATTATTATCTGCGATTTTCGATATCCGCGAAAGGAATATATAATTTATATATAATAAATATAATTTATATATAATTTAATATAAATATAATATATAATTTAATATAAATATAATTTATATATAATTTATTAAGTTGTTACGCATGAAATGCGTAGTTCTCCCAAACTGACACATTTTACTTAAACTAAATCTTCCATAAATAAAATCATCGGTAAATATCAAATGTCACGTGATATGTTAAAGCCCATATCCTATAGCATTCATCACGTTTCGCATTGGTTGATAAAGTGAGGTTACGTTTGTTTAGCAACAAGAGAAGGCGAATGATGGACCCCGATGAAATTCGAATAATTTATCTTTACGAATATAAATTGAGACATGGTGCTGTGGAAGCAATGCGAAATATTAACGAGCATTCGTTACAGTATGGCCTCCATTATCCGCACTGATGGGGAGGCAAAACTGTTCGGATAATAGAACAATCACTTTCCTGACCTGAAATTTCATTTATTCAAATTTAGATGAAGATTAATTGTCCGTTTCTTCAAATATTTATAGATCCCCAATCCCTTTAACCGATAAGTCACATAATTCTTTTGATGTAAGTAAATGCATAGTTACTTTGTTCTTCGTTCCTTTTGTATAATAATAAGATTTAAAACAGTAGAAGCAAGGACGAAGAAAATGGACTGAAAGAAAAAGATAGAACAAGGAAGGGATCTTACTTACTCCAGGGAACAGGATGATGAGGAACGGAGGTGAAAGAGTACAAATAAGGGAAAGAGTGAAAAAGACGGTAAGAGTTATGAGATCAGTATAGAGGATAGGAAAGAGAGTATTTGGAATGGAATGGTAGATGAGGTTACGGTCATTCGACAAGTTGGTGTGAAAGTTTCGGATTGGCAAGAGAGAAGGGTGATTGAAAGAGTGCAAAATTAGACTGAAAGTTTCTTGAGCCGGACGTTAGGGTGGACTGATGGACGCCAGTATATGTTTTTATATTATGATTAGAGAAGAGTTCCAGAGGGATCTGATGAAGACACGAACAGGAAACGCAGGGTGAAACTATGAACAGAAGCTGTGACAGAGAAAAGATGGCAAGCTTGCAGGAGAATGTTCGCAAGAGAGTAGGAAAGAAGTTAGAAGAAGCAAAATAAGGGGAGGATAGAAGAAGGAAAGGAAAGAGGTTATGTTGACAAAGGGAACAGGGAGCCATATGTTGGCTATAGGAGAAGAGGAGGAGGCTCTTAAGAAGAGCTAAGAAGGAAGTTAAGAAGAGTTAGTAGGGATGAATAGAGAAGCCCAAGAGAGAGAGATGGCAAAGGATAGAGAAATCAAGATACAACAGATACTACAGATGGTGAAAAGGAGAGGGGATTTCAAAGTACTTCGATCAAGGCTGGAGCGGAGAAAGTTTAAGACGGGTGGCCAGAATTACTTTGGCAATGGAATGAAAGAAAGCAAATATTGGGTGAGTGAGGAGAATAAAGATTGCAGGTTGTGCGATTTGGATGAAGAAACGTGGGAGCATGTTTGGCAGGTGTGAGACAGGAGCAAGAAGAAGAATTCTAGGAAAAGAAGGGGAGGGAGGAGGCATAGTTGTTTCGCTGGAGCTGCTAGAACCTAAAATAGGAAAAGGGAAGATTTAATGGATGATCTGTTCTGTGTTAATGTCGAGTTTGAAAAGTTTACTTGGATTAAAATGTATAGTAAAATAGCGGTGTACTACAGCTATATAACTATCGGATAGTATAATCAGTGACTATCAGAAAATTACAAATTCCTTTCGCGGATATCGAAAACTGCGGATAATAATAAACGTTATACAGGGTGTCCCATTATGAACGCCGTTTGATATAACAACTGAGTCTGCAGAAGCGACGGGGCAAAAGTACATATGGAGATTCTCATTGTCATGTCTTACATAGTATGTCACTGTGAAAGAGAAAATTTTTACCTTCAATTTTTTAAGGCGACAATAGGGTCATCTCAAATGGAACTGTGTTATATAGCTGTCAGTTAACAGGCTAAGTTAATAAATTTATATATCCGGGTATATCTGGTTATCGATGTGTTGGAGATAAAACACACGGATTATTGAAATCGACCTTTGTAGAAATATGACCATTATCAAGCAGTCGAACCCTCTCAAATACAAAGAAGAATACCCTAAACTTTCGAAATTGTATCTTTTAAATATATAGTGTGTCATAGAAATATAAATAATTAATATTATAACGACGAAAAAATTGTTTACCGTAAAATGCTACACGTATGTTCGGTTAACAATATTTAACAGAAACCCAGAATTTAATGATTTTATTCGTTGTTCAACCCTGCCAGAAAATTCTTCTTGTTCGATACTGACAGTTTCCCGACCTAGAAACATAGGTTAATGTGTAGGTTATCTTATAGGGAATGCCATGACAGATTGATTAGTAAAAAAAACATATAGTTCCATGAAAAAGAACGAAGTTAACCTTTGTTCGATTTACGGAGAATTCTTTACGACATATCCAGGAAGAGGTGGTGCGTGACTTTGCAGTGATTTCGACGAACAGCATGCATTTTCAAATTTCCTGTTTTCGCCTTTCCTTGCCTCAATACATATACGGATCGCTGCTTCTCAAACGGGGTGAAAAGCACATTCTTTCTATATTCGCCCGCAGACGTTGTCTTTTGTTTTACATTTCGAATGGAAAACGAAATTCTTGTCTACGGACGTGCTTTTTACGGAGCTCTCCCCCCTCCCTTCCACTACTCCGTCGTGTGTATCTGTCGACAATTGTCCGTCAGTGTGAACGTGACTTTAATCCGCGAATGGTCTCCGGACTCGAATTTTATTCATCGTCGTCTGTGAACTCTCCGTGAAAGAAAGATGCTGATTTGCTGCGACACGTGTCTGCGGACAATTGTCCGTTAGTACGACTCCAGCTAAAAGACATCGCGCAAAATTGTAGTAATTTAAACGCGTACTTACGAAGCCGTCGCTTCATGCGCAGCAGCCTAATGTTTTTCTGTGATTACGTTTGGAGTGCTCGATATTCAACTTCAATCGACGATACATCGGCGATTTTGCGACGTGAATTTCTCACTTTTAAATCTGTTAATCTCGCCTTTTAGATTGAAAAATTGATCCAACGTCACGTTTAAATGACCCGTGCCGCTAAAGTTGCTGCCACGCGGAAAGTTTTGTGAAATAAATCATAACGCGTCAGAAGAAGAGAGGGCGTAACGGATGCGATACCAATTTGCAGTTGAATTCGTTAATTTTCTCTATCGTTCTATTTGCATGTGTCTGAGCGTCGTCGATTAAAAAAAAACGCGCTATTTTTTGCTATTTGTTACTGCTGGTCATTTATCTCTCGAAGTTACGCTTAATCTATTTAATTGTTCGCTATAAACTGCAACCGTCGTGGTCTTATTTTGTTTTAACGTTTAATTAGTTTGAAAAGTTTGCAATAAATGATTCCTTATATCGCATAAAACACACAGTAAAGTTCTCCTAAGACGAAAATCAAATTTCACAGTAAGCACTGCTCCTAGACCTCACGATAGCCATTGCTTTTTACGAGTGCAACTTTCATACAGAAGCTATTTTTCATCCGCAGTTATGGTCCTGTCGAGGAACGGATGATATTATTTTCGATTTCATCAAAACGAATTAACAACGACGCGGCGACTGTTCGTTGCGAAGAATGCATTTCGTTAATATTATACATTTTCTGCCACTTGTTCAGCAATTAAACGTGTTTTTCCTTTAGTTAAATATTTAACATCCCAATGCCTCGTACATTACATCGTTACGAACGATCGGACCTTGCTTCATCGTTTCGTTTAACGTTACAATTTTGAAATTCACAAAAATCATTTGTTATATTTACTCTTTTACATTTTTATTTTCTTACATTCGGAACATGTTCTCCAGATATTTGGAAGATATTTTTTGCCACGTCCGTGACTATTAGATTGCGTAATAAATTCGCTTATTATTAAAAAAGACAATATTAAAAAAGTATTACATACGTGTACGTTAATTGCAACAGACAAAAGTGTAAGTAAAATAATAAATACGGTGGTGAAAGTACTGTTTAGCGGGGCCACATTCAATGGCCTTGACCTTAACACTCGTCGTCAAGGTCGTCCTCCTCAGTAACCCCCAGAAGTTTTTAGACGTCGTTCGTTATTTCTTAAAAAATTATTGACGCTTCGTGCGCAAAGGCAGGTACAAATGCTGTGTCCATAATCGTTTCGTTCCATTTGAATTGGGGTTAGGGTTAGGTTAGGGTAGGCGAGGTAAAAATACCCAAACTTAATTATGATAACGTAGTTAAGAAGGTCCGTAGTTACTCTGGCAGTTAACTCCCGCTTTCTTGAATTTCTCCGCGTTGATATTCGGAACACTCGGGCAGAAGTCACATCCTATTTTCGGGTGAAGTTTGGAATACTTTCCAACTTACTCCCGTGTTTTTTCGACCCAATTCCTAGAATTCTTCGCATTTCTTCCCGCGAATACGTAAATCGTTTAGGCTAGCGCAGCCGATAACGAACGGCCTAACACAAACCTAACCTCAAATTCTAACAGAGCAGTAAGTGCGGTAATATTAGTATACAACGCGTATGCACGTACCATGTGCTGGCTCATTAAATATGTATTTAACATCGACAAGATACGTTCGACTTGTTAAAATTATTTCATTAATAACATCTCGACAAACAACAAGCGCTGAACAAACGGCGGCTGAAATCTTCTGCAGGTTGAAGCGATAATATGAGGTTGACTTTGATGGCATAACACTTTGATGGCACCTGTGAAGGTGAAGGTCGTTAGAAGCGGGACCTAAACAGCAGTTTTACTTTGTTTATTAAATTTTGGGAATTCTTCCATCATACGGTAGAAATTATTAATTTCTTTCAGATTATATAATTATTAGTTTGTTTCCATAAATGTCAGAAATTGTTGGGACACTAACTGTGCTATTAATATTGGGATATTAATTGTTTTGACATTTGGGAAGCTTATTTCACGAGTAACCGTTAAATAATTCCAAGAATTTAAAAACGCACGTATCGAAACATTTTTAAGAAAACAACGAAAGCTTGGAAATAATAATGCGAATAAGTTACTCACTTCTTAGAAAATAATATATACATCGTTAATTAAGTACTTCTTATATAAGAGTAACGATGTTTGAGGTTTCCTATTTTTAAGAAATGCGAACGAATTTGTTACATAACCTCGCAAAATATTGTTTTTCTTCAATTCACGCGGCGCACGATAGGTACAATGGATCTCTGGCACATATTCTTAGCTTTCTTACAACGTTATAAAGAACGACATGAACGATTTTTATTTGAATTGAAGCATTTTATTTGAATTGAAGAATCTTTGTGTTATGAATACCGCATCGGGAAGCTTTAAAATACACATATTCGCGCGCGTGCGCGCATACACATAGATACAAAATACATTAACTATATTAAGATGTACTTATAATACCTGATAACACATATAATGATAATACTACAGGGTGGATAATGCACAACTGACTAATTTGAAACTCTCTCGAGCCTGGAACGACGCGTCATCTTTTGTTCCACTTTGGCAATTGTTTCACGGATTCGTGGCAAATTAATAGCATAGAGCGTAGCACAGTTCAAGAGTGAGTCACGATTTTAAATAGAACATTTTATCAAAGCAATTCGTCGATGACGATGACCTCGCACAAGTTACGTTCGCTATATCATCAGATCGCATAGATCTTGTGATTTAACTGTGCCGGACGTCTTCTCGTGGGATTTTCTCGTGGGAAAAGTAAAGCATATGTCGATGTACCAAACACCATCGAGCAGCTAAAAGATGAGAAGCAATATTACATAACTTTTACAATTTATTTATTTATTTATCAAATAATTTATTACAAATAATACATCATTTTCAAGTATTAATAAATAATTCGTATTGAGAAGACTGTTACTGTTTTATTTCGTTTGAAAGCTATCGACACGTTATCCTCTTGGTATATTCTAGACACCTTAGAGTCTTTGCAACCTAACCTCTTTGCGACCTAACCTCTAACCCCAGATTGGTATAACAGAATGGGACTACGTGCCACGAACACTTCTAAATATTATGATGGCGCCTGTACAAAATTACATTTTGTTTATGGTTTTGTTTATGTTTGTAGTCTCATTATTCGATCTCCTACAATGGATTCTTGATATGAGTTTTTCAATTCTGTTTATGCGGAAGTATATTTCGCTGATAACTGATCGCCGATGACGATGACAATCAGTCAGCTAGGGGAGAGTCGTGTAGCATCGATGGCTCTAAGTTGTTTTGTTACGTTTTGGGTAACTACTATGGTAAGGTGGGTAAAATTCAAAATTAAAAAAAAATGTATGTAAAAAAATGTTCAAAAATTAATTTATTTGTATGTATATGTGCACAAAGTGTGCAAATATATATGTAGAAAAAGTAGAAGGTCACCAGGTTGTTTTCTTCGGAGTTTACGAGGCTGAGTGGGCGAGCGTAAGCTTCTGTGTGCGTAGATCAGTGATTAAGTAAATTCCTTCCCCCGTTCTATCTCCTATTCTAAAAGATATGTGTTTCTGTGGCTTCTGTCGTAGCTTTTCTCAGATTAAACGCAAACAATATAGCGTGCTATGTACGTTGTTTACTGGCAGCTATGGTGTGTACTAGTAATTCATAAGATTATGGTGCGACGACTGTAATATGTTCTGATGTACGTTGCTGCGACTTACTGCATGACTATACGGCGTTGTTGCGCGACTACAAACTTGTCTGCGAACGCTGGAAAACCACAAAGGAGCGGAAGAATATTTCGATTTGAATGGCCGTATCGTTTATGTGAATTCAATCGGAAAGAATTTATATTTACACCTATTAATAGCCGGTGGATGGCTGCATAATTACAACATTGTTAATACGTAAAAAGTTTCAACTCGATTACGTAGAGTGTTATTATTACGCCATTATTTATATACTGTAATTGCGCTTAATATGCGTTTATACCGTACATTTATTATTATGTTCAACAAATTAACTGTGATAATATTGTAAAAAATGTAACGTCCCAACTTCAGAAACGCGTTGTCCTATGAATTTTATGGATAAAAATAATTCACGGTGCGCAATGATAATAATATGGTATGACCTTGATTATCCGAAACCCTGTTATCCGAATTCTCTTTTATCCGAACATCTCATTCGACACGTTCCGCATTAACAAGCTCATTCCTCTATAAGAATTTTTGTCAACGATCAACGATGCTACTCACGAAAGAATGGTACAACTTCGCAAGCAATTCCAAGGATTGTTGTTGTATGGCGACATATGCTTCTTGGATGGATGCCAAATGTGTGACACTAAGAAGAGCATGGAAAAAACTAGTGAACTACATTAAAGACACCATAAAGGCAGAGGTGAAACATAATATTACAACAGATGTGGAAGAAATTCTTTCTATATCGAATACGGTGATTGTGACAACGCCAATGTTGTGGTATAGACGCATATAGAATAGTCTCAATGTGATGAATCTTCTTCAATTGACCATGATACTAATGTGATGCTTAGCTATGCTTGTTATGCTTGCTTCAATGTGTGCTTCAAATAATGAACTGCAACATGAGTATAATAGTAATGATGATATTCCTCAACGTTTTGAAGTATTGCAGTCTCTCAAAATAGAGCTAAAATGGCACAAAAGGAATGCAATTTTACCGAATTAAATTTCATAAGAAAATTGCGTAATTCGCTAGTCGAATCATATTTAATTTCATTATTTGTATTGCTAATATTATAGATTATGTTCTTTGAAATACACAGATCAAAAGTAAACATTCAAAGATGGACCAGTTTATTTAATTTTATTATTTGTATTGCTATTATTATAAATTATGTTCCTTGAAATAGATAGAACAAAGATAAACTTTCAAAGATGTATATGTTTCTGTTCAATTTCATTATTTGTATTGCTATTATTGCAATTTAGGTTTTCCCTTGAAGCAGAACAAAAGTGAACTTTCAAAGATGAACATCTTTTTATTTAGTTTTATAATTTGTATGACTATTATAAAATTTGTCTCCTTTTTTTAAATACAAAGAACAAGGATAAACTTTCAAAGATGTATATGTTTCTGTTCAATTTCAATATGTTCTGTTCAATTATTTGTATTGCTATTACTACAATTTAGGTTTTCCCTTGAAACAGAACAAAAGTGAATTTTCAAAGATGAATATCTTTTTATTTAGTTTTATAATTTGTATGACTATTATAAAATTTATCTTCTCGTTTGAAATACAAAGAACAAAGATAAACTTTCAAAGATGAGCATTTTTTTGAAGATGGACATCAGGAAAGTAACAGTTCTGTTATGCAAAAATTCCTTTATCTGAACAGGCTGTTCTCAATTAATTTGGATAATTAGTAATAAAATATTGGTATCCGTATGATAATAAAATATAATAAATATTAAAAATAAAATATGGAGATATGACAATCTGCGTATGTCAGCAGAAAATACTTGGAGTCGTCAATCATTGTACTAAGCATTCGAAGCCTAGAGTTTATTAGCATAGAGAGATTAAGAAGATTAGTGATGAATGTCACAAAGGAAGGGTACCTCGATTCTGTGTCTGTTGTTAACACAAGGGCTGTTATGTAAATTTCAACGGGAACAATGGGAATATCCACCATGTAATGCGCACCTATTACTCTGCAATATCTATGTGGCACATACATATAAAATCTAAACGTACAACGATACGATTGAAAATCATGTGAAAAGAAGATAATGAAACGAATTAAGTAGCCTAAAAATAATATCGGAAGATTAGATGTGAATTTTTTTGATACACAATTAGTAAATTTCTCGACATTACAATTTGCAGATACTCGGCAATTTTATTGAAAAATAGCGGCTTAATGTAAAGTTGTATGGGTGATAAGCAACATTTTGTTTCATCCATTTGCATTTTTATAAGGAAAATAACATACTTATCGAGTAAAAATTACTGAGACCCAACAATGACAATGACAATGACAATGACAATAAATGTTCTGATGTGATGGAATATTATGACACGGTATAATTGATTTATGATAATTAATACGCAACAGCAAAATTTATTTATTTATAAATGTCAAACGTTATGGGATAGTTTTATTTGTAGCAGCACAGGACGTTTCGATTCGAAGATGCCTCACGTAGTTGTTTTGCCACAGAGGATTAACACTGTACGACGCACATAATGTAATAAACAAACTCTGGACAAAGCAATATCTCTGCTACGTGCAATCGTCAACCGGAGCCAAGTTCAAACCTTCCGGTACATCCCAACCAGTACAAATAGACGACCATGTTCTCTAGACATCGTCAGTCGCGCGAATCAATATCAGTATCGAGTTATCGAGATCATCAGTCAAGCGAATAAGTCTAACGAATCAGCATAACAATTAGTATCAGTACCGCAGTATCGCGCAATCTTATAACGAATATCATCGAGCGAGCAACCTAACCTCAATCTTAAACGAACAAGGCTATCGTGACCAAGTCAATGATATTTTGAGCACTGATATATAAATGAAATATTTTCTCAATACACCGTTAGCAACTCGTTGATCTGAGAAGGTGGCAAGTGTCGTTTCTAGTTATTAACTTATTATTAATTTATATATTTTAATAATACTCATATATTCATACTACAAATTGACCAAAGTGTCAGCAGTCTGGACACATATAAACTAATATTTGCCATATTTAACTGTTTGTAGCTCATGGAAATGCTAATTAATCAAAACAAATCTTCAGCATGTAAACAACTCACGAATTGTTGATAAATCTTGGAACCATGTCGTCCAAATTTTCATTTCTCAGATAAAAAAGTCGTAAAGAGCGAACTGCACTATTTTCCTGCAGGATTCCGACCAACCGTAACTTTCCCAAAATTTCTTTCGCGCATCATTTAGTAAACTATTTCTAAAAAAAATCAATTTTAAAGAAAATTATTCTTTTTTAGAAAAACGTTCACTTAATTCTGCCCATGTATAATTATCTCAAGTATAGTCAAAGTAAAGATCGAAATTGCACGAAAGATGATCTGATGATTAACCTTCCGTGCCAGAAGCGCCTTGTCACCTCCCACCAGAGAAATATATAATTAAACGCTCAGAACTGTAAAATCGCAACTGCAACTTTCTACGTTCAGACGAAGGTAACGAGTACGAGCGATGGTATCGACAAGCTGACCAAAACATACAGCATGCAGCGTAGTCGAACTTCGCTGGGATTCAGTGAAGTCTAATAAAATTCAGGATTTATGGGCCGTCACTGCAATCGTTACATCTTGCAGGAAATCTCGGATGATCGCGCTGTGAATAGAAGCGTCGATGCTGGAAAGTAAAGGCGATCACGAATAATCGATAGAGCGGACGATAGGAAATAAGTTAACAGAATTATTTACGTATATCTGGAGCAACTGTGCTTAATAATTTGGAACATTGAGATATCTTGGCGAGAAACTAGCCAAATCGATCGGCAACGGTGTCAAGTATTTCGTGAAAAGCAAAAGACAAGCATGTTCGCGTTTGACCTTCGCTTGGAACTGCGTCGTTGAACGTAGTCGATTGTCGTGTTTGAAAGCGTATGAAGGTTTTCGAGAGGCGAGCGAAACAGTGACATTGTTTAGCGAACGCAAGTTACAAAATATTCTTGCGTGATTTATCATAAAACGTGTTTGTTTTTCGGTGGTCGAAAGAAATTTACGATTGAACTTATCTTCTTCTTAGGGTAATTATTATTTTCCTATCGAAATACGTACGTGTCTAATATGGAACATGTTGAGAGTTACGTACGTAATAACGGAACGTGTCAATGATACTGTTACGAATGACGACACAGAATTACGTTTATTTTGTAGCGGATATTACAAAGCAGATATAGTGTAAGAATAAGATATAATATAAGAAAGAATGATAGTGAAAGATGGATCTCATATATCCGCTGTTTTCAGTGAGATCACGAAGAATGCGCTTCAGATGCGTCATTCACGTGTTCAACGTTTAGGAGACAAAGAAAATTAATATAGGGGAGATTCGTGCACAACCGACCGCCCTAAGTTTCATTCTTATATCTTGAACTAGAGTAGATCTCTAGCAAACTCTTGTTGCTAGAGAATTTTACCAAAGGAAAATTTTTAAAATGAGTTTGCTGTACAAATAGAGCTTGATGGAAGAAAAGAAATTAATTTCGTGAAATTCAATGATAATAATTGAAATTTTGCACAAATGAGAATGTTGTAATTTGTGGGAAACGAAAAATTGTCGTCCAGTACCGACCGATTATTTGATTAGTAGATGTTCCAGCTTAAATGATTAATAACGTTAAAAAAACAATGTTTAGAAGTTAGAATACACGTTTCTATTCAAATTGTATTCTTACATACAGTGTGCCTGGCTTATCTCTAATCGCACAAACATCTGGCAGAACATGAATGGTACGAAAAAATGTTTCGGACAGAAAATCCATAGCATGGGGGAGCTCGTACTATACTTTTGTGTATTTGACCTTGCGGTGACCTCCTGTGAAAGCTATATTACAGTTTTTAGGTTAACACCTCTATCTGGTATTACAACATATTCTTGTAGCTGACATTCGAACGTTTTCAAAACGCTACGAAGTCGTATCTTTTGCACTATCCGCTATCAACTTAAAAAACAAATTCGGCGGAGCAATACGAGGAATCGCCTAACCTAAAAACGATTGCTCGAAACTGACTGGTTGTTTTAAAAATATTAGAAAACTACGACCTTGCGTTTCTACAACGCCATTCCAGTAGCAGCGTTATGAAAAGCGCCTTTACGTATCCCTGTAATGTACATTGAGTAGCGCTTATACCGGCGAATAGATCGAATTTTAAAGTTCATATCTCGGTAGCGAATGATGCAAAAGACACGAGTTTCTGGTGTTTTGAGAATATCTGAACGTCGAACGTAAGAATATGTAATAAAAAATGAAATAAAAAATAAATAATATGAAAAATATGAAATACGAAATTTTAACCTGGCCTTCGCAGGATGGTACAAGGTCACCGCAAGGTCAAGTACGCGAGAACATAATACATGCTTGTCGATATGGTGCAAATTTTTTGTGTCATTTATGTTTCTAGAAATATTTGTGTGATTCAAGATAAATCGGACACATTGTATATCAGAAGGAAAGTAATTAATATTTTCGTAATGTGTGCATCGGACATGTGTGCAGTCTTCGCATTCGTCGTTTTTGAAACACTGAAAGCCTCAGTAGCCTGTCTCTGGATCATTTTATTTCCGAGGACTAGCTTCAAAGCCGCATTCATATTCCTCTCCGCCTACTTTTTTTTTGTGCTTTGGAACTCCAGATATTCTTCTGCGTGAAAAGGTACAAGAAAGATTGAACGAATCTTCTAATTTAATTTCACCTGTCAACAGATTGAACTTGCAGATGAAAAAGATGTGGTGTGTACTGGTTGACGTTTGATTGGTCGATACTGGACGACAATCGGTCGGTCGGTCTTGCTTGGATGACAAACACGTGGAAACGTTTTATATTATAGTGCATATAACGTAGAAATAAGATCGCAAAGTTGCGACTAGTAATTACATTTAATAGGTTAGATATAATAAACATAATGAAGGATAAATAAAATATCAGATTTGGAAAATAATTTCTGACACTCGGAATATCAACGTGTACGTTTGAGGTGTCAGAACGGCAAAAATAATTGAATAAACAATATGGCTCATTGTATGTTACACAGAATTGTTATATTCATCGCTTCATTCAAATAAAGTGCTAATATCACGTGAAAAAAGCCAGCACTAATTTTGGTCGGTGCTGCACTCCTTTGATATAATATAAGATAAAAAAACAAGACATATTCGTTCATTTGATTTCTTTATTTAAACAAATATTCCTTCTTCGTTCAGATATTCGCTCGAAAATAAAGTTCTTTGAGATTTCTTTGCAAATTTCCTAGCAGTTCCATATCAATTAAATACCATTCTTTTAACTCGCCAGATTGGACATTTTTTATATTTCTTACATCTAGATACTTTGGCTCTTGCCCTCAGTTAATTATTAGCCAGTTAGCTGTTTTGACGAGTATACTCGTCGCCAAGAAACGGCACTAGTTTGCGTTACGACGAGTATGTTCGTCGCGAAGAAACTGCGCTATTTTGTGTTACGACGAGTATACTCGTCACCAAGAAACGGCACTAGTTTGCGTTACGACGAGTATGTTCGTCACGAAGAAACTGCGCTATTTTGTGTTACGACGAGTATACTCGTCACGAAGAAACGGCACTAGTTTGCGTTACGACGAGTACACTCGTCACGAAGAAACGGCACTAGTTTGCGTTGCGACGAGTATACTCGTCACGAAGAAACGGCACTATTTTGTGCTACGACGAGTATACTCGTCACCAAGAAACGGCACTATTTTGTGTTACGACGAGTATACTCGTCACGAAGAAACGGCACTATTTTGTGTTACGACGAGTATACTCGTCATGCGTGCGAATTTACTGTTTAAATTGTAATTTTAGCGAAAGCTAAAATGCATTCGTGAATGTTAAGATGTTTTGAATATTTGCAGGCCAAGGCGAAACAAAACGAACTAACAAAAGAGTATAATTAATTCTTATGAAAAAACTGTATATAGTGTGAACAAAGTAGTTGTTCTTTCCTCTGCCTTTGTCCTCTGCGATGGTTACTGGTTAACGCACGAATATCTATTAACTCCCTGGTGTGTTAACGTTAGTTTCGTTGAAAGAGAAGAATGTTTCTATCTTTGGGCCGCCACTCTTAAAATCAGGTGTTCCAAATTTGGCGCAATTATCCCACGCGTAAACGAATGTGCCCATGTGGAAATATATGAATGTAGAAAAGAATAAGACAAAGAATTATTAAGTAGATGAATCGCGTGATAAATAGAAGACTAAGGGTGGAAGGGAAAGAGAGAAAATCGGAATGAAAGAGGAAGGGAGAAAGAGCGAGAGACAGGGAAATGATCTGCGTCTGCGTTAAAATTTCGGGGCGGCTGCAACATGGGATAGCGTCGCGGCGACATTAGCTTGGCCGACGTCGCTCGGTTCCGACGTTCTTCGTCACGGTTGCGTCGTTCGTTTCTCCAATTGCTCGCTTGTTGCATCTCGTTGTGTGTCTTCCATTCGGTTTAAATTTCAATCGTTTACAACAGCTACAAAATAAAAGGAGAAACAAAAAAAAAAAAAGACATTTAATTACGTAAATGAAAATTTAAATTAATCGTAGTGTATTAACTGTTCGCGTTTTAGTTGCGTTTTGTTAATAAGAAGGGAAAATAAAAAATTAAAAACTGTCGATCCGTTAAATGTGCTCGCTAGAACAATCGTACGAAACGAGAGGAATTTTCCAGTGTCTTTCTTGAAAGCGCACGATCGAAATGGTAAATCGCATTTGAAAATAGAAACGGCCATATAAATGAAAGGTAAACTGTTCGATTCGATCGAACCGTCATTCGATTCCTATGAGAAGATCGAAATTGCAAAATATGCTGCTGACTGATCCACCAGCACACAGAGTCTTAATTTTCCTTTGATTCGAAGAACATCATTAAGGATAAGCGGCGATTTCCCGACAGATTCTAAAGTCTCAAGGATAAAAGAACGGAAGTCGTAAAGGAAGGCCAAAGAGGATTTCTTCGAGGACTAAGCACAGCAGCGCAACAAATTCTCAAATAACTCTGTGCACGGTTCTAAAGATAAAGAACAATAAACGACAGAGAGAGAAAGTTTCTAACAATAACGCAAACTACCAGAAATACTCGTCCATACGTATGTTCCTAATTATTTCATCTTAATGATTAATTCTTTCTTCCTGATGGTTTAAACAGCATTAGCAAAACGTACAAAAATGTATCGCTTTTCTTTTCTCGTTTTCTCATTGTCGTCTTAATTTGCGGGCAAATTCGAAGGACGAAATTCGAAGGATCGATATCGTGATATTTAAGGGATTTCCCTCGGAAAACATTTCTGTACCTGGAGAAAGGAAGAAGAAGCACGTTCGTTTACGCGGAATTACCGTTGCGAGCAGAACACTCGAACATCGAAGATCATCGAAGATATCCCATTAGGATAATTACTTATCGAAGACCAGCCGGCAGACGAGCAACGACGAGGGCCGTTAAAAGACGAGAGAGATAAAAGAATAGCTAGTGCATTTCAGACGATCATGGATTTCAACGCATCGACCAGCTATTACGTTTGCGATTTATCGTCGTTTCATTCCTATTACTCGCGGCTGCACGGCTGGATTTCTCTTTTCGTTTGTATTTTCGGTTCGATCGCCAACATTTTAAACATTCTTGTCCTGACTCGCCGGGAAATGCGATCACCAACCAATATAATTTTAACGGGATTGGCCGTGGCTGATCTGCTCGTCATGATCGATTACATTCCGTACGCGTTTCACCTCTATTTGTATCGGCGATCAAGAAGGGACACCTTCACCTACGGATGGACGATTTTTGTGCTGTTCCATTCGAATTTCGCACAGGTAACGGACAATTAACACGATTAAATTAATTAACATCGAGATTAACAGATTCCATTAAGAAGTTGCTTTTGCTTGCAAGTTCGACTAGGCCGGGTAATCTTCGGTACGCGAATTGATGATGGGTAGAGATAACTTTTCGAACGACAGAACGCGCGTCTGTTTCTCGAATTGTGTAGGAAAAACGCATTTGCCGAATTGTTGTATATATCGTAAAGTACAGTGATCCGTGTGCTCGAGATCTAATGATAAACCATGGAGTTAGGCTCGTGGTTAACCAGCGGAGGAAATTGGCTCCTCGCTTGGAACAGTATAGCTTTTCTATCTTGAAAAGAATGGCAGTTGGCTTGCTCGATTGTTGATTGTAGGAATAAGGTCCAGTCTGATTGAGGTTGCACGAAGAATTTACGAGGTTCGATGAATTTCCGTAACGTGCGAAAACGAGAAGTTATTATTTGTCGTCGACTGATGGTAACTGCCAAGTAGATTTCAGAAATTAGCGTGGCTTTTGTTTCGTTTCCATTTGAAAAGAAATCGTTCATCGTTTTCTGCTCTTTGATGGATAAATTGGAGAGCAGCGTCTTGAAACGACGACGATTCAAATTAAACAATAACAAGAAACTAATTAACTAACGAAAGCTAAAACTGCTTTCTTTTTAAGAATACAAATTTCCACTTCATGTTCCTGGTCCTTAGATAACTTTGCCTGGAAATTCTATGAATTGTCTGATGAGCCGATAGGCAAATTCGTCGCTGAAAATGTCGATGATTTGTTAGAAAATTTGAAAGCCTCAAAGTGAAGAATGATTGCGTCGAATAAAATACAGTGGAACCTGCAGTATCCGAACTAACGAGGAGGCATAACCGTTCGAGTTCCGAGTAATGGAACTCGCGTCTTTTTTTCATTATTATTCTATATTTCAATATCAATAATATCAGGTTATCCCAGAAGTTTCTTTCGCTTTGTAAGGAAATAATCCACGACATTTTTTATTTTATATTATTTTGTTGAATTATGTTTCATTCTATTCTATTTCTATCATTATGATCATACATAATTCAATAAAATAATATAAAACAAAGAATGTTGAATTTCCTTATAGAACGAAAAAGTGTAATGTTTTTAAAATTATTTATGAATCCTATATCCTTTTCGCTACTACATCAAATTTTGTTAATACATTGAACTACGTTGAATTACAGTATATTATTGTATATGGCTCAAACTAACGCTTCTAGCGCCATAAACATTTGTTAGAAATATTAGGCCGAACATAAAGTTCCTTCCGTTTTTCTTAGCGAGATGGGTTTGAGTTTAGACAATGGTCCTTAACCACAATTCAATTGGTCGAACTTAATATTGTCGATTAATCAACAGTCGAATGTGAAACGAACATTTTTGGAACGACTTGTTTCTTGTTGATCTGGCACAAATTCGAACATGGTTCACCAAGGAAACGCGAGACCAAATGCGTCAATCGGCACACGACAAAAATGATGACGCAACTTGGATAGGGTATTTTATCGCGTGTAGCATATTTTCACGATCTTGCACGCTCAGACTATCGCTTGTCTCGCTTGTTATAAAACTACCTCAACGACAAGAACTTATCATTCTTTGGAAAAACGAACTGGAACGTTTCTTTTCCTCGGAAGACTAAGCACTTGCACACCAATAGGATGACCAAGTTACCACACGGAAGGCGAAAAGTTATCGAAAGGAATGGTGCGTACATTGATTGAAAACGATGCACGTAAAGAAAAAAACGCGTTCTTCAGTATAGCCTGAAACTGAAAAACGAAACGATCTTTCCGTACAACTCAATAGAGAGGTTCCGCATCGTCACTTTCACTATAATCTTCTATTTTCCAACACAAGGACCTAAAACGTTGATAATAATTTTTATCTACATTCCAAAACTTTTACGTATAATATATGTGTAGATACTGGCATTCCATTTTCTCTGATTTGTTACTTTTTATTATTTTTCATGTGCATTAAGGTTTTTCTAGTTCTTCCTGAAACACCTGGTTTTGACGCCATTAATTACAGGTCTACCAACGTTGTAAATTTTTGTAGTTTTGGCAACACTTCCGTACGTTTTTCTAACTATTCGAGTATCTTTCCCTTTCCTTTCGATACTCGATGCAACACGTTTTCTCGTTGATCCCACTATACACAATATATTACACGCGTATTAGTTTCGTATTAAGACAATAGGAAAGAAACAGGAAATTAGAAAAAATACGTGTAATAGTAAAGAACGCGAGCAAGAAATATAGTTCCGTTAATAGAACGTTCAGATAGTGTAATATTCGAAATAATAGGTGTTCGGATGCTGCAGTTCCTACTGTAAGTTTCCACGAAACGTAACAATTTATTATTACGAAGGAAGGAAAAGGAAGGAAGAGGAAAGTTGCAAATTTTTCTGGTTGTCTGTGTATTACGTACATAGTTAAACAAAATTAGAACATTTGGTAGAAATTTAACTTACTTGAGGCTGACTTCAGAATACGTGGGTTCGAGGTAATTTTGTCATATGGAATTAAAATTTCATTTCGAAAATACGTGTTAAATAATGCAATGTGTTTATCGTACTAGTGACCTATAAAATCGTTTGGTATTTATGGCTCATCGCATTCTTTCTGAACCGTCGTTTCCTTGCTTTGTTTGATGAGAATCGACCTATATGTTTGAACACCAATCAATCCAATATACAATATATTGGATTTGCCTTCTTCTTTAATTAAAAACCAAATTGCAGTCCAACATTATTTATCTTTATTTTATTTTATGTTAATTTCATTTTCTTCAAATCAGACTCTGATATTAAAATTACTAGTATTGGTAATATATTAGTATCAAAATGCTAGTGTTGGTAATAAACTAGTAAAAACACTAGCATTAGCAGTAGACTAGTTTTAAAATACTTAGCCTAACTTTTCTAACCAAAGCAGTTACCACATGCATTGGAACCAACCAATGTTCTGCAAAGTTTCACCGTGATTTAAACAGAGAGGAAAAAAGTAGAACTCGTGGAAGTTTGCTCGGTATTTATAGCGAATGTTACTGTCATAAACATTTTTCTCTTCGACGTAAATCAATCGAGGAAATAAGCATACGATTCGTAATTGGAAAATATCGATTTAACAAAAAGGAGTAACAATGCAGATAAATTCACAGAGTTCCAATGTAATATCCACAGGTTTGTCACACCATTTCAATTTGTTTAACTTTGATACTGGCTGTGTGGAGATACGTGGCGGTAGCAAGGCCGCAACAAAACAGAGAGTGGTGTAGTTACAAGAGAACTATTTTTGCGATTTCGATCGCCTATATTTTCTGTCCTGTGCTTTGTATACCCGTGTATATCACGACAGAAGTAAGACAGCAAGTAGAAGTTTTGGATTCCAATGGAATGAGCATAAAGTCTCGAAATGAAAGTTTGATCGGTAAGTAGCACTTTATGCATGTCACTTACGAATTTGTATTATATTATTCGGCGAAACATCAACGACTAATTATCGTTAATATTTTCTCAACGCTGTTTAAATACGAACGCCTTTGGAAAGAAAAATTCAAATTAGATTTACACCTAATAAGATATTTTATATAGGATGGATCGTCTGATTAACATGATTTACAATCACGGATAAAGAGATAGCGCACTTATGTTGTCATTCGATTCTTAACAATATATTCGTGTGATTTCTTACGTTGAAGGAACGAAGTATGATTATTATCTTCTAAATTAATATCTTCGATATAGTATCACAGTTGATTTCTGCGATTTATCGCTTAATTTGTCGAAATAATTCGCGAGGAAGTGAAGACGAAACGATAAAACAGTCGAATATCTATTTAGGAATAAAAATGAAATACGAAATTGCAACTGTGATTTTTAATAATAATCTTTTCTGGTATTCGATTAACCTAGACGTTAAGAAAGCATTAAAACAATTTCAGACCATTTGTTGTCTTTATACACGTTTTCTTCGGCGATTGTAAAGTCTAACAGGTGGGTTGAAAAGTTTCAAGTACTTGGATGGGAATATGCTTATTTTAAAAGATATTTCGACTCTAATCTTGTAACACTTATGGTATAAAAAAGAAGGAAAGATGGCGCAATGCTTTCCTTGTCGTTTATATTGGACGCTCGACTGGACGAAATTACTATTAAACTAAGCTAATTTTCAGATACAAGTACCTTAATGCCTTTTTCGTAGAGGATTGAAAATTGCATCAAACGGTGTGCCGAAAAAATATATAGTTTCATTTAAAGAAACACTTAGACAAATCTGGTGATCATCCTAAAATGTTCCCCTTCAAGCAGAACAAGTTTTACGTGAGGAAACTTTTCAAATAAGGTGTTATTTAGGAGATGTTTGCGTGGGTCGGTTAAAATGAGACACCTTGTGTGCTATAGATATTTAGAGACAATAAATGTTTTAAAAAAGCTATATAAACGCAATCTGCTGCTCTTTACAAAAAACAAAATCAAGAAAGCATTATAGGAGTAAACGAGAAATAAATTTGAAAATTACATACTAATATAGTTTACGTATCATCGTCTCCATAATTTTGGTTACTAAATTGTCATCTTCGTGTATACAAAGAGATGGTAGCAAAGATGCATCGTCACACAAATGTATAAAATAGCATCATGAACTGAATGAGCAGCGACAATTACGAAACGATTATTGTCGATTAACGATAAACAGCGCAAAGTTGAAAGCAGATGATTTTAATAGCGTAGTGACAAGATCGTTGAAGCATATTTTCCACGCGAAAATATACTCTCGTATTAGCTCCTCAGATTTGTAAATATTTTTATAAATAATTGTTGAGAATGATTTAGGTAAATTGTTTGTAAAGGCAAAATGTTTACAAAGACAACGCTGTTTTGTACATGGTAATGGATTGAAATAGCGACTCAAGGAAAGATAATCTAGCGTCTGAAATAATTCTTTGCTAACGACTACAGTAATTAGAAACAATGGAGGTTTTGTTAAAAGCTGCATTATCACGAATCACAGTTACATTTTAATCTCCATTTTCGTTCCTAAGTAGACGTCTTAATGTTTTTATAGATCTACGAATTGTTTCAATAAGTCGAGACACAAATTACAGAAACCAAATTTGTAACTGTACACAGTATGCATATTACATTATTACATGAAAAGATGAAATTTATGCGTTCCATTGAAATCACCGACAGCTATTCACCGACACCAGATTTCGCCAACGACAGCTTTAACTGACTGGCAGTATTAGCACAGGGAAATGAAAGAGGATTTTTACTTATTCACGTAGATTTATTACTGCGGATAATTGATGGCCGGCTGCCTTACGGTGGCCGGATTAAAAAGACTAGACCAAAGACAAACCTAAAGCAGACCATGAAATTCATATTGATTTGTGTTAAAATTACACTCAAACTTACCATAAATTAATTGAAATCAAACCAAAATATTTAATTGCTAGCCAGCTTATCCATGGTATTAGGTTTAGGTCAACTTTTTTAATCCTATCAATTATCTGCAGCATTAAACCTACGCAAGTAACAATCCTCTCCTACTTTTCTGTGTTAATTCTGACAGTCAGTTAAAGCTGTTACCCTTCAAAGTTGTTGCTAGTCAAAATTGCCAGTCAAAGTTGTTGTTGGCCAAAACTACTGTCGGTGAAATGTGGTGTCGGTCAAGTTTCTTATCGATCAAGTCTACTATTGGTCAAGTCTGGTGTCACTCAAATCTGCTGTTTGTCAAGTTTGCTACTTGTCACGTCTGGTGTCAATAAAATCTGGTGTTGGTCAAGTCTACTATCGATCAATTTTGATGCCAATCAAATCTAGTATCGATCAATTTAATGTTGGTCAAGTCTGCTATTTGTCAATTCTGATGTCAATCAAGTTTGGTATCGGTCAATTCTAATGTCAATCAAGTCTGATACCGGTCAGTTTTGATACCAATCCAGTATAATGATCAAGTTTGGTGTCAAGTCTACTATTTGTCAAGTCTGATGTCAGTTAAGTCTAGTATCGGTCAAGTCTGATGTGGATCAAGTCTGGTGTCGGTCAAGTCTGTTATTTGTCAATTCTGATGTCAATCAAGTTTGGTATCGTTCAATTCTAATGTCAATCAAGTATGATACCGGTCAGTTCTGATATCAATCCAGTATGATGATCAAGTTTGCTGTCAAGTCTACTATTTGTCAAGTCTGATGTCAGTTAAGTCTAGTATCGGTCAAGTCTGATGTGGATCAAGTCTGGTATCGGTCAAGTCTGTTATTTGTCAAGTTTGGTGTCAATCGAGTCTGGTGTCGGTCAAGTTTCTTATTGGTCAAGTCTATTATCGGTCAATCCTGATGTTAATCAGGTGTGATATCATTGACATCATCAATTCTGATGTCAATCAAGTTTGGTATCGCTCAATTCTAATGTCAATCAAGTATGATACCGGTCAGTTCTGATATCAATCCAGTATGATGATCAAGTTTGCTGTCAAGTCTACTATTTGTTAAGTCTGATGTCAGTTAAGTCTAGTATCGGTCAAGTCTGATGTGGATCAAGTTTAGTATCGGTCAATTCTAATGTAAATCAAGTCTGATGAAGTCAATCAAGCATGATGTGGATCAAGTCTGGTGTGAGTAATGCATGATGTCGGTCAAGTTTGGTGTAGGTCAAGTCTGGCGTCGATGAACAGTTGTCGGTGAAATCTATATCGGGTATTTCAACGATACCCGAAATTTATACAGTAGAACCTCAATTATCCGAAATAGGGGATATAGGTGTTCGTATAAGGAAATTTTTGGATAATGGAACAGTTACTTCCCTGATGTTCATCGTCATATATCATATGTATTTTGAAAAGGAACATAAACATTAATAACAAAATAGTAAATAAAAAAAAAATATTAATAGTAATATAAATGATCGAATTTCTTTACCAGATTTTGGTAAAGTTATATTTCTTTTCTCTCACTTGCCATCTTAGCTCTATTTCTAAAGCCTCAAATACTTGAAAACGTTGAGGAATATCGTCATTACCATTCTATTCATGTTTCAATACATTACTCGAAGCGCACATTACGTCAGTATCACGGTCAATTGAAGACGATTCATCACATTGAAAGCATTCTATTATGTCGGCGTCGTCACATTTACCGAACCCTGGTATTGTATTCGATATAGAGTTTCTTCTACGTCTGTTATAATATAATCTTTCACTTTTTCCTGTGTGGTGTCCTCAGTGTAGCTAATTTACTTCATGCTCCTCTTAGTATCACACATTTCATGCCTAAGCGAGCCTATGCCACTATATAACAGCAGTCCTTTAAATTGCTCGATCGTTAACAAAAATTCTTGCAGAGAAACGTGTTCCAATAATGGATCGTTCGGATATTAGAAAATTCGGATAACAGACGTTCAGATAATCGAGGTTCTACTATATATCATTATCTTTTTATCCAGAAGTGTATTCCTTGCAAAGTTAACTGTGTTAATAAATGATACAGAAAAAGTTGAATAATCTCATGATGTCAATTCCCATAGAACCTAATTATTTTTTTTTTTTTTTTTTAAGATGTGACTGTAAATTAACAAAGTAAAATTGTATTTTTCTTTCCAATCAGACTATTATACCGTAACTATTATGTATATAGTCTTTTAATGCCTAAATCTTCTGAATTTTCATCAATATCAAAAAATCCATAGTTTACGTTACATTTTAATATTCTTATTAAAAATATATTACTCCAGAAAGTGGCCAAGAGATTTTTGTTCCATTTCACCGACGATCATAAAAGTAGTATCACGAACGCCTTATTTGTATTCATACCAGTTGCTTAATCAGTACGTTGCGTTTGAAGAAACATACTACAGAAACAACAGATAGCATGAAAGCATTTTATTCTTCTATCGTCTTTATTTTTTCTTTTCTTACTACTCTTGTTAGTAATGTTGTTAATCTTGTGAAAGAGATTTTTACATTAGTATAAATTAATAATGTTAATGATGTTTATATATGCTACAATTGAAAGCTTTTTAACGTTTATGAGCAATTTCTACTATTAAAGTTTGATCTCAACAGCTCGTTTTCGCTTAGTGGGAAAATATCGTGTAACCAATTATGCGAAGTGTCTTATATGAAACTTTATTGTCCTGTCTCATGGCAAAGAGATTCCAAAACATTTTCATAATTTTTCCAATTAGTAACATCGTAAAAGACTCTTAACTGAAGATAAGAATACAACGAGGATTTGTAGTAAATAAAAATATAAATTAACATACTGCAAATGAAGTACTGTACACTTAAAGGACAGTAGGTTGTACAGTAACGGCTAAAACAAAACGTTCCGAGATTCCCTTATTATTTCTGTATTATCAGAATTCTAAGACGTTTAATGTTTGACGTTCTAATTTGTCTTAGCTGACTTTTTATTTTCTCGGTAATTAAATAATTTTGCCATATTACGTACATTATTTTTAGACTACCAGGTATACATAAATTCCTCGGTTTTTTGCTGTTTACTTTACACGTCAAATCTGAGACCTTCTCCATATGCTTGTCGTACAGTGGCCACCACATTTTAATCGGCCAGTAGCGTTCAAATTTTGTTAAATCTTTTCGTATAAGCAAAGTCTCTCCGAGAGAGGAAGCAAGCTCGAAAAAGAAAATAATAGCTCGCCAAGGAGGAAATTGAACTTCAATGAATAAGTCGCTGAGTGCACCGTTTGCAAGAAATCATTCCACCAAGATTGAACGCAGTGCGTCAGATTTATAGGTTATGTTCACATAGAGCGAAAAGACCAAGAAAGTGTCGATCGTTTTACTTGCGATATTCGTAGACGCGCTTAAAAATAAATTCTATTCTGCTTAAATGCTTTTTACCAATTTACACGTTGGCAATTAATACTTAGATCTTAAAATCTACTAACTACAACAATTTTTTGTTCGCTGCAAATTACAAGCTTCTTGATCTTTTTCATTTATGATTAATCTTTACGATAAAATTTGAAGGAAACCATATTTGTCTCCCTTTATCGAACATCGTTCGCACCGTAAATTGCTTTCGTTCAAATTTGACTCTTGTCAAGACTAGCTACAGTATGGTACAGTATAGTGATTACAGCACAGAAACTTAGCCCGCCACTGTACGTCTCTGCCCATCACATTTAAACGTTTATATATTTTACTTATACGTTCGAAACGAGCGTTATAAATGGCAGTATAAGATCTATTTAAAGTTGCTTGAATCGATGCTACGTATCTGTACAAAAGGAAAGGGGCTATTATTTCCTCGTTCGAAGTAGCTAGCAGCGAATTTGCATCTGCACGAAGAGAGCTGTCGAGCTTCGAAAGATCAAAGATTTTACTATCATTGATAACAAATTCTCGCATATGTAAATAATTCGTTGTACGTTACGTATTTACTCGAGACACTTCGCATGTTGAACGTTTTCTACTATTACGATATTGCATATCGAATATGGTAACTAATACGGCGATGTAAAACGATCGCTTTCGTGCTTAGCGATAAGCTAATAGCTAAAGGTGCCCGAAAACAATTTAGAAAGTCAGGAAGCAAAGATAAAAAAAAGATAGAACGTAATAAAAATTTAGTTTAACGAACTTGTTGAATATTCATTATGTTTCTTTACTATCACGAAAATTAAAACTAAAAAAAAAAAGATTGGATGCATATTTAAATAAAATTGTTAATATACAGAAGGTAAGGTTATTCATCAATAACTATTAAAATTAGTCCTGCTGTATCCTTCGAGTCGTTTTCGTTTCGATAGTATTCTTCTAATTCGTTAACAAATTTCTTACGTTGGTAAAAGTGCAATTTTTCATTTCAATTCCTTGCCAAAAATTTTGTTAAAGACGCGTTCGTAAAACTATCGCGTGCAAAGTTAATAATAATAATTTTAATAATATTTATTTACAATAATGTTTATTAATAATAATATTTTTACATAGATTTTTGTTTTTTTATTCAACTCTGTTGTTTTCTTCCCTTGTTTCTTCAGTAAAGTGAACCGAGGTCGAAAATGGCTATTTGGCTTTGGAATGCAACTTACAAAAATGATTAATATTCCAAACATTTATTGCATATCCGGAACACTGTTAAATTCGGAAAAATGTTTTGCTTTGTCAGAAGTAAGATATGAACATTCAATCGAATGAAAAGTAGGAATAAAAGTGACGCAATTGTAATTTTGAAAAATGATAATATTTGTTCAGTTGAATTACGGTAAATGGGAATGAAATATTTGTATTTTCAAATAAATAATCGAATACGCGAAGATCGAATTCAATCAAAAGTAAAAAGAGAAACGACACGATTATAAATTTCAAAAATCGTAATATTTGCTCAGCTAAATTACAATAAATGCGAATGAAACATTTATGCTTACGAATAAATAAATAAATATACGAAAATTCAATCCAATCAAAAGTAGAAACACAAGCAACACAGTTGTAATTTCAAATACTCACAGTACGTTTTATTTGGCAGAATTACAACGCATGAAAATATACAATATTTATGTTTATAAGCAAACTAATTAATAAAAAGCCAAAAGCGATAAGTGAAATTATTTAAAAATTATTCCGAGTCAATTAAAAATCAATTAAACGAATTACGAGTCAATGAGAATTATCAACAACTTTTTTGATAGCACGCAGTTTAAACTATTCGTTCCTTAAATCACTCGGAAATTTAATTTATCGCTACTATGTCAGAGAAATGAATCGAACATAACAGATTTTCTTTACCGATATATACGATTTGTTTATTATGGATTTCTACGGTTTACTGAAATGCTGAAACTTGCAAACTCAGTCAGATTTTATCAATGAAATACGATCTCAAATTTCTCTCAGGGACAAGTAGTCTGTAATTAAGGGATAAACCACATTGTGGCTAGGATCGATCGTAGCGTTACATTCGGCTCTGACCAAAGATGCTGCGATCGTCTCCGATCACAGTTTTGAACTTAAACTAGAAATTGAGAAAGAAAAGAAATAGAAAACAGCACATACGCCCGGTATATTACCTAGAATTTTAAAAGGCTAAGGAAATGGAACTTTACGATGTCGATAAGTTAGTTTGTTTGCTGCGTATCTAAACTATTAGAATACTAATATGGCTGCGTGGCATTGACAGTGGCACAGCTAAAAATATTTCAATCTTGCTTCTATTGAATAGAAGATCTACACCGTGGTTCTATTTTTACTATACAAAACGGTATATTTATAATTCCATCAGTTTCGCGTCAGACGAAGGAATTACCACTTATACCGCTATCAATCTTAACCTCTGTCTTGCTTTAAGTCAGTCTTATGATGTTGTGGAAATGAATCACGAAGACTTCTTTGTAAATTTAAAAAGAAATCTCTCCTCTAAAGTTTACATTTCTTCAGTCGCGCCACTATCGACACCACGCGACGATATGTGTATTATAATCGTAACTATTTATTACGTCATGTATTAGTGGCTAAGACATGTATTAAAATAGTCAACTTCTTGCTTTTGTTCCTTCTTATCAGATTGCAGATCTTTATGCAGATTTATATCTTTGCCAGCTGTCCGCCGCAGCTTCGCTAGCGCAGTATTTGTTTCTCTAGTGATTTATGTTTATCAACCTCTGTGTGAACACGCTCGAGCACGTGATGGTTTATTTTTAATAAGCTGAGTTTGTTCGTCGACTGGCGAATTTACAGCTTTAGCCGATATGGAGATACGGTTATCATTGGAGAAAAAAACGTACCCGTTTTTCACTCCTACGTGAGCTATGAGATATATCCAGGATGAACAATATATTATATATGTCTAGGACAGAGTCCTGCAGTACCGACTGCTATGTAATATCGACTAAAATTATTTCTGACATTTTTCACAAGATATTAGCACTTTATTTGAACGAACAGATGGATATAACAATTCTGTGTAACATGTTTCGTAGCTCTAACGCTTATTTCATCGTTTTCGCTGTTCTGACACGTTACCTGTATAAATTGAAATTCCCAATGTTAGAAGTTATTTTCTAAAACTGATATTTTATTGTCCAGGTAAGTAAATGGTCTTTTTCCACTGTGTATACCATATGTAGTCTAACAGAGTGTAATTACGAGCCATAAAATAGCTCTGCAATCTTATTTGTATATTATATATTAGGTTGTCCCAAAAGTGTCTTTCGCTATCTGCACGCAGCTGCTTTATCTGATAATATTTATTCAAACGTGAAACTTAATGTGCCAAATGTTGTCGTCTTTATCTTCAGTCGTCCTTTGGCTATCGTTTTGCATTCAAACAAAAAATGTGAGTATTTTATTTCTTTATAAAACGAAGGAGACTTTTGGGCTAACCTAATACGTTACAATTAAAAACATTTTCACGTGTTTGTAGCCAAATACCAAACGTTTAACTGTCGTCCATTACCGGCCGATCAGATGTCGCCCAGTACGGACCACATTCTTTTTATCTGGAAGTTCAATCTGTTGACAAGTGAAATTAAATTAGAAGATGTTCGTTTTTTCTTTCTTGTACCGTTACATGCAGAAAATGTCTAAAATTCCAAAAAAGAAAAAAGAAAAATGGCCAGTGCGGAGTGTGCATGCGGCTTTGAAGCTAATCGTCGGAAATAAAATGACCCAGGGCAGGCTACTGAGGCTTTCAGTATTCCAAAAATGACGAACGCTATGACTGGTCACATGTCTAGTGCACACATCACAAGAATATTAATTATTTTCCTTATGACATACAATGTGTCCGGTTTATCTTGAATCAGACAAATATTTTGAGAAACATAAATGACACAAAAAATTGCGCAATATCGACAAGAATGTGCTATGTTCTTGCGTACTTGACCTTGTGGTGATCTCGAATCCTTCTGCGAAGGCCACGTTAAAATTTTTAAATGGATACCTCTATTTTTTCTTACATATTCTTACGGCCGACGTTCAAATATTCTCAAAACACTACAAACTCGTGTCTTTTGCATCATTCGCTACCGAGATATGAACTTTAAAATTCGATCTATTCGCCGGTACTAGCGCTAGTCAATGTACATTACAGGGATACGTAAAGGCGCTTTTCATAACGCTGCTACTGAAATGGCGTTGCCGAAACGCAAGGTCGCAGTTTTCTAATTTTTTCAAAACAACCAGTCAGTTTCGAGCAATCGTTTTTAGGTTAGGCGATTCCTCGTATTGCTCCGCCGAATTTGTTTTTTAAGTTGATAGCGGATAGTGCAAAAAATACGACTTCGTAGCGTTTTGAAAACGTCAGAATGTCAAGTACAAGAAAATGTTGTAATACCAAACGGAGGTGTTCACCTAAAAACTGTAATATGTTTTTCACAGGAGGTCACCGCAAGGTCAAATACACAAGAGTACAGTACGTGCTCCCCCATGCTATGGATTTTCTGTCCGAAACATTTTTTCATACGATTCATGTTCTTCCAGATATTTATGCGTTTCGAGATAAGCCAGACACACTATATGTAAGAATACGATTTGAATAAAAACGTGTATTCTAACCTCTAAATCTCATTTTTTTAACGTTATTAATCATTCAGGCTGTAACATCTACTAATCGAATAATCGGTCGGTACTGGACGACAATTTTTCGTTTCCCACAAATTACAACATTTTCATTTGTGCAAAATTTCAATTATTATCATTGAATTTCACAAAATTAATTTCTTTTCTTTCACCAAGCTCTATTTATACTGTAAAATCATTTTTGAAATTTTTTCTTTACTCACTCTAGCCTAAGACGTAACAAATGGCTTAGGTACTACACGACTCTGCCCTAGCTGACTGATTTTCATTGTTATTGAAAAAAAAATATCAGTACTTTATATTTTCAATATAAAAAATATCAATACTTACGCGTAAACGTAATTTTGTACGAACGTCATCCAAAGGGGCAGGCGTGTTCGTTGAACATGCTTCTATCCTGTTATGACATACCGAATATCCTTCTGGAACAAATTGTAAACACTCTGGGATACTGACAAAAAAAGATACACATACACGGTGAACAATTTACAATTGTCAATTATGTTTAAATAGAATAAAAAATCAACAGTCTTTTCAATACAAGTAATTTAATAATACTTGAGAATTATGTATGGAACACAACATCAGAAAAATGTCCGCTTCCAGACGCTGTACGAACTCGATCAATTACAACAAATACGATCAATCGTATTTTCATATCGTATTACATATCACGTTTCGAAAGCTATGTCCGCTATCTTTTCTCGAAAAGCGTCTGTTAGCGGCTCCATTGTATTTGGTCTATTGGCATACACTTTATTTCTAAAGAAATCTCATAAGAAGATGTCTAGTGCAGTTAAATCGGATGATATTGTCAAGGTCATGGTTATCGACTTCACTTCGATAAAGAATTACTTCGACAAAGTGTTCAAACAATTTTCTTTTTTTCAATTCATATTCATAGAACAATCGCTGAAAGATATCGCATCGTTCCAGAATGGCGGGACTTTTAAATGACTCAGTTACGCGTATATTGTCCACCCTGTATGTATTTCGAAAAACGCTGAAAGACGTGTTTGTTTATTTTTAACGTGATACGTCGAAATTCGTGTTGCCAACTGAAACCACGCGTGAAATATGGATATCACATTAAAAAAAGAAATGTCATCTCCTTTTAGCCTTTTAGGGTTCGTATTTCCAAAAATATTATGCCTACGTCATAAAAGGAATATACTGTTCAAGTTTCACGTTTCTAAATACAGGAGTTTAGCGTGGGCGTTAATGAGCGTGTCAGTCACTTTTTCCTTTTGCGTACGAGATTATAGATAAACAAAACTGACGAAGCAGAATTTAAACAGAAATTTGGTTTTCCTATTAAAAACTGTAACTCTACCTATCTCGGCTGCTCCATGTAGTTTTGTATATTATACGCATTCTGTATAGTTTTGTGTCTTCGTATTTCGCATAAATGCATAAAAATCCGCAGCCTACTAATGAGGGACGAAAATGTGAGATATTTTAAAATTTATCGTAGCCATTAAAATGTATATCATAATCACTTTCAACATTTAAATCGATATATGTACTGCTGCATTTACTTGGTTCGATCAACGAAAAATGTTTTTATATTTCTCAATAGGAAATACAACAAACACTACCCTTTACTTTGTTCGACTGACGGAAATGGCAGAAAATCATGACATTTTGAAGGAACTAAATTTCTGGATTTATAGCGTGGTAATAAAACTTCTGCCTTGCCTCGTTCTAACGGTCGTCAGCTTAAAGCTTCTGCAAGTTCTATTGGAAGCAAAGCGAAGGAGGCGAAAGTTAACCAATATTCAAGAACAACAGCTGGAAAAAAAGAAAAGTTGCCGAAGAGGGGACAAAGAGCGACAAACAGATAGAACTACAATGATGTTGCTAGCAGTCTTGCTGCTCTTTCTACTCACAGAATTGCCACAGGGAATACTCGGACTTTTCAGCGTGCTTCTCGGTCCAGGATTCTTCTCCACTTGCTACTTGATGTTAGGTCAGTATGCCAAAACTCATGGAATATTTATTTTCTATCGCTCTAAATAAAAGATCAACAGAAAGTCTGACTGGAAGTTGAATCCTCTGACTGTACAATCGTGGATAAACATTTTGGAATTTAACTCTATTGGTTTTATTTTCTAGCTTCACTATAAAATTTAGCTTTATTTTTTAATCAAATTTGCAGAGCATTTTACATTTATTTATTTTGACGATTTTTACATGTCACAGCGATAAAGCTTTCTATTGCCAGAATGAGAAACAATTTAGCCAGGAAAGTACTTTCGTATTGGATGTTAAAATATTCGATAAAGAGGATGTAATTTCCATATTGTAACGATGGTAATTTCTCATTAAATTAATTGTTTATCTTTAGTAGCTGTATAAGTATATATGAACGCAGATATTGATTGCACATCTGGCAAACTAGATATCCAATATAACTTTAGTAACTATCAATTTCTCAACGACCAGTATGCTCTATTTTACCTGCAATTTTACAGTCTAATTACAAATTCAGATACGATTAATTATAAAATTTCATATGTAACATTATATAGCAAATTCCAAAGTAATTGGATTTATGTTTATCCAGTTCAAGTTAAAAACCCAAGTACGCGAATATTTTCTTATACAGGGTGTCTGGTGAGTGACAGGCGTCGATTCTATGTGAAAAAATAGATTGGAAAGAAAGAATAAAATTTTGTCGTTTAAGTTCGTATGGGTAAACGTTCTTACCGATAGTTGGCAATTCCAGATGATCTGAATGACGAGAGCACAGAATAAAAGAAAGTGCTTAATCGTCAGCAATTTTATTTATTTTATTCATTCAAAAACTGATGAAGATGACGTGCATGCTTTTGCACACGTAATTGTGCTCTTTTAATTAAATTTCTATGGACTGGTGATCCGATGATCTTCGTCATTGCCTCCAAGAACAAACACTCTTCGCTGAATTGAGACTTGTCTGAGTGCACGTGTATCGAAAGGATGTTCAAACTTGATTTTCTAAAAAAAGCGGAATCATCAGTTGTACTACCACTTACCAGACATCCTGTATAATCTTGAGAATTTGTTCTTCGTGATAAGTTAAATCTTCCTCGTCACTGTGTAACGACTATACGAGTGGAAATATTCAGAACTTTGAATGACACGTATATACAGGGTACGTAAAAACTGCAAATTTGGCAACGTCGCGATAGAGTTGTTTATATCTAAATCTTATCAAAGAAAAATGAGAAAACACATAATAACAATCAGAATACCATAGAATGTTAGTTAGATGAAATTGTTTTTGAAAATTCCTTCGTTTGCGTCGCTGCAAGCCCTGAGACGTTCCATTGATCTATAGAGGCACGCACCGTACTTTGATCAATTTGCTTCCATGTCTTCATCAAATGACGCTTTAGCGGCTCCACCGATTTGTATGGCTTAAAGCAAACCACCGCCTCGAGAATCCCTCGAATGGTACACTCCAAGGAATTCGTGTCTGGCGAGTAGATAGACAGATTATAAATTATCTTTGATTTGTTGAAAAAAGTTCCTAGTTTATTATTAAAATGTCAGAAAAAGTTCATTGATAGGTATTTTATAATAAAACAATTCTTGTTGACATTGTAGTCTTTTATTGCCACTAGGATGAGGTCTAATAACATTTTCACTTAACACTTTACCGACCGATAGCCGATTAATCGGTTTTTTGTCGCCAACGCTTACCGACTGATAGTCTATTAATTGGCTTTTTGTCGCCGATGCTTACCGACTGATAGCCTATTAATTAACTTTTTGTCGCTGACAATCTTTCTCATTACTTGTGCAATAATTTGTTATTTAGTACTAAGATACTTTACTCAGTTGCGTCAGTTGCGTTGCTTTGCAAGCTCCTACAGTTTTATACCAATTTGAAAAACATACCGTTCGCGATGGATAAAAAGAAAGGTATTGGAGAGTCTAAACCGAAACAGAGCCAGCGACAGGGAGAATCTGCACCTGAGTTGCCGGTCGGACGTGCGTATGCTGTTGAACCGCTAACGGTCAGTAAAGTGATTATGCCCATAGTTAATCTGCACCATACTGCCACCGTAAGTCTACCAACCAGGATGGCTGACAAACATGGGAAGTGTTAAAGAAACATTAAAATATCTTAATTGCTTTCACATTAAGTAAACTATAGTCATTTAATCATAAGATAGTTAACCAGTTATAACTGCGTTCGATGGGTATATACATCAAAGCAAAACTTTATTTCAGTGCAGTTGACGTATATACTCGTCGTGTAAAATAAAAGATTACCTTTTACTATAAAAACTCGAAATTTTAGTAAAAGGTAATATAAATGATATTTAGTTTTATGTTTCCTTTATACTTCCAGTAAAACTATTATGTATTTTATAAAAAAAATTTAATTTTTTTATTATTTTCTTTGGTATATCGGTTATGTTTCGTATAGTGTGTTGATTTTTATAAATTCAGTTGATTATTTTCCCCAATGCATTCCCATTTGTGTATTTTCCTACGTATATCGGCTATTCCCAGAATCGTTTTGAGTGATTTATTTTATTATTTCTTGGCAGTTTCTAAGTTTTTAATAAAAATACCTTTTTCAACAATGAATTGCTAATTTTGTATCGAATAAAAATGTAATCCTTCATCGTTTTGTTTTATTTACTTCGTGAAATTTATAATAGCAGCATTTGCCCTGCACTGGTTTTTATTTCCAATAAAATTTCATTTTAACTACGCACCTCATAAGAGATTTTTGAAACTAAACTCCGCAGTTAACAGGTTAATTTAAATGTACAGCAGTGAAACCAATGCATAAATTGGAGAAGTGCAAAAAAGTATAGTCAGTACAAAAAAGTATATGCTTTATCGACTATAATAACAAATAATATTTTGTGCACATAATTTATTCAGGATAAAAAACTGAAATACCTACCTACCAGGTTCTATTACTACAAAGTACATGGAAATACAAGGAATAATAGATGCACAACATTTTTTGTTGTATTATTTTTTTTTGAATTGTGTATGATATTGTTCCATTACTACAAAATATATAATTCAATAAAATAACGTAAAACAAAAAATGTTGCGCATCTATTATTTCCTTATAAAATCATTTTGAGGTTAGAAACAATCCATTTTGTAATAATACAACTAAATGGATCATGCATAATTCAACAAAATAATATAAAACAAAAAATGTCGTGCACCTATTATGTCATATTATTTTAAAAAAATGCTTTCAGACAACGTCAAAAAGAATTATAAAGAAAATATAATTAATTAAATTATGCAATAATTAATTTTATATATTTTTATGCGATTATCTGTAGTAATATTTGAATACGTGTTCAAAGAGATAAACATAGTGAAATGAATCCTGGAAGTTGTATTTTACTTCAAAAGCGTATATATAATTAATACTATAATTTAATATCTGTAGGTATAATTGAAAGAAATACGATCCTTTAAAATGTTGGATGTATTTGATACGCCTTATGATAGTATTATTATGAAATTCTAGATACTTTATTGTATTATCTACGATTCTAATTAATAAATGTTTTGAGAGCACACTTTATATCGTATTATATAAAGAAAGTAATTTAAAACGACCTTCAGAAGAATTATAAAAAAGACATAATCAAATGAATTATGCAATAATTTTCAATCCGCAAAAGCTATTAGAAAATTATTTATACATATATATATGTATATATATATATATACATATTTAATACATATTTAAAATAGAATATCTTTTGTAACGTTGGAACAAAGCTGGATTTGAGCTGCTTTGAGAAGTTGGTAATTTAGAAGAATTAGCTTACTAGATGGCACGCAAAAAAAATTTTGAGAAATTGCGATTGGTTGGAGTGGCGATAAAAATGGCGAAGATGACATTTCACAACATTTGGATCCGAACCTGTAGAATGAAAATTTAAAAAGTACGTTTCGCAGATTTATGTCTGTTATACATATACAGTTTATTACCGTAATAAATGTAAAGACTTTTCGATGAAATTTTCAAGATACATATGACTTACATAAATCCATAAAATGTCCTTTTCAAGCTTTCGTTTCAGGATCAGATAGAAAGGTGTTGTAAAAAGTGACTTTTACTGTGCCCTTCGCCACTTCGACCAATCGCAATTTTGTTGAAAAATTTTTTACTGACTGCGAAAAAAACTTAAGTCGTTTGATGAAATCTTAAACAAAGTTATTCCGTTCTAGAGAGTGTGCGAATACTTTTTACTTTTTACACCCAGTATAGATACATGAGAAGTTATTTTTATGAAAGTACTATACTATGTATAGATTAAAAATTATTTCTATAAGGAAGATTTATTTTCACCAACGAATGATTAAAATACGAAATAATTAAAGTACGAAAATCATTTTAATTACTTGCATGGTAAGAAGAATTTAAGTTTTACACTAACAAATTAAACATATGTTATTTTGCTTAAATTAGTACAAAATTTATTTCTATGAATTGGACTAATTATTAGGTTGCCCCAAAAGTTTCCTTCGTTTTATAGGGAAACAATGAATGTACAACATTTTTTGTTGTATATTGTTTTATTGAATTATATTGTATAATTTTATTGTTCCAACAGAACAAAATGGATCATACATAAAATAAAATCATACATTCAATAAAATAATATGAAACAAAAAATGTTGTGCATCTATTATATCCTTATAAAACAAAAGAAACATTTGGACAATTTAATATTATTATTTATTATTCACCGAATGAAGACCATTCACAATATTGAATACAATATTATCAAATTATAATATTCAGAGAATAAATTTGCGATATTCATTACCCTACGTTTGTTTAATACTTTCTTAGTAATTAACTTCGTAATTAACTCGGATATTTTCTTGACAATTACCTGGAATTTCTTAGTAATTAATTTTCTTATCAACATTATGTCTGATAGAATAGCAAAATAATATATAGTCGAAGAGAAAAAAAGAATTTTTTACACAAAAATTGATTTTCTACCTCTATGAAAGAGAGTTATCGTCACTTTGACACAAAGGAGTATAGACCATTGATCAGCACTAACAGCGCCATACAGTTAGGAAAAATTTAAAAGCGCGTGAAATATTCACTAGATAACCTTCAACAGAAAAACAAATGAAAGTGAAACATTTTGGCAGCTTTATTAAGGGATTCACGATTATCAATATTCACGATTATCACAATTTATTTACAATATAAATAAATTTTCATTAATAATAACGTTCCATTAAAATTAATAAAATACTGACTCATAATGTATCAGTAACAACATAGATCATTCATTTTGAAAGTCATGAAAGTCCATGTTTTGATCAAGTTGAGAAAACGACAAACACATACTTTAACGTGATCTTTTTATTTATAAACAATTTATAATTTAAATCTTAAAACATTCGTTTGTTTCAATCAACAATGAAATTTCGATTAAAAAAATGGAATTGTATAATGATTTATTTTGAAAATGGTATAAGTCCATATTCTGTAACCTGTAGCCTGTCTAAACAGTGGAGACACGAACAATCAGAAACAAATAATATTGACAACGATATTCTGTTTCTACTAGTTTTATTGGCTCAAAGTAGACCAAAGCGAGAAACATAAATTTCAAGCAACTAAAATTTAATGAATTGTACATGTTTTCAGATAAAACGGACACATCGTATAAAAAACGTGAAAAATATTTTTTGTAATATAAGTTATATAATATATATATATATATAAGTATTTACTAATATTGTAAGAAATATTAACAGAAGAATTTGTCAATTTTCAGGTGATGTTATAGATATGTTAACGCTTGTAAACTCAGCTATCAACTTCATACTATATTGCACGATGAGTAGACAATTCAGGAAAACGTTTAACGAACTTTTCTGCAAAAACTGTAAAATCCCCAGAAGCACTGCAAAACAGATTTGTATAGAAAATAATGGAAATACAGGCACAAACCACACAGTGACGCAAGTAACACAAGTATAGTTAAGAAGGAGGTGGTGGACTCCACCTGCTGCGATGCTTTCGTCTACCAAACGAACATCTGATGATTGTGATTTTCAAATAAGTAAAATAATTTAACAATAAAATTAGTGTTTACTCGTTCCTTTATGTTTCGCCAATATGGCCACAAGCAAATATAAATAGACACTAACGTCATATAAAGGCCTCTATGCACATTGAAACATATTGTGACATGCTTCGACACCTAGGTTTCATGATAAATCTTGTAATGTAGTTCGGTATCGGAGAATCGACATCAGAAGCAGCTTTTATCGATACAGAAATCAGAATCCTGCGTTAGTATCCGATTGAGGTGCAGCTTTCAATGTGTAGAGGGCGGCACCGATAGCAAATATAATGTAAAGCAGATTCCCATCGTTTTATTTTGTTTTTGAATCTTTAGGCGTACTTTTTCTAATAGATGTTAAACAGCAGAATTATCCATACGCAAATATCTATAATCACTCAGTTCATTCGTTTTTAATTCTTTTAATAACACGGAATTGGAAAATCTGTTTCTATCAATTAACCATGTTTTTGCCCATTTCTTTTAAGCCTTAAATTATTATTTTTCTTATTGTGAACATACCTTCTATTATATTAATATTGATACTGGAATTGAAAAATAACCAAACATTTCAACATATATATTTCTGCGTTGGTGTCGCATCATAAACTGAGAACATTCGGTAATGTGGAGATAAATCGAAACCGATGCAGATTTCTTGAAATCTAAGTGTCGCTGCGTGCATCGCGGCACGTTTGAAAGTGTGTAGGGATCTTAATAGTTAGTTTTTACATACAAAATGTCTTTCCCACAAAGCTGTGCCAGCATATTCTACGAGAAAAAACTAAAGGTAAGAGAAAAATATCATACAATAATACAATACAATAACACAATATAATAGTACTTTACAAAAATGTTATTTCAGAAATACAAAATAATGATAATAATTAAATGAGAATTATCTTTAATCATAGATAAACCGAGGAGAATCAATTCATTGGCTTTCAAAATCACCAGACATCATGTCACTGGATTTTTAACAACATTAAAAGAAAAGGTTTACCAGATAAAAGTTAATACACATGAGAAATTAATATCAAAGAATTTGATCTACAATTCACGGAAATTGAAAGAAATCAATTTGGAATGTAATAATTTAAAGTTTTTATGTATGTTAGTCCCATAATTATAAGAACAGATGACGCTTTGAAAGGAACTAATGTAGGTAAATAGCGCTAATCTGTTCTTATACTGAATGGAAGGAAAATCAGTCCGTTGTTATTCCGCATTTTTGTTGTAATTTTTTACTAAAGTATTTTTGAACCTATGATATTTTTATGATATTTTTCCCTTATTTTCCCTCGTAGAATATTGTTAAGAGAAGAATTACAAAATATACCACAAAGTATATACTTCCGATTATATGAAGCAAGAAGTGTCTCTTTTCGTACGTAATTTTTTTTAGTTGATGCTCGAACGCTATGCGAACGATCGACTTTCGCATTCGAAATTTTCTTTTATTTCCGATTAGATTAGTCTAGTTCTCCTTAAACCGTTGTCGAGATCAACCCAACCGTACGAATTTAGGAAATACATTAAATCCATTTTGTTTTATTCAAAAAGTGCTTTTTTCAAATAAAACAAATATGCCGACATCGTCTTGCGGAAGGAACTAGAATGAACTATCTATGAATGTCCTAGTGAACTAGGATATACATCGTGTATATTATTAGTAGAATTTAATATTGACTATGTTCTTTATTCTTACGAAAAGTTACATACATTTTAAACTTTATCTTGTGAGGAAGCAATTTCTATCAGATATTGTCTACTACATTAATAGATGGCGCTGAAGATACTTTCTCTGATATAATTTAATTACAATTGAAACTTTTATGAATTTAGGAATATTTAACTGAAAAGGACTACTGCCAAAATGAAACTGACGAATAATCTTATTACATACGCATAACGCAGTGATATTTCATCAAAGAAACGTAAAAAGATAAACACCTACTCGGTATTCCTAAATTCATCGAAATTTACTTATGCGTTATTTAATTCCCTTGAGAATTTTAATAAATATTGCTGTGATTTCAACGAAAAATTTGTACATTAAGAAATTAAAAAAATATTAAATACGAATTTCATGTTAGAGGTATACATTTATTTATTAAAGCTAAGTTAATATATGTTAATCATAAATTGTAATGTAAATGCTTTCTATTGCTATTAAGAACATAACAGTAATGATATAATGTGATCATGATATTTCTTAGTTCTAAACAACTGTACAAATTGTAAATATCAATATTTTTACGGAGACATATACGTATATGTATAGATAAATATCCGTAATTTATAGCAACGACTATAACAATATAAATATACGTAATATGAAATATAAATTGTACGTAGTATATCACGTTGTATCCATTTTTCATTGTATAATTCTACTTCTTGAAACATATTTCATCTATTAATTCTCTTCCTACTGTCGAATGGGCAAAATTAACAATTTAAATTTTGGAGGTAATTCTATTGCCGATTTTGAGCACCCCCTGTGGTCGATTCTTAGAACTAATAATGCCAATGGCGGAACTAGCTCGTTTGGGACGCTAAAACACATTTGCCGAAACGGAATCTCTGCACAAATTCTATTACAAATGTAGAATAAGTGAAGTTAAGTAGTGATAGCCTTCCAAATTCGTAGTTTGATTAGTGAAAAACGTATCAGAGTTCCCTTAAAATTGAAATTTATACTGTGCAACCGTAACTGTATATACACGAAGGAGGACGCTTCGAGAACGAATGTAGAAGGTACGTTCACCTTTATCCTTTTAAATGTTTATTTTTATACAAATTTCTAATTTCTCGATAGTTACTTCTCTTTCCGGAAGTAGATTACTTAAAATAGCATAAATTTATATAATCGAAAATTCTAAATAGGGAGAATATTCGTAAAGGAATGGCGTAATACTTCTTCAATTATATTTTTTCGCTTGATATTTCTTTAAACTAATTAAAATACAAGTTCCAAAATGACATTGATTTTATATCAGTAATATGATATTATATAATATATTGTGTTGTAATTGTTAAAAATCTTCTCACTGCTTATTACTTTATTACTATTATTTTATTGTTCAGAACACAGAAACTTATATACTTGGTGAATATATTGCTAATGTCATTAGAAGTTTTACAAATAGATACATATGTATATTTTGTAATTTAAGAAATAACCGCTCGCAATCTTTTTCCGTATTAATTCTATGTTTGAGTGTTTAACTTGACTTTTAACGATATTATCATTACGTTTACTATCGCGAATGTTTAAACTGTCAATCGTATATTTAAGAATTACACGTGGAAGTTTTCCACTTTCTCTGTGTATCTCTATCGTTTCTAAGATATTATATTAGTACAACACATATTATTAGCACTAAATTGTGATAATCATTGTTTAAAAAAGTGAAAAGGTATTTACCGTAAAATTCGTAAATTGTTTACTACTGTTTGTTCACCGTATAAATTATCTCCTTTATCTTAATTATCTATTTAATGATACTTACAAGATCCGATAGGGAACCTAATCTAAAGTGTACAGATAAATCAGTAGCATTCAGTAGCAATTTATCTTTACAATAGAAGATGTTAAACGACATGTGAATTAAAGAAAAGTATCAAAACGATAGCGCTATTTGTTTACATCCAAAAATATTAAAAAATTGTTATTTTACTTGCAATTAATAATTTTTAAATTATATATTGTAACTTTAAAACCCTTTTAATATACAATATAACTATAATTTCCCGTAAAATACATTATATTTTGTGCACGGGAAATCATTTAGGAGAAATACTGGTAATTACATTAATTTTATTTCAAGTTTTCGTCATGCTGAAAAGTACACAAAATAAGCGTTCTGTTTGATCTGTGATGTTTTTCGCTCTCAATTGCAAATATTTACGAAACAACATTTTCTAAGAAAAAGTCTTTGCGCCAAATCTCCTCATTTCTAATTTAGCACATTTTCGTTTTATATTTACAGAATGTAAACTTAGTAGTGGCGTGTTCTCTTTATAGAAGATTATGAGCTTACAAAATTAAAATTTACGAGCTTGAAAATGTTTCCTTGAGGGCGTAATACTCTGCAATAATGTATGTCTTATTTCATATAACATATATTCCATTGTGCTTTACATTGTGAAATAATCTTTTAGGGAAAAATTGAAGTTGGTCCTATAAATATTAAACTCGCCTTAATTTTCTATTTTTAAACTTATCCTTTACTTATTTTTTATTTTATTTACATTTTAAAATTTATTCCTTAATTTATTTATCTTCGTTTTTAATATATCATATTTGGAATAATTATTTAGAAAACTATAATAAAAATTATTTAATAGACGATATTATACGCAAAATTGTTGTAACAGTAACATACAGTTTAACATTAGGATGAAAATAAAAATTATGTTTAAATTTTCATAACTTCTGTTACATCTTTTCACGTAAGATCTTTGTACAAACAGATGTCAGTAATCAACTTTGTTAGTCCTTTATAACTGTACATTGAAAGTAACATACTCATCCATTTATCTATTTCTTTCATCTATCATATTATCCCATATTTCTATTAGTACTTGGATCTTTTTATTTATAGTATCTGCAACCTTGAGCCCACCACATTTTTTAGTGTTCCAGGCTTTCAAAAAATTCTATACAAGCTTAATATAATTTACTAACGTCTCTACTTCAGTATCTGTTAGAAATTTAAGCTAATTATTAAGGAGAGAATTTTATTTTTAATTCATAGCAATAAAAAATGGGGACGGATATGTAGCAGTGAAGTTTGGTGCTCGGTGAAGCTGTTCAGAGCAAATCTAAGAGCGCTATAGAAAGTTCATTTTTATTTAAGATAATTGCAGTTAATATAGAACCCTGCAATATCCCGGAAGTAACTAGCAACATCGGTTGGCAACAATGTAAAATATTTCGTAAAAAGCAAAAGACAAGCATATTCACGTTTCAGCTTTACTTGGAAATCAGTCGTTGAATATTGTTGACTGTTGTGTTTGAATGCGCATAAAAGATTTTGACAGACGAGTCAAACAGTGAAATTTTTTAGCAAGTTAAAAAATACTACTCTTCCACAACTTATCATTATACACGCTTGTTCCTGAGCATTCAGAAGAAATTTACCGTTAAATTTAGTTTTTTCTTTCAAGCAGATAACAGGAAATTTCAAACAAGTTGGCTATATGTGCATTCGATGCTTTAGGTATTAGGTTGGTGTTGAAACAGCCCTAAAAGGATTTGCCTGTACGGCTCTTTATTTTCGAGAAACTAATAAGTTTTTTTCTTACATCTTACTTTATACATTTTTGGATATTGATATTATACTTTTTTAAATATTAAATACTTACGATTTATTTTGATAAATTTTTGATCATTGTTATTTATTATAGTGCCCTGCATAGTTCTACCATTTTGTAGGTGGAAATTGAAATAAAAACATTTAAAAGAAGAAACAGGTACGCCAAGAATTAAAATTAATTTGTCGAAATCAAATGCACTCAAATTCCTTTGGAATTGTTTTATCATCGACCTGAAGCATCGAATGCATATACAATCAACTCATTCGAGATTTCGCAGTGCTTGCCATCTCCTTGTTAATGTAATTACTATTTGTCTGTCGAAGTACGTATGTATTCAATATGCAACACGTTGAGTGTGCTTAATATGGAACATGTGAATGAAGCTGCTACTGATGATGATGATGGTGATACAGAGCTATATTTATTTTGTGGCAGCAATTACATGAGAGACAACAATAGCGAAAAATGTATGTAATGTATTCGTTGTTTTCATTGAGATTACAAAGATGTGCTTCAGACGCGTCATTCACATGCTCAACGTGTACGAGACAAAGGAAATTAGTATAATATATGTTAAAAAAGTAGAAGTATCGGTTTTTTTTTTTTATTTAAACGAATATTAATTTTTCGTAGTAAAAGCAAAGTTCTTTGAGATATCTTTACAAATTTTCTAGATATTCCATGTGGGTCACCCACCTGCACATGAAAATGGATCATTTTCGACCAGTAATTTCAAGTAATTTGTCATCTTTCTTTTTGTTTAAATTTTTCTCTGCTTAAAAAAATTAAGGAAACATGTGAAAACTATTGGATAATATTCTAGAAAGTTGAAGTAGCGTTCGAAAATTTTGGGAGGATTTTTTAAGACACAAAAACATGAAAAAGTCTTCGTGGATATAAACGATTCAGCATTTAACTTTCTTTACCATGACCTCAAGACACTCAAGCTTTGAACACAGTTAACTAGTGACATACGAATATCTATTAATAGGGATCGATAGGGTTATGGAACTTTTTAATAGGTTCTATTTCAAACACGTGCCGGGGAACTTTTTTTAGAAAACGTCCTCGCGTTATAAGTTCCGATGAGAACATATAAAGAAAAGTTTTACTTCGGCTAGAACTTATGAAATATAAAAATAAAAATGTTTCTATAACAGGAACAAGTATTTTGTACATCAACATTAAAAAACCTCTATTAAAAATACTCTATTAACAATAATAAAGCTCTATTACAAATACTGAATACTGTTGGATGAATAGTATTAGAATTGCAATAATACTAAGGAATTATTACAGTTGAATTCTTACTCTGAATACATTATTTATTTGTAATATATATGTAAGTAGATAATTCACAGTTCAAAGTTTCTTTGTTTCTGTTTGAAATGTACATTTAGGAAGGTAAGAACGTTATCTATATATTATACTATAGAATTTGTGTGTATTTCAATTTATTTAAACTATGCAAGACTTTATTTATTTATTACTTTTAACAAACTCTTTTCTGTTAAAAATTTCTTATAAAACTATTAATCACTTATATTATGATTTTCATATTTTTCATTCAATAAACATATGAATAATATGATATTATATTGTTAAGTAAAATTAAATAAAAATAGTACTAATAGGTTGGTACTTTTAGTCACCTTATGGAACCTATTTTAATACACGTTCCAAAATAACTCGTTTTTATGGAACTTTTAGTACACAGACTCTAAAATATCTGTTCCATGAGAAGATTTTTTAAAGAAATTCCTAGGGGTGACATTTCTTTCCATAAAAATTCCACAAGAACAGATATTTTTTTAAACGAAACACCTAAGTTCGAAGAGAATATTTTTGAAAACGGAAGGCACCTGTTTATTTCGATCCCTGTCTACTAATTTTGTCGTATGTTAACGTTAGTTTGATTGACGAAAGCATGTTTCTCTTCTTGGGACGGTTTTAAAATCAGGCGTTCCATGTTATGAGGCAGCTACTATTTTTTTATATTTATTTATATTACTTACAGTGATACCATAATTCATCAATTTTTAGATGGCAACGAAGAACTAGAATTATTTAGAATTTCTTCTCTCAGAAAGGTAATAGTTAGATTGCGGATTTTTATACAACTGTGAGAAATTTAAAGATAGAGAAATACATAGAATGCACATGATATACAGAAACATATAAAATACCCAAAATATAGTACTTTTTATAATATTTAATAGGTAAGCCAAATTTCTGTCTAGGTCCTATTCTTTTGATTGTATAGTAATAGCATACAATATATATATAGTAAGCATTTTTTATTAAAAACAATCATTTAAATAGGTCCTACTTTTTTATTGTATCCATAGAAATACAAATTTGCATAAAAATTGCATGAAAATCTGCAATCTAGTAATAACGTATAATTTGAACATTTTTGGTTTTTTTCAAACACTTGAATATTAAAAACAATTATTTAAATAGGTCCTACTCTTTTGATTGTATCCATGAAAATATAAATTTTCATAAAAATCCACAGTGTAGTAATAGCGTACAGTTGGGTGAGCATTTCCGATTTTTCCAAACTTTCTTACTTTAGAACTAAACCTGAACCTAACCTCAATCTAGGAAAATAAGAATCTAAAACATATTTAAAGCCATAAGTTAAGAGATGTACGATTATGATACAGAAATTGAAAAGCTACCGAGCACTAGCCATGAGCTAGATACGGTTAGCGACCCAGATGATTACTAAGTTTCATTCTTGTTATTCAATCTTTGTTATTTTTGGCTGATTGAATTTATTACCAATAAACATTAGATCAAACTTTCTCCCTCACTGTTTTCTATTTACTTTCTGTCACTTAATTTTCGTTTATAATATTTTTATAAATTTCATTATTTTTATAGTTACTTTTAGGTTAGGTTTAACCTTAATAACCCTTCTCAACGTATTACAGTTTGAAAGAAGTCAAAGACACTCGGCAAATTGTATATACTATTTACCTCTCTCGGACAAAAAATTCGAAACAGCTAGTCATAGTTCTTCTTCGTCATCTAAAAGTTGATAAACGTCTGTTTGGTATCGTTATTACCCTGAGAGGCATGTACATAAAATTCTAGTCGTAAAGTGTTAACAAGCGTGATAATCGAACGCGACACGAGTGTGTAGTGTAAACACGATAAAAAAAGAAAAAGAAAAGAAAAAAAGGAGGGAGGGAGAGATATGTAAAACAGTATTAGCGTCGCGTGAAGTATATTTCGGACAATCGCTGACTCGACCTTAATCGGAAGGCGCGCCCTTGGACAGCCGATTCGAGGAAAGGTCGATTCGAGAGAACCGAGTGTAATCGCCATAAAGAAGTTTGTTTGTTTGCGATAAGATGCCTGACTCTACCACAAGGTAACAGACACGATAACAGCCACTATGAGGCCCATATACGCGACCAGTTGAAATGGGAGCATAGCGTGTCTCTCGATTTCTCCGTTCGAAACGTTCCTGGAATCCTCTCTGAAATAGTCCTCGATCCACCTCGATGAACGGCCAGCTCGTTTCTAGTAACCTTTATCATTCTAGCCCGTACTGCTATTCCTACGCTTTGCTAGGCTTTCTAATTTGATTGCGCCCGGTAACGCGCCGCGTATTATAAAATCATTTGCGTTCCTGTGAAACTACGGTTTAATCGTAACAAATTACATCGACACGCTCCGCGGAAACTGAAACGCGCGGACACGTGAGATTTTCGTCCGTGGGATACGGATTAGACAGTAGTTCGATACTTTCGTAATTCAACGTTCGAGTTGAAATTGCGATCGTGCTCAGGCCTCGTATCGTTTCAAGGAAATCGTTCCAATGGATCTATCGCTGCTTCAGTTATTGCCAGTGCATTGTTGCAGAGGCGTACTTATTGTTAGCGATAATTGGTACTCCATAATGCCATAATGCGGATATGTTATTTATTTCCCGTTGTTCTGTTATTGAAACGAAGCAGGTTGTTACCCAGGGGTCTATTTAACTTTCACGAGAGAGTAAAAACCCAATAAAAATGAATAGAGGACATACATGCTGGTATTCTCGTTTACAATCACGGGAAAGTTAAATATAGAACTCGCTGCTTTAATAAATTCTATTATTTATCTACGGTGTAGAGGGCGCTTCAAAAAGCCTGGCGAAAATTTGGAATGTTCGTTTGGCGAATTAGAACGGGAGAGAAAAGAGTTAATCTAACAACGTTTATGGCTCACAGACGTAGCACTATCGTTACTTTTATGGTATGTTTAAATATATTAACGCAACGTAATCCTGTCGCTTTTAAACGAGTCCGACAATTTATGGCGAGACTATGCCTATGCGTGTCACGAGTTTCACAGAAGATACTTTAACACCTACTTTGAGTTTACTTTTTCGCCATTAATATCGCCAATAATGCTATGAACATACACACTTTAATTTTTTTACTCGATTAGAGACGCAAAGCTTACATACATAGACATACATATTCAGGCATTTCTAGGAAATTCAGAATTCCGGGAATCTACCGGGTGCACATAACGTGCGCAAACATATACAGGGTGGTTGGTAACTGGTGGTACAAGCGGAAAGGGGGTGATTCTACGCGAAAAAAGAAGTCGAAAATGTAGAATAAAAATTTTTCGTTCGAGGCTTTGTTTTCGAGAAAATCGACTTTGAATTTTCGCTCGGTACGCGTGCACTTTATCACGTTTCGTTATAACGGATTTTACTGTAGATCGTTGTCTCGATGGAAAAATTTGAAAATAAAAAAAAATTAAAAAAATTTTTATTCTATATTTTCGACTTCTTTTTTCGCGTAAAATCACCTCCTTGTACCACTAGTTACCAACCACCCTGTAGAATATTTAAATCAGATATTTAGTAGGAGAAAGTTCATTTTAATAAAAACGTATTTTATAAATATGTTTATATTATACACATATAAATAATACTCATGCTTGCTCAAACTTTTTGAGACGTGGTGTATGTAAAAAGCTAGGTATATCAATGTTTGAAGAATACGTTGGAACAGTTCAACCTCGAAAAGAACGATTTCTACAAAAGCCGGCAATTTACCACGAAATCTCCCCCACTAGGGTCCCCGTAAATACACAATGGGACGCATTGTATTCCTAATAACGGAATCGGCCTCCGCCCATTGTTCAGGAAACATAAAAGCTTTCTGGAAACGTACGATGTACGACGACACGTTTCGAACATTGTCGGCCATCACATTTTTTATTACCGAAATAAATGTCACGAGGATAGGAGTGTAACGTATTTAAGTACTATTTATGAAAGTACTTAACATCCTGGTAATCACTTCGTTACTACTAAACTGACCAATTTGATTCTAAGTTCTTACGTTTACTATTATTGAAAACATGAAGGTACAATTTTTGGTAAAGTCAATATCAACTTTCATTGAAGTAGAAATATTATTATGTATTGTGCATATATTTGTTACATTTATTTTCATCGTATCTGTTTAATTGTAATCATCTGTGCATTATGTATAATATATCGTTTATCTTAAAATCAGATGACAGTACCGTTTTTAGTAATCTTCAAACCAATACATACATTCTTTATCTAACTCAATCAATGGAATCTCTTATCATTTTATCTTGGCGGAATATCAGTTGATATGTATATATAATTATTCTAATATAATTAATTTTATTATTAAATATATCAATATATATATATATCTTTTTTTATTTTTATTTTTGTAGAAATAATTCTTTAATAATGCAATTAGTATTTTTCATATAGGAAGTGTTTTATCCTTTAGAAACAGTTTTATATATTTATTAAATATAATTATTATAATATAATTAATTTTATTATCAAATACGTTAATATATATTTTTTATCTTTATTTTTGTGGAAATGATTCCTTAGTAATGCAATTAATATTTTTCATATAGGAAGTGTTTTATTCTTTAGAAACAGTTTTATATATTTATTAAATATAATTATTATAATATAATTAATTTTATTATCAAATACGTTAATATATATTTTTTTATCTTTATTATTGTGGAAATGATTCCTTAGTAATGCAATTAATATTTTTCATATAGGAAGTGTTTTATCCTTTAGAAACAGTTTTATATATTTATTAAATATAATTATTATAATATAATTAATTTTATTATCAAATACGTTAATATATATTTTTTTATCTTTATTTTTGTGGAAATGATTCCTTAGTAATACAATTAATATTTTTCATATAGGAAGTGTTTTATTCTTTAGAAACAGTTTTAAGTGATGTTAGGTGAAAGGAAATTCTAGTTTATTGGAGAAAGGCGTAGCCAATGTAGCTAATGTAGCCAAAGGTAATGGCAATGTTGGGCGTTATTGTATAAATTTTTCTTTAAATAATTGTTCAAGTAGAGAGTCATTCGTTAACTGAAGTTCGAATAAAAAACAGAAACACATTTATTATCTAAACGAGTCTGAATACATTATTTACAATAGTGAGGTTGATTGTTATTTACAAATACAAATTTATTTTTTTATTTATTATTTATCGGTCGTAGAGCAAATTTATTTTTACACAAATGTAACGTTTCAATCAGAGAGATTAACGTAAATTACAATTTGTAACGTTTAATAATGATTGTTGGCTCTGATGAATGCGCCAAAATGAAATAGACTTTGGGACAACTTGTTCGGAAAGCGATTAGTTTTAAACACAATTGTGAAGAGCGATCTATCCATTGAAAAGTAAACATATTAATTTGACGATTTTTTCGTGTTGTACAAAATGGAACAGATAGGACAACGCCAAAAACCATTTATTTATATATTATCATTTGTTTTCCAATTAAATGCAAATAAAAAATAAAATATTATTTGCAAGTAAGAAATAATGAATATTTAATTACATATAAATTCTATATAAATTTAATTCTTATTTAGAATAAAAATATTGTTTAATTCGTTATTTATTGTTTAATAGGTAAATAAAGTTTCACCCAAAATTGATCTTGGCGATATATATATTCAAGTAATTTTGTTGTAGTTATTTTTGATGCGTGAGACCGAGAATTATCATGCAGAAACATACGTCTATCTATTAATCAATTTTCTATGCATAATTTCGATTTTCTGCCAATGTGATGCTGCTATTATTGTTTCGTCTGAATTCAAAAATAGATAAACGTCCATGAATAGCCTCCTTTATGCTTCACCGACGTACAACAATTAGCAAAATCTTTACAAATTTTGAATTCTTATTTTTCAATAGCTTTTTATTTTTCAAATTATTACATCGAATAGTCCTCTCGTTAGTAGAATTTACTGCAGAAACCAAATGAGTATTTCGACGTGCTTGAATACAAATATTCCTGTAATGTTTCTCGCAGATATTATCTTCTTTGCTTACATAAAAGCGGTTAAACTTAAAAGAGTAGCTACAGACCGGTATAAACTCGAATAACTTCCATCCAGGATGAACACTTTTAACGATACGCACGATTTTTCAGCCATTCGACGAAGAATAATAAATATAATAAACATAAAATATAAAATAACAAACAGTTCAGAAATATTGTTTTCTTTCGTAACCAATTCAAGGCTATTGTTATACGTATAGCAGCTCACTGTGTGAATAAAACTGTAATTTTTCGTGTTTGTTGACTTAGTTCCCAATGTCTCCGATATCTCCGTAAGATAAAACAAATATCGTGATTATCCACAAAGCTATTTAGCAAACTTCAGACAACTTAGCGTCTGTTAAGGGCATGGAAGTCAAATTTTAGTCAAAACGAAATACGCTGATATAAGCATAATAATAATAATTATAATATATCCAATATCTAATACCTAATCTTGCATTGCTCTGTAGATATTGTAAGTGCTTCTTTGCGAAACTAACAATTCTGATTTTTGATTTTTTGCCCGCTAGAGATCCAATATAACCTAATACGTGATATTTTCAAGCGCGCCAATGTTGCCAACTTTCTCTCTTCTTTTTGACCGTTTAGAGCGTTAGGTGTCGTTAAAAGCGTTTGTTCACTGCAGACTTGCGAAAAAATTCGTTTCTCTTATTTCTTTCTTTCCTCTTTTGTTTTTTTGCATTTTCTTAAAATGCATAGATATATAACTTCAAAAATAAATCTGGAAAATTAGAAATTCTGAGGGTGACTCGTGACACATGTTATTTAGATAGAATTTTTTTAAAACCGTGTTATCTGAAACGGCTTCCATAACATCTTAGAATCTGTTCAACTGATTAGCTTCGAATTTCCCCTACACCTTCAATGCGTGTGTCGTTATCATCTTGGTCAGGATTAAAAATACTTTTCTTCTTCTTTTATCTCGTATTTATTTTCTTCTTTTTTTTTTTTGCAAAGACAGATAGTCAAGCTTCAAAGGGCCGCCATTTTTTTTTTCCTTTTATATCTTTGTATATATATAGCAGATAAGCACAGACACCACAAATGTGTGTGTGTATACATATATATATAAAGAAAAAAAAAATGACGGCCCTTTAAAGTTGAACTGTGCTTATCTGCTGCAGAGATTTCTTTTTAAGAGTGCGATTGAAATTTCAGTCTGTTACCAGTTTTATTTCTCTTTAAAAAAATGTGTAAAAATTACAGCAACATAGATAAATGTAGAAGGTGAGACCCGTAACTGGAACTATCTCGATTACTACCAAAGTCATGATTTTGACGAAAAACATTTCAGATAAGAGTTGGATGATTTCGAAAGGGACGTGATTTGACGTGATTAGTTTTTTTTTTTTATAGGAGAATACATAAAAGTCGTATGAAGGTCAATTTCACTCTTTTAAATGGAACTTTTTTTTTTCCTTTTTTCTACACATATCGATTTTTGGAAACATTTTACGTCAAAAGATAATAAGATACGATATAAAAGAAACAAAATCAACAATTCGTGAGATATTTTACGTTGAAAGGGAAGATACTTGATATAAAAATCTGAAATATCTCACGAATTATCGACCTTGTTGACATTGCGTCTTCATGCTCTGTTAGACAGAATGTTTCCAAGAATCGACGTATTAAAGAAAACGGCAGAAGTTCCGCACGAAACAAAGGAGTATTTGTCCAGTTTCGTATAAAGCAAAATTCCTATTCTTCGAGCGATCGGTATATTTCTTATCGCGAACTGACTCTTTCGAACGTTCCGCGCAATAAAACATCAGGCTACAGTGTCTATGAAATCAATAAATCGTGAGACATCAAATACCGGAAAGGTTTTAGAATTTTTCGAGGAAGATTTAAATATTTTTTTCGAAAGGTAATTTTCTTCAATGATGTAATCGCCGTTTTAATTCCACAACTGCACTAACCTCTTTCCTGAGTTTGAACGCATATATTCATCCAATTCCTCATCTTCGACGACAGACGGACGTCCTGAACGCGGCACGTCATCTAACGAATCATTTCCTTCCTTGAACCGTTAAAACTATTTTCCTGCTGGCCTCTTTCTAACAGCAGCTTTTCCGCGTACAAATGCGTTCTGCTGCATTTGCTACTGTATTTGCAAATTTAAACGTTGTGAAGTGAGGAAGCACGATTTTTTGACTTTTCGCTATCTATGTTTACTGTCATCGTGTAAACAGTAAACAAGGAAATTTCGAAACAATTGAGAACAACGAAGCGTGCGTATCACGGTCGTATACACAGGACACAGATTTGCGGACAGAAAATTTCTCGTATCGTCCACCACATGCAGAATACTTGTAAATTTGCAAGTAAATATTTTATAATTTTTCTATGATACTTTACAAATACTTCACAAATTTGAAAATATCACGTATTAGGTTGTATAGTATCTCTGGTGGGCGAAGGACTATACATCAGAATTATTAGTTTCGCAAACAAGCACTTGTAATATTTAAGAAGAAAGAAGAAAAATATAAATTTGAAAGAGAAATGCAAGATTGGGTGTTAGATTTTAGATACACGATTAGAATCTCAGGTAAAAAAGCAGGAAAGAAGTGAAATTGGCTTGCGTTACTGGACCCAAAAGCAGAGACAGCAAGGTAGAATATACAGGCTGTCTCAGCTAAATGAGATCACCTAAATATCTGGCTTGTTCATTTCATTGTATGAAAAAACTTCTCGAGACAAACTATTTCATGGCGGAAAGAATCTTTTCTCATGTTAATTTTTCTAAAGAGATTTCGAGGTTTCGTATGTCCTCTACATATTCTCCCATAAAACAGCTAATCACGTCAAATTATCTTCCTCGACATCATACAACTCTTACCTGAAACATTTTTCAGGAAAATCATTGCTTACGCAGAAATCGAAGTAGTTCCAGTTAAGAACCCCGCCTTGTATATGTAAAATCCAAACACGAAAGATTATGTAGATTCTTCGTAAGGAACGCCAGAAAAGTCCTAGAAATTCGATAAAGTACTTCCTAGCACTATTATGGTTCATGACACTTAATGGACTAGTCGAAGATTCGTTGAACAAAGAGAGGGAACTCTAAAATTGGAATCGTTTGTAATGGTTATCCGTAACCAAAGTACAATTTCTGTCGTCGATAATGATTACCGGTAATCGATAAATCGTTAATTCTTTATGAAAGTAGTTTGTAACCAAAGTAAAATTCGGGTCATCGATAATGGTTATTGGTAAGCAGAATTAAATTCCTGCCATCGATAATGGTTACTAGTAACGAAAGAAGAAAAAAAAAATTCCGCTCATCTATATTGATTACTGCTAAATACAATTAAATTTCCGTCATCGATAATAGTTATTCGTAACGAAAATAAAATTCTCGTCGTGGGTAATGATTGCTCGTAATCCGAAAAAGTTTCATCATTTACGATGGTTATTCATAACTAAATTTTTTGAAAATTAAATATATCAACTTTTATACCATAACCTCTAGAATTCTTGCAACAGTTACGATGCGTGGCTTTTTTAAATGGAACTATATTTTTCCGTACACTGTTCGATATGCTTTTTAATTCTCTGCAAAAAGATATTGGTTTAAAGATTAGTTAAAAAGTTTTAATTTTTAAAAATTATCTTAATTCTAATTTTGCAAGACTTATCGTATAAAAGACGAGGATAGCTAATTTAACTACAATTTAACTTAACAAAGCTAAATTAACGTTGAGATATTTTCTAAAACCAAACATTTCCAGATACAAGCACCTTGGTACTTTTTTGTAGGGATTTAAAAAAATTAAAGAACTAAATCGAACGACTATATATAAAAAATATATAGTTCCACCTAAAAGAACAAATATCGCGAAGAACAATTGGCAAACAATTTGTTACAGTAAAGTACCTCCTAGAACATTATCAAACGGTTAATAATATAATACTTAACGAACTAGTGGAATATTCGTTGGGCGATGAGAGGGAACTCTCCCTTCCAAGCGCCATCTTTTGCGAATAGGTTATGTTCATGCAAACTCTATACCAAAGTATTCCAAAAGAGAAATAAATAGCAAACTAACTACTTAATGGACTATATAAAAGGTTCTCGTCGGTCAGAGGATACGAATGACTGTGTGAAAGAAACGTCACATGGTCTGGTAGGATATAGGTCTCAGAATTATGACTCACGACCAGGTGTTCCTCTTTTGTACTTCGTGTATCATCAGTAGGGAACACTTTTCTGATGGGTAAAGGTTTCATAAAATTTATGAGTTCAGTGAGTTTGCTCGATTTCAACACGTTTTTGGAATAGCAATTTCCACGAATGCACATGCTCGAATTACGTAACGCGTAGTCGTTATTGCTTAAACTTTCATGTCACAGTAATCGTCGAAGATAAAAGTATGACATATTTATTTCCAGGACAGAACAATTTCGTTAGTAGGAATCATGATCGAGATATAAACAGTAATTAATTTCTTCTCATTTCAATATTTTATTAGATGCGTGATTTGTATTTCTAGGAAATTTGAAAGCGCAAAACTACACACACAATTCATATGATATGTAAAATTATGTAAAAATATTCAAACTAGAGTACTTATAATATTTAGTTTACTTGGAACAAATTTTTATTCAGGTTCTATGTTTTTTTTCTTCTCTTTTTTTTTTTTTAGTTATATTCATAGAAATATAAAAATGCATAAAAATCTGCAGTTCAATGATTATTAATATATGTGTATATGTTATACATATACATTATTAATACACATATATTATTATCTATGTGTAATATGAGCGATGTGCATTATTCAACGTCCGATTATTCAATGATACTTGTACTTCCATAAAATACGTATATTCAGTATGAATATTGATAAACTTTTTCAAAGTCTTATTCAAAACAAAATCGAGTCGAGGTTCGTTTAAAACGTACGACTTCTCATAAAAATAGTTTAGCATAATGCACAAAAAGTTTAGGACATTAGTATTAAGATTTGATCCATCAAAGATGGCAAAGTTCCTTTTACAAATGTACATACATGGCTGCAGCATATTGGCAGTGAAAAATCTTCACTTAAATATTGCAGAATTCTGAAAGCAAGATTGAGTCTTCAGATAAGATTTTACGGTTTCCAGTGAAAATTTCCTTGAAACAAATGCTCGCCAGGTATATTGGACCTAGAGTGAATCGGAAAGCTTGCAAAATGTTTGACAGGGAGAGGGACGCAGGGAGCAGCGTATTTTGTTAAGAGAAACTCGTATTGTGCGACCAGCTGGATTCTTACGGATTTATTCTTGGAAATGAACAAGAATAACGTGTCTTAGGTACGCGCAACTCTCTCTCTCTCTCTCTCTCTCGTTCCCTCTTTCTCTGTGGGGTTTTGCCTGCTCGCTCGCTTTCTTTCTTTCTCTACCCTCCTCTCTTCCTCTCGATTCCTGTCCGTGCCTTTTTCTTCTCTTTTTTTGTCCCTTCCTTTACCAGAATTCTTCGTCAATCGTCAGATACAACGTACGACTATTACCTGCATTATTTTTCTTTTTTTTTCTTTTTTTGTCTTCTTTAAATATGTATGTATGTTATTTATTGCAGTGAATCTTAATGACTAGTACGTATATCTTCATTTACACAAGTGCACGTTTAGTAGAATTTCGCTTGCTTTTTAACATGTTACCGAACATGTATCTGTATCGCAGTGCCGCCAATGTAATTTTTATAACCTATACGCTAAGTGTTCTATTACTGTATTATAATATATTTACATTTATATTATATTTATATTATTTTCAATAACTTCGACATTTCTCTATCATAGTATACTTAATGTTAAAATAAGCATATTATGATATATTTCAGTACCACAATATATCATCATATCTTCGCTAGTTTGTGGTTTCTTTGGTTTCTTGACGTTTTTTTTTTGGAACTAGTGTTGTTGGCCATTGTCTTTTTCAAATATTCGATGAAGACGAAGCAGAGAACCGAAATAAATACGTTATTTGTAAATCATACAAATGTGTAATATTTCCAAATCTCGTTTATCTCCACGTTGACAGTTTTTAGCAAACATGTAAAGGAAAAAAGGAAAAATTGAAGGCGCAATAAGAGCTAGCGAAAAGTGTAACAGTTACGTAGCTTTCCGCGAAAATCAATTAAAATTATCCACGTCGACAATCTTAGTACATACATAAAACATCTAGTGATTTATCATTAAATATCAATGGCACACGATAAGTGTTATTTTCCAAGTATCGGCTAATTGTTATGATTAACGGAAGAGATAGAAATTTTTTTTAATGGAAACGTAATATTTCGTAAAATTTGGGATTCTTATTTGAGTGAGCAATTCAAGTTGCTAGGTGTTATACAGGGTGTCCCATTTTAATCGATCCATGTAAATATCTCACACACTACAGATTACTCGAAATAATGTGTCAAATGAAACTTACATTGATTAAAATATTTTTTACCTACCAGTAACCATTATCGATGACAGAAATTTAATATTTAAATAATATTAATATTAATGAGACAGGAATCTTTTTGGTTAACTATAATTTGGTTAACCTAATTACACTTGATTAACTATGATCATTACATTATCGACACCGAAAATTTTTTTTATTATCACTAACCAATATCAGCTGCGAAAACATTATTTTTTGGTTATATTCGACTATTGTCAATTTATCATTAACATTACTGATAATTACTATTTACTGACAGCATAAAAGAACTTAATTATAAGACTTATTTATTAAGTAAAGAAACTGTATGAAAATGTGTGAAACAACGAATATGATAAAAATTATGGTAGTACAATATCTTCATTCTATTCTCTGTTTCACATATTTTCGTGCTCTTTTTTTAAATACAATAAATTTTATAATTAGCCTTTTTTATGTTGTCAATGAATATGCGCTAATTGCCAGTGATGCTACCAACAATTTTGCAAAACTTTTTTGCTGCCGATAATAATTATTCGTAACCAAAATTAATTTTCCGTCATCGATAATGACTAATCATAACCAAAATAAAATCCCTGTCCTCGATAGGCAACGATTACTGGTAATCAAAGATTGTATTTAGTTTGAACGGTTATTTATAACCAAAATAAAATTCTGTCCATCGATAATGATTACTAGCAAGCAAAATGAAATTCCGTCATCGATAATAATTATTCGTAACGTAACTTGTATTTAATTAAATAAATGAACTCTTATACCATAACCTTAAAAATTCGTTCTATAACAGTTACAATGTCTGGCTTTTATAAAATAAAAATATACATTTTTCTAGAGACCATGCGATGCATTTTTTAATTCTTTACAAAAAGTTGTTGAGGTACTTTGATCGAAAAATGACTAGTTTAAAAGATACTACAACTTTAATCTTGCAAGACTTATCGTATGAAGGACAAGGAAAGATAACGCAGTGCTTTTATGTTTACGTTTTCCTTGTTCATACGCTCGATTTCGTTAACGTGCAAATGTTTTTCAAATTAAACATTTCTTCATACAAGTACTTTCATACTTTTTCTGTAAAGTAAAATTAAAAACTTCGTGAAAAAAAAAATTGTAATAAATATATAACAAGAAATGTATAGTTCCATTTAAAAGAACAACGATAGCTCGAGACCTGAGAAACGCGTGCACCCAGATAAATTTGACGGTCATCGTAAGGCGCCCCCTTGAAACAGAACAAGTTTCATTTGATACACTTGTCCCAATAATATATAGTTTAGTAAATATTTGCGTGAGGCGATTAAAATGTTACAGCGCTCGTTCGATCGGAATGTATTTCTACGGTATCGGGATTTTGTAAAAATTGTCAAGTTTTACGAACCTCTGATCGTATAACAGTTCGTGAAATGTTTGCCAATGTCGAGAATATCGGCGGGGAGGGGGTAGCTAGTCTGGCAGCGGCGATCGATTGGCAGCCAACATCGTAAGTGTACGGCGTCAAATCGTCGGAATTCGTGACGTTTCGACGGGAGGCCCACGGAAATACGAACTCGTAAGCGAGAACGATGACGCGATAGCAGAGGCGAGATCGCACGTAAACCAGTTAAAAGGAATCCATTTTTCCGCGAGCCATGTGCTCTGTCGCACATGCAATAGCGACAGCTTCGATCAATCCTTGCTAACATTTATTTTTATCCAACTTGTTCAACAATTGTTACGTGTAACGTTTTCCTTCCTGGTAATGTTCTATAAATAGAATTAACAAATCAAATTCGATGAATTGCATCTAATTTAGAAAGATTGTCATTGGCAACGATTTAATGGAAATGTGCTTTAAGTATTGTACGATTGTTGTTATTATGAATTTTTAAATTTCTTTTAATTAAAATTGTTCAATTGCGCGTGACACGCGAACGATTATTCTCGGACGAATGCCATCCTAAAATATTTGATTGATATGATCGGAACGATAAACAGGTTCTATGAATTGTATCTAATTTAAAGAATTACGAAGAAAACGATTTAGCAGTTAACTTATATAGTGCGAGTTACACGTTGTGCAACGTTACTTGTCACATACAAAATACATTAGTGTTAATGTATTTGGAATGGCTACAAACAAACCGTCAGAGTATCTCGAAGCGAAACGTGAGAGACAAAATTTGGTCGTTTATTATGCTATGCGTAGAGGATAACCTATCGAGAATCCGACGTATTTTACAATATCTAATAACCTGTTAGATGTACTAGTACTGAATCCTTATTCCAACTCCGGCTTTTCATTATTGGCATCGTTCAAAACACCCTATTCAATAAATTACTAATAAACTAACGATTCAAAGTCCATTCGGAACTCGCGCTTTCTATCAATTAAGAACTAAATTCACGCTCCTAAGATCCTTCTTCGGAAGATCTCCCGCTGACTGGATTCGCAACTGCGCATGTACTACGAAATTCGTTGTAAATCTGTTCTCCGTGTTACGTTAACATAGCACATAGTGTATTACTAAAATATACATATGTAATCAGTGTGTTCGTTCATCAGATTCCAACAAGCATACATAGAGGCTCCTCTTATAAATTTTTTCATAATTTGTTTGTTTTCATCGTACCCTGCAACGTTTGTTTCCAAGTTTAGGAACTAGCATAAAAAAAAAAAAAAAAAAAATGAAATTCCAAGAAACAGTTGCTCAACTTACTTTTACGTAATACACAGAATATTCATCCGCTAGATACGTATCTTCTATTCGATCTTGTATGTTTTTGTAACTGTATGTTTATATAACTAAAGTGATAAACACACAACATAGAAGATGATAGTCTAGGCCAAGAATATTTGTCATTTCTTCCTTACCTTTTTCATTCATTTCGTTCGCGGAATAGTCGAACGACGGCCTGTTACGATACCAAAACGCAGGCTGAAATTCCGCGTCATTCGCAAGTTATTAGTCGAAGTTTGAATGGATTGGTTCGTTAGTCGTTTCCGTATCGTAGCCATCGCTAAAATAGAGTTCTTAATGCTCCCTCGACGAGTCTTCCACGATCTGCCCCACCACTCGGCCCTGGATCACGTGCTCGCCCCCACCACGTTGCTGTACAAAAGCAATTATAGATTCATTCAGTGAGTAGCAGCGCCAGTGCTATCCCGACTTTTACGTTGGGTCGGTTGGTCTGGTAGATGTTCTCGGCATTAGGCTTCGGCAATCTTTGAAAAGTAGACACCGCGTATTCACCAGACAACTGTATTATTTATTATCGAAGTTCTATCGAATATTTCGCTGTTACCGATCCTTAAGGGCAATCGGAACAATTCGCCAGTTTCTATCGCGTGCATTGAACGAGAAATATTTTTAGCAGTGCTACGGGTTTATTTTCGAGAGACGCGAGGTGAAAGTGGAAGTGCCTTTTCGGAGAAAGTTTCGTGGGGATTTCTTCTTCTTCGCTGTCACCGAATTACTAAAATATTCCAGTAAGTTACGCTTTTAGACGTTCTACAATTTCTATCGCTCGTTTACCGAGAACTCGACCGTTCCATGCTAATTTTTTCACCTTCCAGCATCGTTCTGGATACATTTACATCCGTTTTAACTGTCAGCCTATGAATTTTAATGCGGTCCGCGGCTGAAACTTTGCTGTACGTTTTCAGTCTTTCCTTACAAGTTCATTGTTTGCTCCGGGCACTGTCAACGCTCTTTTAGTCGAAATCCGGAGTATTTCGTTCCGCTTAACATAGAAAATTGACAAATTTATCGCAAGCTTTGTTAGCCGATAAGACGAATGGCATTTCCCATCAGTTTTTGTTCCTTTCGGCCTCCTTTCGTGGAGAAAATGACTCGAACAAACGGGGGGGAAAGGAATACAGAAAACCGCAGCAAATAGGAGAATTCGTGTTTCATCAACGCGTTGCAAGGATGTTCTAGCATTAAGAGGTTAGGAAATGAACCAGTTTGTAATAAAAATTCGACCACATGCGATGTTTTAATATTTATAATTTATCATTGTAAAATCGTTTTACTGGCCTGTTGAAGACACTGCGCATTCAGATAACATTGCGAACGTTAATATTTAACAAATTCGCGGTGTAAGAAATGGAATAATAATCTTACATTTGTTGCTTCATGTTTTGCAAATTTCGTACTTCGTGCGAATAGTTTGCAACGTAATTTCGTCGTTAGAACGATAATTCTTGTAATGGTTGCTTTAAAATGGTCTTATGCAAAATTCCAATTAGTTCGGAGGAAAAAGAAATTATTAATTGATTAATAGCCTGAGGGTAATGCTCTAAATACTTGCAACAACAAAAGCCGATTCTTTCACGGAAGCAGGTTTATTTCCGCGAAGGCTTGTAAAATAAAATTCACGCTTATCTGTAAGTGATAAAATCCGTGTTGCCACTCATTCGAGGAACCTCTTCTCATTTATACTTGCTGGAAATCTTGCCGATAACGAGGCCAGCTACAGTATCATTCATAAATGGTGATTACTCAATTAGCTGCAAAATTCCCTAGAATCGTCTTTTACTCTCATCATTTAGAAATTCAAATTCCCACTGGTGCATATAAAACTAGTAAGATTTTGAAAATTAAAATTGTTCCGCCGATGGTTTACAAAGAGATTGTGATTTGAGAAAAAAGATTGACTTTGTTCATTACTTGAAAGTATAGAAAATGTTTATTAATAAAAAAAAAAAAAAAAGGAAACGAACTAAAACTTTCTCATCCTGTACATTTACGTTCTTCGGTGCTGCATATGGAATATTTTACGTTCCCAATTCAACTGTCTGTAGTTCGTAAATAATTACTTAAAGATAAAAAAAGAAAAAATTAAGAAGTAAATTACAATGTGATATCGCGAACGTGTCGGCCGCCGTTTCTGAAAAGCGCTGTATAACGAAAGGACCGTAGAGGCATCGATGAAGTTGACCAGTAAAATTAGCATTCGCTACGACGAACTGTATTTCGCCGGCGTATAGGTCATCAGCCCAGTTCGTCGTTTTCCAAGAAGACGAATTTCTAGCCAGACCCCTTGAAAACAGGGTAGATCCCAAACCCTTCTCTCGATTTATGATGCCTTCGAACCACCTTATGACTTCGAACGTGCATCGTAAAACTCGTTCGTTGCTTTTTCTTCGCCAAATTTATGCACTCCACCATTCTTCGTTTATCCTTACACACGTGAACGTAATAATCGTTTCTTAGTGTTTATTCGTTTATCCTTTAATTTTTTATTGCCACTTCTTTATTATTTCAATTTTCCTTTATTATACCGACTTTCTTTTTAACCAACGTCGGCCGTATACAACGATGCGTATTTCCTAACCTCTTTTAAGCAATTTTGTCTTCTACGTTCTTTATTACACAGTCACCGGTTACGTTTACGTTGAAAACCGCAAATAACGAATTATTATTATGCATATTGTGCAACGTAATCTACTTATATCTTTAACTAATTCGTTCGCACATATTTGGAACATGTACGTTCGAACGATAAAACGATAACTACAGAAATGATAAATGTCGTGGTAATAAACAGGTATGTGTTAATAAGTGAGAATGACAGGGGAAAAAGAAAGAAATTATTTCTCCTTATAAATATTTCTGCTGGTGCATTTTTACGTCCTAAATCTTCGTGATAGGACAAAAAATATATTCTCTTAGATTTCTTCTAATTTCGTGGCCCTCCATCAGAGTCTCGTTCTGTTTCCTCAAATAAAACTACGACGTCCGATTCTGCGAAGTCCTCGTTGCTCGAAGAAAGATTTTTCTCTCCTTCTCTCTCCGTCGGCCGTTTCCACTCCCCTTAGCATTCCAACGACAGGAGAGAACAGATGGTCGAGGAAGAATAAAGATCAGGGCTACTGTGAATAGTAAAAAATCGAAATTAATGAACAAAACATGGCCGTATTTCTGTTTTACAGAATCCACAAATTCGATTCTTATGTTATTACTTTTTTTTTTTATTTTTCTTCTTTCTTTTTTTTTCTATTTAAATACTCGGAACTTTATAAAAACAATCCGCCAGGATTTCATTAGAAACGAAGGAAATCTTTGAAATTATAGGTGGAACGAAATGTGCAGTGCTATTGTACTAGATGCAAATGAATGTGATATAACAATCATTGAACATATAAATACAAGAAGCATGTATGTAAACTGTAAAGCAGTACCGAGGAGAACCCGATGTTATTGAGGCAGTAAATTAAAATAGACATAAATAAAAAATCATAATATGTACTCTATGAATATTGAAATACATTTTTTCCCGAAACCTTTTAAACTAGAGTTCAGTGTTTTTTGCGCATATTCTAAGAACACGTAATTACACGTCTACTATCAAACTCGTTATTCATACACTTAAACAACTATTTGTATGTGTATTTCACACTTATGTGCGTTTCAAATACAGGCTGTCTCATTCTAATCGATCCGTGCGAAACATCTGCTAAATTATACATTTACTGGAAATAGTGTTTCAAACGAAACTCGCTTTGTTTCGAGGGGGGCGCGCTTCGCGACGGTCGCAAATCTCATCTAGGTGGATGTGCGTTCGGGGTCTCAAGGTGACCTTTGCTTCTTTAAACGGGACTATGCATCGTTCGATGCACTTTTTAGTTTTCTAGAAAAATAGCCTTAAGATACTTGGACCGAGATTAAAAGTGCTTTAATCTTGCAAAACTTATCGTACGAAGGACGAGGAAAGATAATTCAGCGTTTCTGTGTTCATGTTTTCCTCGTTTTTCGTGCACTCGATTTGATCTAATTAACATTGAAATATCTTTTAAATTAGATATTTTCAGATACAAAGTACTTTGATAATCTTCGGCAGGAGAATAGCGTAGAAAAAAATATAGCTTCATTATGTTCCAAAGTGTGTGTAGTTTCGTTTAAAGGTCGCCTTCTTCTTACTGGCGGACATTAAGAAAATCTACACAAATTTGGCATATTATTTTTCTTCTCGAAAGTACTGTACGTTATATTGATAAAAATTAAAATAGAATTTTTTTTTATTTTATTTATTAAAATTACAATCAATTCTCGCGTTGAGAATTTTCAGTAATTTTTCTGGCGTGGCGCAGTGACATGGCTGATTATTTATAATAAGTTAATACTTATTATAGATAAGTATAATTGATAAATATTATAAATAAGTAAATATTACAAAATAGAATTTGAACGATGGAATTTGAGAAAGCGGAAATTCAAAATTTTAATTACTGCCGCTCTATTGAAATATTACGAGCCCTAATTATTCTTTACATAGATTTCTTCGTTCGGTCAGATAAAATATCAGTGTTGCGGCTTTCCATTCTTTGATTATTATTCTTGAGGAAAAGTAGCTTTAAATTGCTTCGCTAAACGCATATAACATCTTATGTAATTATACGTTACCTGGAGCAAATCTGCGTAATAGGTACTAATTGATAGATAAGATCTTGTTTTCACTTTGAACAAATTTGTATTCTTTCTTGCTTCTTTTTCCCCTTAATTCTTAAGAAACGTACATCGCTTAAAAATTCCACGATCGAAAGATTATTTCGCGAGAGAAACGAATATTGTGGAGAAATAATTTCTCACGCGAGCGAACAAAGTTACGTTAAGCTACGTAGAAAAAATTAAAAAAGGGGGAAAAAGGAAGCGATTTAAGCGACGATAAGCGATTCAAGAGAAGTGATTTTTTAATTAACATTCTTCGGGCAAATAGCATGGAATCTTAGAATTCCAAAATAAGTTGCCAACGACAACGCTTGAATGCGTAGTAGGGGCTTTCATAAAAGTACTGTACATATATTTCAATACCACATAATTTCGATATCGTGTACGTGTCATCAATTGACGACTATTACTTCAAGGAATACTCGATAAGGAAGTGAGTTTGCGTCATGAAACAGAATAATTGTTTGATCATTCCATATATCTACTTGACAACCTGTAACCGTGGAAAATATTTGGGCAAACTGTAAATTGAAAGTTTGATGAAACTAAAAGCTCGAATTGCTATGTAGGTTTTCTAGAAATAGGCAAAGATTAGATAAAATTCAGGTGAAAATGTTTCTAAACATTTGGTGTTATTGTTTAAAAAATAAAAATAGAACTAGGTACGTTCTTGAAATATTTGTCATATTCATGTTAAACGGTGTAAAAAAGATTTGTATTAGAATTTCGAACGATTCTACTTACAACATTCGAAAATAATTCGAAGACAATACATTTCTTGTTAAAAAAAAAAAAAATGAATCTTTATTTGTAGAAAGCAGTATATGATATTATTGAAATATCTCGCTAGTATCTTAAATAAATGAAAGAAGTAATTTTAATATCATGTTTGATAGATAACACGTACGTGCACATACTTATATTTCTTATTATTCCCCAAGATGCATTATAGGTATATTATATTTGATTGATTTTGTATCTAGAATTGTGCATTCGTGGAAAATGTTATCTCGGTAATTACCTTTGCCGATATCGATAGCACATTGTAACCTGACTTATCGATGACGCGTAAAAAGGGGTTGTAAACATGTGAAGAGCCTTTTGGTGGAACCGATTATGGGGTTCCGGATAATACCAATTCGTCGATGACGTGATGTGAAATCGTTTCTCGAAATCGGCACTGGCACTCGTTCCTTTTATTCGCAACGATGAATATTTATTGTAACTGCAGGTTTGTTAATCGTGACACGACGATTCTGGCGAAAGTGTTCTGTTCGCTGGAATATTGCGTTACAAGAAAAACATTGATTCTTTTTTCGCGGCGTTTACGACGCTCGCTATAACGTTCATCGATATTGTTCGTAGATACCTGTGTTTTTAAGAAACGATCGGCTATTTTGAAGCCAGCGTAAGAGGCACGGAATAATCGGACCATTAGCACGCGAATAATTCTCATTTTCTTGATACAAATGGAGAACAAAAAGAGAACAGCGGCTATTAGTACAATGCTATTTAGTGGTATTTCGATTAAACGCTTGTTCAAGCTCGAATACCGCAGTTGGTGATATTTGAAAATTGAAAATATTCCTAGCGATCTTGTGTGTTTGCTTTTCAAATTTAATCAAATACCGACGCGTATGTTGTTATTATCATTCAAGGTTTGTTTTAAATTGCAAACATGAAGTTTATCTCACACGAAACGAGCAAATATTTGGTAAAAGCTCCGAATATGATTGATATAGGGAAACCAGTAGTGTCGTTGCGAGGTTAGGAGAGGAGAGGGATATTGTCAGTTGGTCGGCGCCAGTAGTGGGGCAAAGAGAGGGTGTGCAGTGGTGGGGAGTTGGAGAGGCCAAGAACAACTTCTAAATGGGGGCTTGGCCTTCTAGCGTTGCGACACGTTCGTGGAAAAGCGGCTCCGTGCCGCTTTACTAACACTCGGACATCTCTCTGCCACGTGGCCCATTAAAACACAATGGGAAAAGAAGGCAGCTGCGGTGCGCGCGAACGATGTCGAAAGATGCGTCTCTATTCCTGCCGGGATCACGGGAGAATGCGACACCTGGTCTTAAAACTATGAATCGTAAAGCCGTACGTGGAAGTTGCGCCTGACGTTTCGTCGATTATTTAAATAACCTCAGTGAGACACTGACAAGGTTAACGGACTCTTATGTCAACGAGTGACTCGACCGATCTGTTGGTAGGGGGATATGCATGAGAAATCGATTTAAATTCATTAGACAAATTCTTTATATTTCTCATTTTGCGTTTCACGACTATTTCTTGGTACTTTGTTTGATTTTATAACGACGTTACGATCGTGTGTATTGATCGAATGGTAACAGAGATGCATTCATCCCTGACGAAGTGAACAGAAATTACCGATTAACGGGATTGTGTAATTTTATCGTTTTTATAGAAATTTCATTTTCTTTTTCTCTCATGGACAAATTCGTCAATCTTAGAAACGATTTCCACGCAATGTTTAAAATATTAGTAATTAAGAAGATCCAGAAGAATGAGAATAATCTGATTCCGTTCGAATTCCTTTGTTTACTACGCAATGTACAATTATTCACTGTTTTTTTTTACATCTGTTGATCAACCTTGCAAGAACACGGGTTGAACGTGAAACGTTTTATTCTTAGAACAAGAAACAGCTGCAAGTGGTGTATAATTATTTTATGACTTGATTATAATGTGCTAATAAAGTAAGGTGGAATTAAAGAAACGTAATCTTTTTCTTCCTCTTCTTCCTTTTTTCACTGTTAAAAGAGATCAAATTTCGATTGTAAAAGACTCTAGAACTTTGTAGAATGAAATAGCTCTATAATTAAAAACAAATTATTTTTTTTATGTAAGTTATGACTCATTGGAAATACGTTTAAATTTACTTAATCATGTATGCAATAGCATCGTAACCTAAAAATTAATAATTTAAATTAATTAATCAGGCTGAAATAAAAGTAACATGTAAATAAAAAACGTCGAGAGCCAAGGTTCAAGATACTATTTAAAATTTAATATAATCAAGATTTACTGCGTTGAAGTAAAATGAAGACAAAAACAAAATTACTGAGGCATGTTAGTATTTTTAGTTGGAACAGATTTTCATGGAAAATATCTTACGCAATGCGGTCAATTACGTAAATTATGCCAGTCACTTATAAATAATCGCGTATAGCAAATGATTATAAAGCATTGCCGTATAGTTTTATAAAAATTTTAATGCATTTTAAGACAATTTGCTTTATTTTCTTCTAATATTTTTTTATTTATATTCATATTAACATTTTTATCCTATTAATTTAAATAAATAAATATTTTTTATAAAATATGCTTCTATAAAAATTATATAAGTAATATATGGTGCTTCTGAATATTATATTAAGCTATACTATAAGAGTACAATATATTTACAATTAATAGATTTTTATTGGAAGTGTGATCCATTTTATTTGACTAATTGTAAGAAGTAATAGCTTTTTTAATGTATAGTAATATACCTTAAATCTAGATGATTTCGCTCAAATAATATTAGTAAATAATTATATGTATTTTGCTAATTATAATAATTTGTTTTTATCGTATTTTAAATTGATTTTTACTATTATTAAATCTGACTTTTGTATAATTTAATAATTATAAATCAAATGTTATTAAAGAAATATTTATTATATATTCAGATTGAATATTTATAATATTTTATATGTTTTATATTTTAGAATATTTTTATACTGTACGTGCTATATCATCAAAATATTAAAATGATCTTTGTCTTTTCTGTTTACAGATACAAGACTGTTATGCTGAAAACAAAGTAGTTTTACAAAAAATGTTGACAGTAATGTGCCCAAACTGTCGTCACCGATTTCCAGCTCCAGGTTGTTGCAGAGCTCAAAATATGGACGAAGATAATACTCTAATTCATCCAACAACCTGTTATTATGGTGGCCTGCTAGTTCCTGAAGGCTATAATAGTGGTGGTGGTTGTTTTATAAATGCACCAACTATTATACAACCTGTTATCAATTCCTTCAACTTTCCATCAATGACACTTGATTTGGAAAAGCCAAGAATCGATAAACAAAAGGAAGGTTTCCTCCAAAAATTTGAAAAAAATACACAAGTTCTTGGATTTCCATTAATTAATGAAGAAATTCAAAAAAATGGTTCTGGGTGTCAAATCACCACAAGTTGCGATTTAACTGGAGGAAGTGTAACAATCACAACACCAAGTATACAATCTGGAGGCTGTTTAATTCAGAGTACAGATTCTGGAACTCTTATGCAAACGCCACATATGGAAATCCGTCCAAAATTGTCTGGTGGTGGATGTTTCGTGCAAAAGACATTATCAACTGAAAATCAAGAAGCCTCTACTGTATTTCATGAACAAAGGAATCAACAAGAAAGTGTGACTCACGATAAAAGGATGTTTTTAATACCTCCAAGTGGTTGTCAGGAATTACCAGGGACTCGAAGAAATATCCTACCGCAAAAAGCAGAAGAGGGAACTTCATTTGAAAATTGTGAAGCAAAATCAGTTTTTTCAAATTTTCAAGTGACTAATGTGCCAGTCATGCAATTTCAACAAGCTAAAAGTTCGAAAGGAAATGGTCAAGAATTAGATCAAGATCGAAATTTTAATTGTTGTTGTAATAATGTTCAGAAACTTTATCATGTTAAATCAAATAATTTTCAAGTTTCTGAAAATCGTAACTCCATGGTTTTAAATTCTAATCCAGGAGTACAGATTCAAGTAAATGCAACTGTACAGCTTCCTGCAAGTTTAGGACAATGCACAGTAAATATAACTGCAACTACTACAAATTCGCCTGAATCTTTGGCAGGTATAACTTCAAGAACTAGAAACAATTTTAATGGTGGAGGTTTAGTGCAGAAAAATGAGACTCAGAATAACGAAGAAAATTTTGATGAAAGAAGAGACAGAACTCCAACTACACCAGTCTCTTGGTTAATGCCATGTCCCTGGAGTTTTGACAATTATATGATGAACAGGGATGCAGCTAGACTGAGCGAAGTTAAAAGACTTTTACAAACTTGTGGTTGGTATCACGAAGGTCTTAGTTGGCAACAGAGTGAAAATTTATTAAAAAATGCTGCGATTGGCAGATGGCTGATGAGAGATAGTTCAGATAGCAGATATATGTTTGCTGTGTCTGTACAGACTGCTAGAGGACCTACCTCTGTTAGAGTTCACTATTTTGTGGGACAGTTTCGATTAGATGCTGAACCTAGGCTTGCTTTTGCGATTCCTCTTTTTGATTGTCCAATTAAGATGCTGGAATATTACGTGGAATATTCAAAAAGTGTTGATGAACATAGAAAGGAAGTTTGGGTAGATTATAGTGGACAACTGTATAGTGAAATTTATTTGACGAAGCCTTTAGTTAAAGAAGTTAGGTCTCTTAGTCATTTGGCCAGGTTAGTTGTTAATAGGAACAAATTACCCACAGAACACTTGCCACCATTAATTAGAAATTATCTAGCAGAATATCCATACAGTCTCTGAAAAATGATGCATAACGTTTTTCTGATTTCTGGATTTTCTTTGTCAGTATTTCATACAATTTTTAAATTTATGTACTAAATGAATTAATAAATTAATTTTAGATAAATATATAAGACGAATATTTATGAACTGATAAATTTAAATGTATTCCAGTAAAATTCCTCTCTCAATTTCTATTAATTTGTAGCAACAAATAAAAATATTTAATAAAATAGTTTAATTCAAATATCTTATTTCAGCTTTATAGTACAATATAAAGTAATAGAAATTTTATTGTATTAGTTCCAAAAGTCAGAAAAACTCCAAAATATTATTTTTATACATTTTAAGACGATTTATATCAGAATTTGTGGAGTAATATGAAATATAGAGTTTAACTAGTGAGATACTAGATCTTACACTTTTATAAATTAAACAATTAAAAGCAGGTCCTATTATTTTAATAAAAGGGTTCATGAAATTGAATTGTTGAAATAATCAACGAATTCGAAAGTTAGATGAAAGCGTATAATTTTGTTCATAGTCAGTAAAGAGCATAATATTGTAAGATTGATTATTCGACCGAGTTTCTCCTTATATAAAATTTTCTTGAAAGACAGGGTACCATTTACATACCCTGCTCGGACCAACCAGTCTTTGATGATTCCTCTTCATAAGTAATCGATAAAACTATTTGTTTTTAAGTTTCTCTTAGATCTGAAACTCCATTTGATCGTAAGTCTTGATAAGTAGTTTTTGGAGCATTAAAAAAGACGCATTAGGAAGATGAATTAAATTTGATAATTTTATTATAATATTGTAACCAACTGTAACCAACCTGTTATAATTTAAGAACCATATTCTTGTAATTATGATAGCCTTTTTAATGCTTTGAAAATGTCTTACAGATTTTTCAGACATTGATTATTAAATTGTATATACATAGAACTCGGTCGGTTTTGATATTTTTTGAACAATGATTGACAGCGTTCCTTAATAGTGGCAAATTTGTAGACTTTTGGAAACCTGGAAATCATTGTTTCAAACTTAAAACTGATTAAGAATAGCAAGAATGATATTAAGTCGGCTTCAATGAAGAAATCGTAAGGCAGTATTAGATTTTAAAAAGCGTCGATTTGACTCTTCGTTCTTCAATAGTACTAGAATTCTAAAACAGTTCATTGCCAATGAATATACCATTGATTTGCAAATTGCTTTTCTATCGTGATAAAGTAATCTACTATGATTTCTTACCGCGAACTTGAAGCTTTTAATAGAATGCAATGTATGCTGCAATATTCAAAGGGTAATTAGCAGTAATAAAAGTAACGTCATTTTCGATATTATGACTTATTAATGTATTATTGAATATAATACTAGAGATGATACCCTTGTTGCATGTAAAATGAGACGATCTATAAAATAGTAATATTTGAAACGAAGAGTTGAACTTTGCAGAAGAATCAAACGCTAAATTAATTTAATTTTCGTTTATTAGCGAGTTTCTCTGAATGTATATGGTACGCGTGCGCGCGCATATGTGTGAATGTGTGTAAAATGAATTTGTATATGTACGAATAATAGGAAATGCGATTTGAATGTCGATTGTTACTCAAAAACATAATTGATATATTTTTCTAAAGTAAGAATCGGCGACCATTTCAAAGCAAACACAATTTTTCTAATGTAAAATATTATACGGGATGTTTCCAAAACTGTGCCTCTTTAGATAAAATTATTAAAAGGAATTGCATCGTTTGAAACTCTTTCTGCATTTTTCCATATAACTAATAACCTTTCGATGGAACACCCTGTATAAATTAATATAGAAATTCTTGTTCATTGTCTCTATATTAGAGATATGCTTTTAAACTGTCGATATATCTACCCTTCGTAGACCATTTCGGAAAAAGAACCTAGCATAAAAGAATCACTTTTCGTATTAACCGCCAATTATACTTATCTTAATATGTATTTCATGAATTGTCGTTGACAAAGTAAAATTAATTTACAGTTACCTAAACTGTACATAGTACTACATAAATACGAGACATTCTGTAGAATATTTAATTCTTATTGACGATGAAGTGGTAGCTACTAATATTATGCGATGTTTGCGTTATTAAGTAGCAAGATTGCGAAGGGTTAGTTAATTTCGATTTTCCTGATTCTAAAAGTTGATTCGACAGAGTATGTTTGTTGTTGAAAACTGCCACTCAACGAATCCTACAATGTGTTTTATATTGCGATTATAACAATGTATAGTGTGACATGAGTTAAATTATTAAAGAATTATTTATTACCATGAAACATTCATGAAATATTATTTATACTTCCCCTTTAAAATTTATTTTAATATCATTGTTTTATTAAATGATAAATCCATTTTTCCATTAACTTATTATAAATATATGTGTAAGATGCTTGGCGTTAACAACCTCCACGATTTTTTCATCTGAAAATTCATCTTTAATCTGAAAGAAAAAGATATTTTAAATAAAAGTTAATCAGAATACCGTAATGATATTCGACTGTAACGTAAAAAACTGCTAAAAATTTGTTCCAATAAAATATAGATAATATTAAGACATCAATACGTATAGATTCAGCAATATGTATCAGGTTAAACAGGTTAAGTTGCTTCTTTTAAACAACTTGCTTGGAAATGTAATCAAATAATTTCTTACAGACGCGTAAGTTAAATACGAACGTAATTCGGTGATACTTCGTGGCTGAAATAGTAATCACATTTCTCGTTTATAATAATTGTGTATATACCTACTATCAATTTATTCTAAACTCGTCAGTGTGACAATTATTTATGTCGATGTTAACGATTTACATACTTGTCAGGATATTTATAATCAACAGTTTACAAAACACACATTAACATAATCGAAGAACTTTGAAGTTAGATAAATGTAGAACTATATAGTGTTTCAAAGTTTATTTGCTTCTACACATCCGAACTTAATGAACAAATTAGAACATTTAGAATTCTATGTCGTGTCTATATCGAAGGTGGCATGCAATTGGAGAATGCGTATTAGATGTCCGATAATAATACAATTACATGCTATGAACAAGTGTATGACAAGTGTGCTTAATTCTTATAATACATTTAGTCACAAAGTATCCATTCTCTCATTAGTCAACTCAGAAGTCAATACTGCTAATTATGTCACGATGATAACGTCGAGTCTTTACGCGTGATCTGTCATCAGAAATAAGACGGTTGTATATGTGTATAACAAGTGTATATATACATACACGAACGCAAAATGCAAACGAGCGTGTTGATCGATGACATTTCTCCTGAGTTAAATAGCGAGATGACTTTGCACGTTCAATAAAAAACAGTATTTCGTTTCGGAATGATGTAAGCAAATTATTAAAAAAAGATAAGCTGATTTGTTATTCCTGAATTTGTCTCAACGTTATCCACAACAAGTGACAGAAATAATTATGCATATTTAGGAAAACATGTAAAAGTGACCTCGAGACTTTTTAATGAAAAATATTTGAGAGGTTTTGAAGTTGTTGCAGTCGAAAATAAGGGTCGGTTTTCAAGCAAATAACGCGTATAAAATTTTGGCCAACCTGGTCACGTGTCACGTACTCATAGATTTCAACGATATACCTTTTCTGAAAATTTGGTACTTTTAACTTACTGCATAGATTATCCTGTACGCATTTGAGCTTTTGGAACGTTGTCATTGGTTGTGTCATCATTTATTTTGCCTCTTTATGTAATCACGATCTTACGTCTCAATTTCTACAGTTAAGATCTTTGATCACCAAATATTAATAAGTTCCAATATTCCGAACTGTTCATTTCCGTGAAAAATGACCCCCAGTTTCTCTTTTAGCGATCTAAGGTACCTCCGAAACGGCACATTCAGGTAACAAATTTTGCAGTTTGGACACTACCCTTTATCCGAAACCTTTTTCATATTCTTTTGTAATGCAATTTATTTTAAATTCATCAATAATTAACTTTAGTTGAGAACATCTTTTTATCAGGTTGTCAGTAGTGTTTATTAGTTTGTAGCGGCCGTTGCGCTGGCCACCCTGTTTAAATAATTTGTACGGATTTAAATACCCAAATTGCGACAGTTTTGAACAGTACTGATTCATAAGTTTACAAAGGGCCGCTTTTAATCCTTTTAAAAAGATTTTATATTGTTAGTAGACTTTTTATGATTTCTTAATATGCTTTTAACTACTTTGCAACTACAAACGAAACATTTCACGATTGTGGTAGAAATCGTTCATAGTCATACTACGTCACGGACGAGATATCTTGTGCGCTTGCTTATTAAAATAAAAATTGCAATTACAGAAAAACAGAGTCACAGGACATCTTAACGACGTTGTAGTACGAATATTGTGTCGGGGGATAACATCGTCCGTAACAATATACAAACAGTATTGTGTCGCGAATAAGCTGTTCGTGTCATCGCGCGAATGTTATCGAGCCGTTACATATGTTGTCCATGGTTACGAACAGTGCTCGCGCTTACGGATCTGCTTGTTCCCGTACTAGTGCTGCACCATGCGGCCAAGTGCTAAGTTCAACTCAAATTAACGTACGAAAGGATTTATAAAATTAAATGCTTGGTCGTAATTTAGCATATACAAGAACCTATGTATTTAAGCTGAAAGTTAGGCATCTACTCTATTTGGTTGTACACTAACATAAACAAGAACATGTTGGGTTTCACATTACGGAAACCTATTTAATCGTACGGTTTTACAGAAAAGTTCATATCTACTTTTCTATTCGAGATAGACAAGTATGAGAATAACAAAATGGCGCAGGAATGAAACGAATTAATAAATCGTACGTTGCCTTAGAAAGAGAAATTCATCATTTACTACTATATTTTTAAACCATGATACATACAAAGTAGAGTTAAAAATAGTACAAAATGTGAATATAATGACTTAGTAACAAAAACAAAGAAAATAAATCATATATTTACAAATATTGGGCATATCTAATATGTATGTATATCTCTATAGAAATAGATCTATAAAGGAAAACCATCCAAAACGACGCAGTCAAAGACTTGTATCCTTTAAGTGTATATTTCTGCCTTAGAGGAAATCCCAACAGCTCTTCGCCTTTTCTCTTGACGTTTGAAACCTGCCCCTTTCTTTCTTCATGTCTTTTCGACCGCGGATCTTTCTCGGCTGTAAAGAAGAGTTATTCTTTGAATGCTCCTAGAATCATTGAAGAAATCGATTCTTCAGAAACTATGGAATTCGGAAAACGATTATTTCGTGGGCTGACTTCATAGCGATCGTTTTGCTTCATCTTACGAATAAAAGAGTTTCCGGGGTCAGCAGGAAACAGCGTCTTCGCTCTCTAGGATGAAGCGTCCTCTTTTTGAGGAAAGATGTCGTGATTTATCTTGAAGGAACCTTTTAGTTGTACAATTTTTACTGATGCAATAAATTTTTTAGTTTCTATCTCTTAGCCCATCGTTGAGCATGTATTTTGACCTTATATATATGTTTCCACCTCAAGACATCTAACCTCTTCATCTTTTCACGCAATTGATTTCTGGATATTTCGTTTCTAGAGGTTTTATTTGACATAATTTATTCGTTCTTTCAAATTTTTATTTTCTTTCAACAGCACAGCATGTTCATTTTTCAATTCTATTTCTCGGAATGTTTTCCATAGGCTTTCCTTACTATGAACGTCGCAGCTTGTCTGGGATTGAATTGCTAGTCGTTCAATCGAATCGTCATTTTCAGCGAATCTTAGCGGTAGCTTTGTATAGTCTAGCACTGGTATATTACGAAATAATTCATTTTCTTCTTCTAATTATTTTAACCACCTTCATCTGCTTCTTGTTATTGCTGGTAGTGATAGTAATTGCATTCATGTCGTCCTTCTTCCTGTTGCCCTTCTTTTCTGATCAGCAGATTTTCGATAACGTGCTGTCTTTATTGTACATCTTCTCTTTCTCTTTTATTTTGTAATAAATTTATTGGTTGTTCGGATACAGTATGATTTCTCTTCGATTCGTATTTTTTGTATGATTTTGTTTGACGATTTCGGGTAAACAATGATCGCCACGGGCATCCATGCTTCTTAGAGTCGCAGGTATAATATTTTAGGAAGAGATTGCCTGTTAAAAGAATAGTACATATTAATAATAAACGAAAGTAACATGGATAAAACGAGGAAAGCATATTGATGTCGGGAGACAAGGAATCTCGTTTTTTATTAAAATTGCCTGACTGAGAGGAAACCAGATAGAAATCTCGTATAGTACTTTATTATCATACATCGGAGATATCAATTATTGAAGAAAAAAACTGAGCTGTATGTGGAACAGAAACGGATTCGCCTGCTTGCTCCGAAGTTTCGGGGCGCGCAGGGACGTAAAATCATTGGGTGATAACTTGCGAGACCCGCTTTTTCAGCAATCGTCCCATCCGAACTGTGTCGTCTTTCGTTTACGAAGAAACCTACGATACTTAGCCGATTTTAACAAATTATATCGTGTTTCGTGTCATTTTAATTATAAAAATATGACTGACATGTTGATGAAAGATTCATAAATATTGGTAATAATATGAAAGTTTTATTGTTGTATTGTTGCTTCGTCGACATTCGGTCTCGGATCGAGTAATATTATCTGCCATTATTTCTGTAGTCAGTAGTAGATGTTTAATAGAGAAAAGGTATATAGCTGTTTTATTGTAAGTCCTACGATATCATCAAAATACTAAAATGTTGCTACTGTGAATATATTTTAGTTGAAGGACTGGCTAAACTTTGTCTGGAGACACAGCTCTTTCTCTACTGTTATTACGTTTTTTGATAATACAGGAAACATTTTGTAATTGTACGAAAATCGGGATTCAAGTGTTGGGATAATGGAGATACATAAGCTATTCTAAATGTCCAAACTGAGGTCCTAGACGTGTCGAACGTAGAAAGGGACAATGTGAGTGAATGAGAAGGAGGGACTGAGAATCAACAAATATGAATGTCCTGTGATAAGCTGAATAGATCAATTCAAAATTTAAATTTTCTTATTCTTGATTTGTGATGAAACTTTTACCAACACGTTACTTACATTTTTATAATAAAAATATCATCAGATACTACATTGTTCGAAGCATATTTGCTAACTCATTTTAATCGGAAAGATCTCACAATATTGATCGTAAAGCGATATTCCGACATTCTGAACAGATTATGCGTTTAAATAAATAATAAAATTTACCGTCTAAATGGTTATCACGTAAAAGTAAGCTATGCAGTAGGCTAAAATTTCTAAACTTTATAGACGCAAGACTTTTGAACCATTGGATACTTATATTAGAAACATTCATATGTCGCCTCTATTCTCTGTTCATGTGAGTACTACCAGAAAGTGTCGGAAAGGTTATGAAGGATGGTGGCCAGAAACGAGATTTAGCCGAAAAAATACCAGCTGCTAATGTGTTAATATAAATCATTAACAGATACAAAACACACGTATGCACAGTACGAATTCTATGTACTTACCAACTTTTCAAATTCAATCCTTATGATGGGGATTGTCTTCTTTCGGAAAGTGTTGCAGATGATATTCTCGATGTCGACTGTTGTTACATTTGATGTAGGTGCAAATATTTACTCATCTAAGCATTCTCCACAAGGCTCGCAGAATTCGAGGCACATAACATCGCAAGAACAAAAAGAAAAGGAACCAATTAAATGCAATAAAAAGAGTTCCATGTTGTTTAGGAGGATTTTTCTCTTCGTCAAACATTTCGTTCGGTTATGTGCGGTAGACGACAGACGAGTAAATCTGGGTAAAATTTGATTTTCCCAAGATTCGTTAGAAGTTCCGTGATAAGGAGGGGGGTACCATGCGGATTGGAATGTTTGCAAATTCATTGGATGAGACAGGATTGATGGGAGAAGGAGGTAGAAGCTCACGTCTATTGGTTACACTAAGGTGCTTTTGAAATCTTATTAATAAAATGTGTTATATAGCATTGTCTGCCAGTATACAAACGCTACCCCACCATCGTATACCATTCTAGAAATGGTGCTGATTGTGAGATTATAACCAATCCACTCCCATTGTCAATTCCTCCCTAAATTATGTTGTCGTTTGTCTCTTGCTTTTCTTCGACAACGAACGAACATGCCGTTCACAGAGCCGTTGGAGACCCGTTTTTTTTCTTCTTCGCTAGTAAACAGCTCACAGACAGTTAGTAAATATGTTACAGTTGCTAGATTATATCTTTAATCAAGATTGGAAAGGATAATGTTACCAATTTAATATTTATTCTTTTAAATAAAACCATCGATTATTCTGCCAAGTATAGTTTAATCAAAATGAAGTCTTTTGCATTTTGTAAAGAACTGGAGGTTGTACAGATTTTTGTATTTTATATACAGCGTGGTTGGTAACTGGCGGTACAAGCGGAAAGGGGGTGATTCTATACGAAAAAAGAAGTCGAAAGTATAGAATAAACACTTTTTTTTTTAATTTTTCCATTAAGACAACGATCTACAGTGACATCCATTATAACGTACCGCACGCATACCGAGCGAAAATTCAAAATCAATTTTCTCGAAAACAAAGCCTCAAACGAAATATTTTTATTCTATATTTTCGACTACTTTTTCGAGTAGAATCACCTCCTTTCCGCTTGTACCACCAGTTACCAACGACCCTGTATATTATTGTATTCTATATATCATTCTGCGTCGGCTGAATGTTCTACATCGAACATCGATACATGAATCAATCAGAATGAAACTTTTTGCATTTTGTTAATATGATTCCTCCATACCGTTTGAAAAAATGTTTGGCTTCTTCACGGAAAGAAATATTCAGTAAACGTCGAATTTTTCACGAAATTTATAAAAACAAATTTTACGCAGATTTAGTCTCTTCTACCGCAGACAACGAAATGTATACGTAGCACAAATAATTATTTCATGGCCTGAGTTGTCTCTCTTAGTTAAAAATTTTCCAGCTAAAATATCTGTGCCTAATGTCAATTGTCATTCGTTTTTATTTTGTTAAGTACTTTAAATTATGTGTTTATTAATTTGCTTTTTACTTTTGTAGATACGTCCTCGCGAATGTGTGCGTTGTTTTTTGTAGCTTATTTTCGGCTTTTATGGCATGGATTTGCAGAAAGAGGTTAGGTCAGTGGATATTCGCGCATATGCAATAGCGGTTCATACGAATGGCACCAACTGTACCATTTTCCGAAAGAAGAGGATGTCATTCGTAAATAATTTCAAAAGTTAGTAGATACAAGGTGTTCGTACTCTGCATACGTATGTTTTGTATTTGTCAATGACCTACATTAGCAAATTAGCATATTAAAGTCCGGCATTTTTTCGGCACTTATATGAATAGAAACTACGGACAACATATAAAAGTTTTTAACTTAGGAACCCATCGGTTCAAAATTTTCACATATTTAAAGTTCGGTATTTTTAGCCTACTGTATGATTTATTTTCATGTGATAACCACTGAGACGGCAAATGTTATTATTTATGCATATTATAAATATTATTATTTATGAAACGCATAATGTGTTCAGAATATCACTTTGCTGCGCACAAAGCAGATGTTTTGCAGTGCAACAATACGTTTTTAAAACTTTCCAGTTATTAGAAACAGTTTTAAAAAACCACCACTATTTATGGACAAGGACAACCTAACGGTGCGGAATTGTTTGGAATTAGCATACTTTTTCCTTTTCTTAAACTTTGCGTACTTTGTTATTTTAGTGCCTGTGAATCATTAACTGGAAACTCGAACATCCCCGTCACCTCAGGGCCTGTCCCTACCTGATGTTAACGGAACGTAGGAGTTGGACTTTCTCCTTCTTAGAGATATACATTCACCGATTCGTTCAAATGTACTTTTCAACATATTGAATCAAGAATGCAAGTGGAAAATTAACAAAGTCGAGGTACATCAGCGAGGTATCCTATCACGTAATAGGAAGCGCAAGAACTCGCCGAAGTCGTTGGGAAGAGGGGAGTGAATTGGACCCACGCGTTCCAAGTAGATCGACATTCATTGTATCAGCAACTAATGGTCATAATGAGACGAGTTTTTAAAATTTGGAATAGCTCATTGAGACATTTATAAATTCACAAGCGTAATTTGAAAATAAATTGATTTCAGTACAAAAATTTTTAATTGTTTACACTTTATGTATAACTGTCGTCAGTTATTTATTGTCAATCTTGGTCATTCGCATTGTACTCTACATGTTCTTATAACGAACAATAGAAAAAATAGAATTATTAAGTTATTATTAACATTAAACCTACCAGCGCGGTCAAATTAACCACTCTTGGAAATTCTACACAAATTTAACCGTATTTAAACTTTATCATATCTCGTCATAATTTCTGACTTATCCTAAAACATGCATACAATATATTTTTGGGTATTTAATTTTAGTTTGCTCTTTCATTTTCTGAGAAAAATTTGTACTCTGCCTTGCCTATCATGAGCTGTCATTTTGATCGCCTGACAGAATATGTTAGTTGTTCATCAAATGAATGCAATCAGTACAAAGAAATGGCTATCTAAATGTCGGATAACAAGCAAAATCATTAATAACAAATAATAACTGCTGTTACAGCCGTAATCTTGTCATACAACTATCCATCCCTCGATCAATATAGCCACTAGCGTTCAAGGCATATCAACTCAGACCCATGTTAATCCTAAGGAACTGCCACAAAATTTAGCATTTTTTACAGTACATTGTTACAAACATTTTAAAAGTCGAAATGTTTCTGAGGGTTATTGCTCATTGCTATAAGACACGGGAAAAGATTTCCCAACTCCACCCTTGAGTAACTTTGGTAGAGAACGGTTAATACTCATCAATATTTTCGTATAAATATCGCCGTCACAAATCATATTTTTGCTTGCTATTGTTTTTTCGAGAAGAGCACATCTCGGTTTGTAAGTCAATTAGTCGACATCTAAACTTGTTATCTGCAAAACTCATACAGAAAGCATCTCAGAGCGTCTTGTGAAAAGTTGTTATAAAAGGAAAAGTAAAGCATATCAAATGTGACAATAATTTTTTATTCCGTACATAGTTATTATTCTGTGACAAATATCTACCTTAGAAATGTCAAGATTTAAAAAAAAAAAAAAATAACGGACATAAAAGAGGACTGTTCCGTGTACGATGAACAAGAAACTTCAGCAACTAACTGAAAACGGCATGGAAACACATGAAAAGCTATTTTCAACCGAATCAGAGTTGAATATTATAAATAAGCGTTTACGTAAGAGCAAGAATGAAAGAAATTATCGTTGAGAGCACAGAGTGACGCAGGGCCCAATGGAACAGTTTGGTAAGAAATAGATGCTACTCCCAAACCTGGCAGGATATAAGTTCATAATATCTTTAGGGATATGCTAAATGACATATAATGAAAGGACAAGTGAAGGCGGCATTTTATCTTATCATTGATCACCGTATAAGGGATTATATAATAAAATGTACGGAACAACAAGCATTTAGAGCACTGGGAACTAAGAGGGAGCTAGATGCAATAGAACTAGATGCATTTATTTCTGTGCTATATGTCTGCCGTGCATATCAGGTAAAAAATTTAGATTTCTCGTATTTGTGGAAAAAAATTTGGAGGCGTACATTTTTCTCAAAAACAATGTGCAGGAATGACTTTCCTGAAATTATGAGATTTATACGATTTGATAAGAAGAGTGAGTGAAGCCAACGTTTACGAATCAATAAATTTACAATGGTATCTACAGTATGAGTCAATGTACAGAGAATTCATAAAATTGTTATAAACCTGTTGCATTCATTACTCTTATATAAGGAATCGCGGGAAAAAACCATACAATAAAACTATCAACAGGTTCATATTCATTACTACAAAAAATTTGTCAAGTAAAAAACTGTAAGAATTAGAAAATTACGAAAATTTGTTTAAGACATAGGAAATATATATGCGGCAAATGTATATTTGATAATTAAATAATTTGTAAAAATGCATCTAAGTTGAATAAGATATACCTCTATATAAATAAAAGTGCAATTTTACTTAAGACTATAATTGAAATTAAACAAACGTAAATTTAGGCCAAATTTTATGAAAGTTCATCATTTTATATACATTTAGTTACAAATTGACCATTATCTAAGATAAATCGTAAAAACTATTCCTTCTTTCATCACCGGTCATTTTGACCGCACACGGTAGCATAGATATACACGAAGTGTCGGTAGGTTTAGTGTTAAATGATTAAACGCTCTTAATTATTGTCATAATAATTATGCATTTATTTCGGTTTGCGTTATTGAATTTTATTAATTCTTATATTTTTATTATTATCGTAACTGTTACATTCTGTATACTACAAACATGTTCTTATAAAAAGTAAAATGATCTCTATTTCGTCCCTGGTAAAATATGTCCGGAGTTAAATACGGATTTGAAAACGAACTAAATTACGACAATTTTGAAAAATATTGATTCATAAGTTTACTTATGTCCGATTTCAATCTTTTCAAAAAGATCAGATCAAATGACCGGCTTCAATGTTTAATCTAAATCTTTATATTCATTCTTATTTTTTTGCTCGTCTCACTTTATGCAAATTCTTATATTATCTGGTCAATTGATTTCTCAATTTGTGTTAATATAAGAATGTTTGCAAAATTTATATGAACGAAATAAATAACAATGAATGTACAATTTTAAATTAAATTTTGAAAACTGTCATGTGACCGGGCCTGGTAAGGATAGTGTTAATTTACTTTTAGCCATGAACAAGATATATTACGATACGATGTTGTTGATACGATAATACGGCTGAGTCATTTCGCGATTACAACACAAAATCGTTCACTCTCATACTACGTCATGGACGAGATGTCTGGTGCATTTTCTTATTATAACAAAAGTTGTAATATTAAAGAAACACACCCACGGCACATCTTACCAATCGTGTAGTACGAATATTGCGTCGGGGGATAACATCTTCCGAAACAATATACAAACAGTATTGTGTCGCGAATAAGCTGTTGGTGTCATCGTGGGAATGGTATCGTGCCGTTACATATGTCGTCCATGGTTACGAACAGAGAGGAAATTGGAGTTCAACTGAAATTAACATGCAAAAGGATCTATAACATTAAAGATCTGCCCTGCTTTGTCGTAATTTAGTATATACAGGAACCTTTGTATTTAAGCTTAAAGTTAGGGATTTACCCGATTAGGTTGTACGCTGACATAAAGAAGAATCTGTTGGCTTTCACACTACGGAAACCTATTTAATCGTACGTTGCCTAAGAAAGAGAACTTAATCGTTTACTATATTTTTGAACGAATATATATGTCAACTAGAGTTAAAAATAGTGAAAAATGTTAAAATAATAATTTAAAGTACGAAACAAAAAACATAAATAATACATTTACAAATATTGGACATATCTAATATGTATGTATATCTCTATACCAACAGACTAATCTGTAAAGGGAAATCATCCAAAATGATTCAGTCAAATACGTGTATTATATAAATCTAGTTTTCTGTCCTCGACTAAATCCCAACTGCTCTTCGCCTTTTCTTTTGACTTTTGAGACCTGCGTCTTTCTTTCTTGATGTCTTCCGGCCTCGGACTTTCCTTCGCTGTATCGAAACGTTATTCCTTGAATGCTTCGAGAATCATTGAAGAAATCGATTCTTCAGGAACTACGGAATTCAGAAAAGATTGTTTCACAGGCTGACTTTATAGCAATCGTTTTGCTTCATTTTACGAATAAAAGAGTTTCCGTGGTCAGCAGGAAACAACATCTTCGCTCTCTAGGATGAAGAGTCCTCTTTTTGGGGGAAGATGTCGTGATTTATCTTGAAGGAACTTTTTAGTTGTACAATTTTTACTGATGCAGTAAATTTTTTAGTTTCTGTCTCTCAGTCCACCGCTTTGCAACTTTTTCTTCACCGAACTTGAGCATGTATTTCGACCTTACATAAATGTTTCCACCTCAAGACATCTAACCTCTTCAACTTTTCACGCAATTGATTTCTGGATATTTCGGTTCTTTAGAGGTTTTATTTGATATATTTTGTTTGTGTTTTCAAATTTTTATTTTATTTCAACAGCTGAGCATGTTCATTTTGCAATTCTATTTCTCGGAATGTTTTCCTTAGGCTTTCCTTAATATGAACGTCGCAGCTTGTCTGGGATTGAATTGCTAGCCGTTCAATCGAATCGTCATTTTCAGCGAATCTTAACGGTACTCTTGTATAGTCTAGCATTGGTGTATTGCCAAATAATTTTCTTCTTCTTATTATTTTATCCCTCCTTCATCTGCATCTTGTTATTGTTGGTAGCGGTACTGGTTGCGTAGATGTCGCTCTTCTTGCTTTTGCCCTTCTTTTCTGATCAGTTGTTTTTCGATAACGCGCTGTCTTTTTTGTACATCTTCTCATTCTCTTTTATTTTGTAATAAATTTATTGGTTGTTCGGATACAGTATGATTTCCCTTCTATTCGTATTTTTTGTACGATCTTGTTTGATGATTTCGGGTAAGCAATGATCGGCACGGACATCCATGCTTCTTAAAGAGTCGCAGGTATAATATGTTAGGAAGAGATTGCCTGTTAAAAGAATAGTACATATTAATAATAAGCGAAAGTAACATGGATAAAACGAGGAAAGCATATTGATGTCGGCAGACAAGGAATCTCGTTTTATATTAAAATTGCCTGACTGAGAGCAAACCAGATAGAAATCTCGTATAGTACTTTATTATTATACATCGGAGATATCAGTTATTGAAGAAAAAAACTGAGCTGTATGTGGAACAGAAACGGATTCGCCCGCTTGCTCCGAAGTTTCGGGGCGCGCAGGGACGTAAAATCATTGCGTGATGACTTGCGGTACTCGCTTTTTCAGAGATCGTCCCCTCCGTATTGCGTTGTCTTTCGTTTACGAAGAAACCTATGATACTTAGCCGATTTTATCAAATTGTATCGTGTTTCGTGTCATTTTAATTATACGAATATGACGGACATGTTGGTGAAAATTTCATAAATATTGGTAATGATATGAAAGTTTTATTATTGTATCGGTGCCTCGTCGATATTCGGTCTCGGATCGAGTAATATTATCTGCCATTATTTCCGTAGTCAGTAGTAGATTTTGAATAGAGAAAAGGGATGTAGTTGTTGTATTGTAAATCCTAGTATATCATAAAATGCTAAAATGTTTCTATTGTGAATATGTTTTAATTGAAGTACTGGCTAAACTTCGTGTGCAGGCACAACTCTTTCTCAACTGTTATTGCGTTTTTTGATAATACAGGAAACATTTTGATATTGTACGAAAATCTGGATTCAAGAGTTGCGGTAATGGCGATACATAAACTATAAATGTCAAAACTGTGGTCCTAGACGTGTCGAACGTAGAAAGGGACAATGCGAGTGAAAGAGAAGGAGGGTCTGAGAATCAACAAATATGAACAACCTTTGATAAACTGAGTAGTTCAATTCAAAATTTAAATTTTCTTATTCTTGATTTGTGATGAAACTTTTACCAACACGTTACTTACATTTTTATAATGAAAATGACATCAGACACTACATTGTTCGAAGCATATTTGCTAACTCATTTTAATCGGAAAGATCTCAGAATATTGATCGTAAAGCGATATTCCGACATTCTGAACACATTATGTGTTTAAATAAATAATAAAATTTACCGTTTAAACGGTTAGCACGTAAAAGTAAGCGCAGTAGGCTAAAAGTACCAAACTTTAAAAACGCAAGAACCATTTGATCCTTACATTGGAAACATTCATATGTCGTCTCTATTCTCTGTTCATATGGGTGCTATCAGAAAATGTCAAAAAGGTTAAGAAAGATGGTGGCCAGAAACGAGATTTAACTGAGAAAACGCCGGCCGTTAGTGTGTTAATTTAGAACATTAACAGATACAAAATACACGTATGCACAGTACGAATTCTATGTATTTACCAACTTCTCAAATTCAATCTTGATGGAGGAGATTGTCTTCTTTCGGAAAGTGATATAGATGATATTTGCGATGTCAACTGTTGTTACTTTCGATGTAGACGTAAATATTTTCTTACGGAATCATTCTCCGCAAGATTCGCAGCATTCTTGTTACACAACATCGTATAACGATAAGAAAAATGATAAAATTAAGTGGAATAAAAAATCCATCTTCTTTATTACTTATTATCTCTTTGGTAAACATTAGGTTCGGTTATGTGCGGTAGACGACAGACGAGTAAATCTGGGTAAAATTTGATTTTCCCAAGATTCGTTAGAAGTTCCGAGATTAGGAGGGGGTACCACGCGGATTGGGATGTTTGCAAATTCATTGGATGAGAAAGAATTGATGGAAGAAGAAGGTAAAGGCTGACTTCTATTGGTTACCCTAAGATAGCAACTGACCACTTCAATTAGTCTTCAAAACACGTAAAGTCGGGAAAAATCCCAGGTGGCAATATTTTTGCACAAATGGTGGCTTTTTTATATTGAAAATTTTTTTTATTGCCATGCTTTTGAAATCTTATTAATAAAATGTGTTTTATAGCATTGTCTGCCAGAAGACAAACGCTACTCCACCATCGTATACCATTCCAGAAATGGTGCTGATTGTGAGATTATAACCAATCCACTCCCATTGTCAATTCCTCCCTAAATTATGTTGTCGTTTGTCTCTTGCTTTTCTTCGACAACGAACGAACATGCCGTTCACAGAGCCGTTGGAGAACCGTTTTCTTCATCTTCGCTAGTAAACAACTCACAGACAGTTAGTAAATATGTTACTGTTGCTAGATGATGTCTTTAATCAAGTTCGGAAAGCGGAAGGTTACGAATTCAATATTTATTCTTTTTATATAAAGCAATCGATTATTCTGCCAAGGATAGTTTAATCAAAGTGAAATCTTTTGCATTTTGTAAAGAACTGGAGGTTGTAAAGATTTTTGTATTTTATATATGTCGGTTAACATTAGAATTTAGGGCGCGTAACGATTCTTCGTTTGGATTAGCCATCGGTTTACAAAACAGAGATTATATTTACGCGTATATACAAGACCTTACAAAGTATAACGAATATTGAGTTTAACGAATAATAAGATTAACGAATAATAAGATTAACGAATAATATGTTTAACGAATAATGAGTTTAATGAACGCTATTAACAATGTTCTTGGGTTCAAACGAATCCACGGTCAACGAGATAACTCTTTACTATGCGTAGAATAATCTTATTCACAAAATACGATTGCTCGGTATAATCTGCTCGATGTGTAACTTTCTAAGGCGATCGCACGAATACTAGACTGATGAAAACTTTCCACTCTTTACAATTGCCTTCGTTTGTTTTATACTCGTTGGAAGCATCGAGAAAGTTCCAATCGCCGTTGTTAAGCAGTTTCTGCCTGCAGTTTGATTATTAATACAACGTGTGTTCCATTATATCGACACCTCCGAGGTGCAATCCCATGTGGCTAGGCTCGTTCTTGAGGCCGTATGCCGCCACAACCACATTTCTAGGGAGAACCATACAACTACTCCACACCTCTGTCAGGAAAAATGTTCATCCCGTGACGATGGCTACGTTCGGCGACCAGTTGTCACCTCGAGCCCAATCTCGCTATCACAAATCTCGAACAATTACAATCAGATTGAATGACAATTGCTTAATTACAGCTATGATAAAATCTAGATTAGAATGTTGCGGGATTATTCAAAATTCCGAAGGCCCCTGTGTTCTTTCATCTCCGACATATATATTTGTCGGGTTTACATTAGAATTAGGGTTAGGGGCGTGAAACGAATCTTCGTTTGGGTTACTCATTGTCGTTATGCAATAGAGAAGACATTGACTAGTGCAAATACGATTATTATAGAACCGGACAAGTAACTGTGGTAGTTAGGTACTCGAGAAACTAATGACAATGATCCTAGGTTCAATAACGAATCCGCGGTCGACGGAATGGTAGATGAACGTACTCACAAAATCTAAGTCGGACGCGTAATGTTCACTGGTCGTAAAGGGTTACTCCTTTCATCAATGAGATCGCGAGCGAGAATGCCTTTCCCGTCCCGATGATGCCACAGAGGAAAACTATAATGGGGTGTGTCTAAGGACAAGAGATCATCGGATTCGTCGAGAAAAGCCTTCGTTCAGAAAGTAAGGGAAATTGGCGTTGCTGCTAATTGGTCAATCTCCATATCGGTGGTTAGAAAAAGATGCTAGCCGCCCTTGAGGGAAAGTTGCTAGTGGGAGACGCCGCTCGTTGAAAAATAGGTCTCCCCTACTTTCCCGTAGGTGGGACAAAGACTGTTTGTCTGTTTGAAGGACTTTAGTTGACTAAATCTTAAGATTTATAACGGGCCCTCGATCTAGCCGAACATGTACTGCGGAGACGCATCGACATCTGGCAATCATCTTACTCGAAGAATAGGATCTGCGTGTGGCGAGCCACGGGACAGAAACCGTTGGAATGTTTACTGTCGCGTGTCGCCACGAATATTTCTTTTAAGGAGAGCTATAGAATTACTCCATACCTTTGTTAGACAAAGCGTTCATCCCGTGACCGCGGCTACGTTCGGCGACTGACTGTCGCCTCGAGCCCAAGCTCACTATCCAAACTCTCGAACAATTACAATCGGATTGAATAACTACAATTGTTCAATTACAGCTATAGTAGACTCTAGGTTACATGTTGCGGGATTATCCAAAATTCCAAAGGCTCCGGTGTCCTTTCATCTCCCACATATTATTATATTCTATATATCACTCAACAACGGATGAATGTTCTACATCGAACATCGATACATGAATCAATCAGAATGAAACTTTTTGCATTTTGTTAATATGATTCCTCCATACCGTTTGAAAAAATGTTTGGCTTCTTCACGGGAAGAAATATTCAGTAAACGTCGAATTTTTCACGAGACTTATAAAAACAAATTTTACGCAGAGTTAGTCTCTCATTTACCGCAGACAACGAAAAATATTCGTAGCACAAATAATTATTTCATGGCCTGAATTGTCTCTCTTAGTTAAAAATTTTCCAGCTAAAATATCTGTGCCTAATGTCAATTGTCATTCGTTTTTATTTTGTTAAGTACTTTAAATTATGTGTTTAGTAATTTGCTTTTTACTTTTGTAGATACGTCCTCGCGAATGTGTGCGTTGTTTTTTGTAGCTTATTTTCGGCTTTTATGGCATGGATTTGCAGAAAGAGGTTAGGTCAGTGGATATTCGCGCATATGCAATAGCGGTTCGTACGAATTGCACCAACTGCAGCATTTTTTTTTTTTTTTTTTATTCATTTGTTGAAATTACAATCAATTCTCGCGTTGAGAATTTTCAGTAATTTTTCTGGCGTGGCGCAGTGACATGGCTGTTTATTTACAATAAGTTGATACTTATTATAGATAGGTATAATTTATAAGTATTATAAGTAAGTGCAAATGCTTAATTTGGATAATTAAATGAATCTAACGTTTAGGTCTAGCGGGTAGTGCCTCTTCAGCCTGCGAATCTGGTCCGTCGTATCGAGTAGTCCAGTGATTAGGGGGTTTCGGTGTTTGTTGATTCTTTTGCTATATCTGTCGCTATATTTTGCTATTTCCTCTTTGACGGTGGGTATCTTGAGGTCGCGGTGTATTGTTTCATTGGTTACATACCAAGGTGCGTCAATTAGGGATCTTAGCGTTTTCGATTGAAAGCGTTGGAGTATTTCAATGTTGGAGTTACTTGCTGTTCCCCATAGTTGGATTCCGTAGGTCCAGACAGGTTTTATTACGGTCTTGTAGAGGGTAATTTTATTCTGTATGTTTAGTTTGGAGCGTCGGCCCGTGAGCCAATAGAGTTTTTTTAGTTTGTCCTTTAGTTGCTTCGTTTTATCTGAGATGTGTGTCTTCCACGTTAGTCTCCTGTCCAGGGTCATGCCCAGGTATCGGACTGTGTCCCTGCTAGGGATTGTTGCATTGTTGATGATGACCTGGGGGCAGGTTTGTTTTCGGAGCGTGAAGGTTACATGTGAGGATTTCTTTTCGTTGACTTTGAAGCCCCATTTGTGAAACCACTTTTCCATGGAGTCGAGACTTCGCTGGAGAGTGGATGAGGCTATTACCGGGTCTGCGTGGGTAGCTAATAGCGCTGTGTCGTCTGCAAATGTCGCTATTGTTATATCGTTTGATATGGGTAGGTCGGCAGTGTAGATGGAGTACAGTAGGGGTCCGAGGACACTACCTTGGGGTATGCCGGCTTCTATTGGGAATGTTGCGGAAGTGGCGTCTAGGCATTTAACCATGAATTGTCTATTGGTTAGGTAAGATTTTAGAATGGAGTAGTAGGGGTGAGGTAGGATCTTTTTAATCTTGTATAGTAGCCCTTCATGCCATACTTTGTCGAATGCCTGTTGGATGTCTAGGAAAACCGCTGAGCAATATTTTTTCTTTTCGAGTGTTTGGCTGATCGTATGAGTTAAGCGGTGGATTTGCTCTACTGTAGAATGATGTTTTCGGAAGCCGAATTGGTGATCTGGGAGTGTTTTCAAGTTCTCTAGGATTGGAAGGAGTCGGTTCGTGAGCATCTTCTCGAATAGTTTGGACAGGGTAGGTAAAAGACTGATTGGGCGATAGGAGCAGGTTTCGTATATCGGTTTACCGGGTTTAGGGATGAGGGTAATCAATGAGATTTTCCAGGCCTTAGGATAGTGTTCCAGGCGAAGGATAGCATTAAAAATCGATGTGATGAGTGCTATCCCTTTTGTGGGAAGTTCCTTGATTGCTTTATTGCTTATTAGGTCGTGTCCTGCTGCTTTCTTGGGGTTTAGGCGACTGATTGTTTCTATAGTCTCTGCAGAGGAGAAGGGTTCGATAGGAGGGGACATTTGGAAGGGGGTGTGCAGGTATTCGGTAACGTCCGCGGCGGCTTTGGGGGAATGGGGTTTGAATACTTTTGACAAGTGTTTAGCAAACAGGTCGGCTTTTTCTGTAGGGCTTCGCGCCCATCCACCTTGCGGACGGCGGATAGGTGGGATTATTTGTGGGGGGCGTGTGAGTTTCCTGGGGGCCTTCTATAGTGAGTAGTTGGCGTCGGCTGTGGGGGATAAGCTGGCGAGGTATTTATGGAAGCAGTCGTTTTTATAGATTTTTAAGGTTCTGGATAGCTTCCTAGTTGCGTTGTTAAGTTTGCGTTTGTCCTCCGGTGTTCTATGGGTCTGCCATACTCTTCTTAGTCTACGTTTTTCTGCTATTTTTTTTTAGTATGTATTGGGGATATTCTTGTTTGCTGTTAGATGGCTTTGTCGGTGTGGAGAGGCGGATTGCGTTTATTATGCTCGTGTTTAAGTATTCCGTGGCTGCTTCGATATCTTCCTTTGTTTTTAGTGGGGTGAAGGCTGAGGTTGAGTGTGTAAAGACTTCTCTGAAGAGCTGCCAGTTGGTGTGTTGGTTGTGAATGGAGCCGTTAGGTGTATTCTCGATGATTGTTGAACTGACTGTTGCTATCACGGGAGAATGATCAGAGGAGAGATCAGCCGAGGAGTTGATCTGGACGTGTCTTGATGGGATATTTTGGTTATGAAGAAGTCGAGAAGGTCGGGTATTTTGTTGGTGTCAGTGGGCCAGTATGTAGGTTCGTATGTGGTGAGGTAGTTGAGGTTGTTGTTTATTATGCTGTTTAAGAGGTTTTTGCCTCTTGCTGTAACCAGTCTGCTGGCCCATTGGATGTGCTTGGCGTTATAGTCTCCTCCAACTATGAATCTATTGCCCAGGGTGTCCAGGAAGTTATCAAAGTCTTCTTTGGCGATGGAGTGTCTGGGAGGGCAGTATACTGCTGAGGTGGTGATTGAGCCATGACAGTCTTCTATTGCTACGTTTGTTGCTTGTAGGTAGTCTTTCTGGAATGATGGAAGTTCGTAGTGCTTAATACTTGCTTTGATTATTATTCCGGTGCCACCGTGGGCCTTTCCGCTGGGGTGTTGGGTATGGTAGAATTTGTAACCATTTATTTTCAGGTAGCTCTTGTCGGTGAAGTGGGTTTCCGATACGAGCATTACGTCGATTTGCTGGTGTTTTAAGAAGAGTTCTAGTTTAAGTTTGTGTTGCGCTAGACCATTGGCGTTCCAGAGTGCTATGCGCCTTGGTTTTATTTTGAGTCGGGGCGTGCTAATTTTTCCACGATGAGTGTTAGTAGCGATAGCAAGTGATTTATTTGCTCTGTTTGTTTCTCTATTAGCTTTTCAAGCCTTGAGGAGTTGTCTGTGTTAGGTGGGTTGGGGACACTGTTTTGGGGAAGGTTCCTTTGGCTGTTCGGGTTATTTTGGATGCCTTGTACTGCTTGGGCATAGGAGGTTGAAGTGGAGATGAATTTGGTAGGACTGGGTGTTCGGTTGGTTGAGGGGGTTGGGGTAGTCGTGAATTTCGGCGGGCTGGGTGTTTGGTTGGATACCTCTTTTGCTCTGAGCTTAGGGTACCTGTTCGTGTATAGTGTTTTATATGCTGGGCAGCCTTTGTAGTTGGCAGGGTGGTCCCCTTGGCAGTGGATGCATTTCGCTGGAGTTTCCGGTGATTTGGCGCACTGGTCAGTGGAGTGAGTGCCTGCGCATTTAACGCAGCGGAAAGTATGGTTGCAGTATTTCTGCGTATGACCGTACCTTTGGCACCTTTTGCATTGCACTATTTCTTTTTTCACGAGCGGTGGTTCGATCTTTACTATCGCGTTCATTAGGCGACTGATGTTGTAGATTTCCTTATTGTTCGGCTTTTGTTTAATGTCTAGGAAGAATAAGGATAACGGGTCTTTCGAGACTCTATGCCTTATATTACTTACGTTGATGACTTCGTGGCCGAGTTTTGAGAGTTCGTATTTGAGTTCGTCTATGTCTGCTGAGTGGTGTATGTTTCGTAGGACCACCCGGAAAGGCCTTTCCTGTTTGAGTTGGTAGGTGTGGAAGTTGGCGTTCAGGGTCCTGAGTGTCTTGGTGAGTTTTCTGTAAGCTTCTGGGTTCGTCGGCAGTATTTTTACTCTATTGTTGCTTATCTTAAGGTTATATTCCTCCTTGCTGATATCTCTCTCTAGGGACCTGGTCATTATCTGTATGTCAATGACGTCGTCCACAAATATTGGTGGGGGAGGGGGGATTCTCTGTGAGTGTTGGTTTGGTGGCGGTTCTACGATTTCCATGGCGTCGTTTGAGGATTCCAATACGGCGAATCTGTTGTGTGTGTTTATTTGCGTTGCTGTTTCTATTTTCCTTTTCTTTGTAGTATTAGCGTCGTTGGTGCGGAGAGTTCTGCTACACTTCTGCCACGGGGGGGGGGGTAGCACGGGGTAGCTGCGAGTCTGCTCCGGAGAGCCTGGTCGCGGTTGTTGGGCCATCATCGAGCTAGTTAATTCGGAATGAACAACTAGTCGTGAGGCTGTGAGGCTAGTATTCGGGTTGGGGTTAGGTGCGTGGGATTTTCTTCTCCCTAAAGGGTAAGGGACACTTAGCTGTGTTCACTTTCGACGGTTGGGCGACACGTGTTGTTTTCGGACTACGCTGGGCACTAGAGACACGTCTGCACGCTTCGGCACTCCACAGCGAACTGACTGCAGCATTTTCCGAAAGAAGAGGATGTCATTCGTAAAAAATTTCAAAAGTTGGTAGATACAAGGCGTTCGTACTCTGCATACGTATGTTTTGTATTTGTCAATGTCCTACATTAGCAAATTAGCATATTAACGTCCGGCATTTTTTCGGCACTTATATGAATAGAAAATACGGACAAGATATAAAAGTCTTTCACTTAGAAATCCATCGGTTCAAAATTTTCACATATCTAAAGTTCGGTATTTTTAGCCTACTGTATGATTTATTTTCATGTGATAACCACTCAGACGGCAAATTATTTATTGAAACACATATTGTGTTCAGAATATCACTTTGCTGCATACAAAGCAGATGTTTTGCAGTGCAACAATACGTTTTTAAAACTTTCCAGTTATTAGAAACAGTTTTAAAAAACTACCACTATTTATGGACACAGTTCTGCCCGAGCAGTCGAGCTATGCGGACGTGAGAATCAGTGCCTCCGTAAGTGCGACAAATGGGGAAAACAAAGTGACTCAAGAGCGAGTCAACCGCTCAATGATGGAAAATAAGCAGCAAGTACCGCCAATAAAAATACTAAATAAAGGCGAAACCTGTTTTATAAACAGAGCTGTAGATACAACAAACCCCAAAAAATCAACAAACGAAGGCCACGACTGCTCAGTTATAAAGGAAGCAGAAACGGGAACTACACAAAAGAACGACGAGGAAAACAACAGCAACAACGATCTACCACACCAGAATGAAAGCTGGAAGGTTCTAACTCCCAGCCAAAAACGAGAAATAACAACAAATGCAAATGCTAGGAGTCCTGGAGAAACGGAAAGGGAACAATGGCTACAAGAAATTCCTCTCCAAAACTCATTCAGCGCACTGTCACAAGAAATGAAAATAGAACCAGCGGGAAAACCAATAATCCACATCGCCAAACCACCGCCAATTTTCATAGAAGCCCAAATAATAGACCCTCTCATTGAACTACTTAACAACACGGCAGGAAATGAAAACTACTGTATAAAACAATTAAAACCAGACCAGGTAAAGGTACAAACGAACACCCCCGAAATTTTCAGAAAAGTGACAAAAGCACTAAAGGAAAAAATCTGGGTATCACACTTACCAGCTCAAAACTGATAAAAGTTACAAAGCAGTAATCAGAGGATTACACCCAAAGCAAACACAAACAACACATGCGAGGAATTAGCTGAGATCGGGCATCAAGTAAGAGCAATAAACAACATAACCAGGTATGATACCAAACAACCATTACCTCTATTTCTAATAGAACTCGAACCCAAAAACAACAACAAGGAAATTTTCGATGTTAAAAAGTACTAAACACAATAATTACAGTCAAGCCACCCAGACACAAAAAAGACATACCGCAATGTATGCGGTGTCAACAATACGGACATACAAAGAATTACTGCAACAGAATCCCGGCGTGTGTCAAATGCGCAGAAATGCATCTAAGAGCGAACTGCCCATACACGGGAAAAACAAACGATGTAAAATGCTGCAACTCCGGTGGTAACCACCCAGCCAGCTACAAAGGCTGTGTAATCAGAAAGCAACTGCAACGTAAACTGTTTCCGCCGCTTCGAAACAGGACACACAATAACTGTCACATACAACAGGACAGCGCAGAAACTCAGACATCAACAAATGTACAGCATGTAATGAACATCAACCACAATAATACCAACACCTTTGGTAGCCGAAGCTACGCGCAAGTAATCAACCACTCGCCACCCTTAGACAACCAAAATCAGAACAATCACAGCAACGACACTACAGAAATCAAAGAACTACTAAAACAATCCGTCAAAAACACCGAAATACTTACAAAAATGATAAGCGAACAAAACACAGTCCTCAGACAGCAAACGCAACAAATCACAGTCATGTTGCAACTACTTACTAACATGCTGAGCAAAAAATAAGAAATAAAAATGGACATGCTTAAAACAGCAGCCTGGAACTCTAACGGCCTACAACAAAGGGCTCTAGAAACTAAAACATTCCTATACAACAACAATATCGACATACTACTCGTATCAGAAACACACTTCACTACAAAAAGTTACATAAAAATACCGTACTACACCATATATGATACCAAGCATTCCTCAGGAAAAGCACACGGAGGGACCGCATTGATAATAAGAAACGACATTAAACATCACTTACACAGCCAAGTTAGTAAGGAGCATATACAGGCAACCACCGTTACTGTACAAACTAGCAGCAACCATTTACAGTTGTCAGCAGTATATGTACCGCCGCGACACAAAATACAGCACAAATGTGGGAAGAGTACTTCCAACACTTAGGTGACAAGTATATCGCAGCTGGAGACTACAACTCGCAGCACACACTATGGGGACCAAGAATCACTACACCACGAGGTAGAACCTTGGAAAACTACATTAGAAACAATAACCTCAATATATTATCCACGGGAAGACTGACATACTGGCCGACAGATCTGAGCAAAATTACTGACCTACTCGATTTTGCAGTTACAAAGGGACTAAACGCAAATAAACTAAAAATAACCTCCAGCCTCGAGCTTAGCTCCGATCATACAGCCATAATAATTACATACAGAAACAAACCAATACTTTACAACAACTCAGAGACGCTATGCAATAAAACCACCAAATGACAAACATTTAAAGAAATAATTGAGAGCAAAATCAGCTGCAACATCCCACTGAAAACACCCGAACACATCGATCAAGCGGTAACAACATTTACAGAAACTATTCAAGAAGCAGCAAGGGCAACCACTATACCTGAATCAACCAACAGACAAACAAAAATAATTCCATTAGACATCCTCGAAAAAATTAGAGAAAAAAGAAAAGCGAAAGCAAAATGGCAAAAACATAAAACAAAAGAAAACAAAAACACCCAAACAAACTTGCAAAGGAAATAAAAAACAAAATAAAAGAACACAACAACAACGAGTTCACAAAGTTCATCGAGTCACTATCTGCACACGAGAACTACAACTACTCCCTATGGAAAGCCGCAAAAAAATAAAGAAGATAATAAAACTGGTCCCAGCAATCAGAAGAGCAGATAACACATGGGCAAGAAGCAACGAAGAGCAAGCTAAAGAATTTTCCAACCACCTATGCAACACACTTACACCATATAATATCAACAACAGCAACCACAATAGTCATACGGACGAGGATGAGCTAACCACTAGTTCATCAACTGACAAACACTATACCATACCTAAAACAACAGCACAAGAAATTAGAAACATAATCGAGAAAACAAAAAATAATAAAGCACCAGGAATCGACCTAATCAATGGCAAAATCTTGAAAAACCTTCCGCCAAAAGTGATAAGACAAATCACAATAATATGTCGGAGTCAGGTTGGAATTTTGGAGCGTTCGATGAACCTTTACTTACTTTACCGTCGCGGATGTAGCTAATGTTTATCGGTACAAATGTGGACACTACAAGAGGCTATGAGTAATAGCGGCGATAGAATGCTCGAGATGATGGTGACAACGAATTCAGGTTCGATAACGAATCCACGGTCCACGGTATGACGAGTACAAACGTAATACACGATTCGGGTAACTTTCTCGATAATTCGGATTCAGGAACAAACACTCCACTATAGAGTAAATGCACAGACTGGTCAACGAAATAATACTAGCACTAGAAAACAGGCAATACTGTACAGCCCTCTTTATGGACATGGAGAAGGCATTCGACAAAATAAATCACGAAAGCCTTCTACAAACAATTCCCGGAACAAATATACCAATTAATAAAATCCTACTTAAGTAGCAGAACCTTCGAAATAAAAATCAAGGACACATACTCCGAAGTCAAAGACACCAAGGCAGGGGTTCCGCAAGCAAGTGTCTTAGGACCAACACTATACACACTATACACGGCCAACATACCAACAACTACCAATAGCAAAATACTGACATTGGCGGACGACACAGCGGTACTAGTCAGGCACACTGGCCCTGTAACAGCAGTCACATTACTACGAGAACATATCACAAAAATAGAAAAGTGGCTACAAGTTAAACAAATTAAAGCAAACCCCAGTAAATGCAACCATATCACATTCACACTGCGAAAACAGATACCACCAAATATCTTTCTTAACGGCACGCACATATTACAAACAAGGCAAGTCAAATACCTAGGACTCCACATAGATACACAACTCACATGGAAGCAGCACATCAAATCAATAACAGAAGAAATACAGATGGCAAGGAGACAAATGTACTGGCTAACAAGTTGAAGATCCAAACTTAGTATAGAAAATAAATTAAAAATATACAAAATGATCATAAAACCAATCTGGACGGACGAAATACCACTATGGGGAACAGCAGCAATGAGCCATATAACCAAAATAGAGACAATGCAAGCTAAAATTCTTGAAACAATAGTAAACGCCCCATGATACGTTAAAAACGAGGACATTCGGAAAGACCTGGGAATACCAACGGTCAAGGAGGAGATTAGCAGAAGTGCAAGAAGGTACAGAGAAAGAATAGCAACGCACTCGAACCAGCTGGCAGCGGAAACGGACAACACATCAAGCACAGAAAGAAGACTAAAAAGGAATCACCCAACAGATCTCACAAAGGACATAACCTAACAAACACGAAGATGGTACCTCGCTGGGGGTAGCCATCCACATGATAATCAAACAGCCAAAAAATTCTATCAAATGTCCTAATCGGACAAATTGTGAATGTAAACAACTAAATAAAAAAAAAAACTATTTATGGACAAGGACAATCTAACGGCGCGGAATTTTTTGGAATTAGCATACTTTTTCCTTTTCTTAAACTTTGCGTACTTTCTTATTTTATTGTTTGTGAATTATTAATTGGAAACTCGAACATCCCCGTCACCTCAGGGCCTGTCCCTACCTGATGTGAACGGAACGTAGGAGTTGGACTTTCTCCTTCTTAGAGACATACATTCACCGATTCGTTCAAATGTACATTTCAACATACTGAATCAAGAATGCAAGTGGAAAATTAACAAAGTCGAGGTACATCAGCGAGATATCCTATCACGTAATAGGATGCTCAAGAACTCGCTGAAGTCGATGGAAAGAGGGGAGTGAATTGGACCCACGCATTCCAAGTAGATCGACATTCATTGTATCAGCAACTAATGGTCGTAATGAGACGAGTTTTTAAAATTTGGAATAGCTCATTGAGACATTTATAAATTCACAAGCGTAATTTGAAAATAAATTGATTTCAGTACAAAAATTTTTAATTGTTTACACTTCATGTTTAACTGTCGTCAGTTATTTATTGTCAATTTTAGTCATTTGCATTGTCTCCACATGTTCTTATAACGAACAATAGAAAAAATAGAATTATTAAGTTATTACTGACATTAAACCTAGCAGCGCGGTCAAATTAACCACTCTTGGAACTTCTACTTTATCTAATTATACGGAATTTATTCTACATTATAGGGAAGAACAAGCATTTAGAGCATTGGGAACTAAGAGGGAGCTAGATGCAACAGAACTAGATGCATTTATTTCTGTGCTATATGCCCGCTGTGCATATCAGGTAATAAATTTACATGTCTCGTATTTGTGAAATAAAGTTAGGAGACGTACATTTTTCTCAAAAACAATGTGAAGGTATGACTTTCCTGAAATTATGAGATTTATACGATTTGACAAGAAGCGTGAGTGAAGCCAACGTTTACGAACCAATAAATTTGCAATGGTATCTACAGTATGAGCCAATTTACAGAGAATTCAAGAAATTGTTATAAACCTGGTGCATACATTACTTTTATATAAAAAATCGCGAGAAAAAACTATGCAATAAAACTATCAAGTTCATATTCATTACTACAAAAAATTTGTCAAGTAAAAAACTGTAACAATTAGAAAGTTACGAAAATTTGTTTAAGCCATAGGAAATATATATGCGGCAAATGTATATTTGATAATAAAATAATTTGTAAAAATGCATCTAAGTTGAATAAGATATACCTCTATATAAATAAAAGTGTAATTTTATTTAAGACTATAATTGAAATTAAACAAACGTAAATTTAGACCAAATTTTATGAAAGTTCATCATTTTATATACATTTAGTTACAAATTAACCATTATCTAAGATAAATCGTAAAAACTATTCCTTCTTTCATCACCGGTCATTTTGACCGTACACGGTAGCATAGATATACACGAAGTGTCGGTAGGTTTAGTGTTGAATGATTAAATGCTCTTAATAATTGTCATAATAATTACACATTCATTTCGGTTTGCATTATTGAATTTTATTAATTCTTATATTTTTATTATTACCGTAACTGTTAAATTCTTTATAATATAAACGTGTTCTTATAAAAAGTAACGTGATCTCTCTTTCGTCTATGTAAAATCTGTGCGGATTTAAATACGGATGTGAAAACGAACTAAATTACGACAATTTTGGAAAATATTGATTCATAAGTTTACTTATGTCCAGTTTCAATCTTTTTAAAAAGTTCCGGTCAAATGACCGGCATCAATGTTTAATCTAAATTTTTACATTCATTGTTATTTTTTTGTTCAACTTACTTCATGTAAATTCTTATACTATCTGATCAATTGATTTCTCAATTTGTATTAATATAAGAATGTTTGCAAAAGTTAGATGAACGAAATAAATAACAATGAATGTACAATTTTAAATTAAATTTTGAAAACGGTCATGTGACCGGGCCTGGTAAGGTTAGTGTTAATTTACTTTTAACCATGGACAAGATATATTATGATAATGATATTGTTAATATGATAATACGGTTGAGTCATTTCGCGATTATGATACAATATCGTTCACAGTCATACTACGTCATGGATGAGATATCTCGCATTTGCTTATTATAACAAAAGTTGTAATAATGAAGAAACACACCCACGGCACATCTTACCGATGGTGTAGTACAAATATTGCGTCGAGGGATAACATCTTCCGAAACAATATATAAACGGTATCGTGTCGCGATTAAGCTGTTAGAGTCATCGTTAGAGTAACTGAAATTAACATGCAAAAGGATCTATAACATTACAGATCTGCCCTGCTTTGTCGTAATTTAGTATATACAAGAACCTTTGTATTTAACCTTAAAATTAGGGATCTACCTGATTAGGTTGTACGCTGACATAAACAAGAACACACTACGGAAACCTATTTAATCGTACGTTGCCTAAGAAAGTGAACTTAATCGTTTACTATATTTTTGAACGAAGATATATGTCAACTAGAGTTAAAAATAATAACAAATGTTAAAATAATAATTTAAAATACGAAACAAAAAACATAAATAATACATTTAAAAATATTGGACATGTCTAATATGTATGTATATCTCTATACCAATAGACTAATCTATAAAGGGAAATCATCCAAAATGATTAAGCCAAAAACGTGTATTATATAAATGTAGGTTTCTGTCTTCAAAGAAATCCCAACTGCTCTTCGCCCTTTCTTTTGACTTTTGAGACCTGCGTCTTTTTTCCCTGATGTCGTCCGGCCTCGCGCCTTCTTCCGCTGTATCGAAAAGTTATTCTTTAAATGCTCCTAGAATCAGTGAAGAAATCGATTCTTCAGAAACTATGGAATTCAGAAAACGATTGTTTCACAGGCTGACTTCATAACGATCGTTTTGCTTTACGAATAAAAGAGTTTCCGGGTTCAGCAGGAAACTGCATCTTCGCTCTCTACGACGCATCGTCCTCTTTTTGGGGGAAGATGTCGTGATTCATCTTCAAGGAATGTTTTAGTTGTACAATTTTTACTGGTGCAGTAAATTTTTTAGTTTCTGTCTCTCAGCCCATCGCTTTGCAACTTTTTCTTCACCGAACTTGAGCATGTATTTTGACCTTACATAAATGCTTCCACCTTAAGACATCTAACCTCTTCAACTTTTCACGCTATTGATTTCTGGATATTTCGGTTCTTTAGAGGTTCTATTTGACATATTTTATTTGTGCTTTCAAATTTTTATTTTCTTTCAACAGCAGAGCGTGTTCATTTTGCAATTCTATTTCTCGGAATGTTTTCCCTAGGCTTTACTTAATATGAACGTCGCAGCTTGTCTGCGATTCAATTGCTAACCGTTCAATTGAATCCCCGTTATCTTAACGGTACTCTTGTATAGTCTAGCATTGGTATATTACCAAATAATTCATTTTCTTCTTCTAATTATTTTATCCCCTTTCATCCGCTTCTTGCTGTTGCTGGTAGTGATAGTAGTTGCATTGACGTCGTCCTTCTTTTTGTTGCCCTTCTTTTCTGATCAGCCGTTTTTCGATAACGTGCTGTCTTTATTATACAATTTCTCTTTCTCTTTTATTTTGTAATAAATTTGTTGGTTGTTCGGATACAGTATGCTTTTTCTTCTATTCGTATTTTTTGTATGATTTTGTTTGACGATTTCGGGTAAGCAATGATCTGCGCGGACATCCATGCTCCTTAAAGAGTCGCACGTATAATAAATTAGGAAGAGATTTCCTGTTAAAAGAATAGTACATATTAGTAATAAGCGAAAGTAACATGGATAAAACGAGGAAAGCATATTAATGTCGGGAGACAAGGAATCTCGTTTTATGTTAAAATTGCCTGACTGAGAGGAAACCAGATAAAAATCTCGTATAGTACTTTATTATTATACATCGGAGATATCAATTATTGAAGAAAAAAACTGAGCTGTATGTGGAACAGAAACGGATTCGCCTGCTTGCTCCGAAGTTTCGGGGCGCGCAGGGACGTAAAATCATTGGGTGATAAGTTGCGAGATTCGCTTTTTCAGAGATCGTCTCCTCCGTATTGTGTCGTCTTTCGTTTACGAAGAAACCTACGATACTTAGCCGATTTTAACAAATTATATCGTGTTTCGTGTCATTTTAATTACACGAATATGACGGACATGTTGGTGAATGTTTCATAAATATTGGTAATAATATGGTAAAAAAATAATTGGTAAAAATTTATTGTTGTATTGTTCCTTCGTCGACATTCGGTCTCGGATCGAGTAATACTATCTGCCATTATTTCTGTAGTCAGTAGTAGATGTTTAATAGAGAAAAGGTATATAGCTGTTTTATTGTAAGTTCTAGGATATCAGCAAAATAGTAAAATGTTCCTACTGTGAATATATTTTAATTGAAGAACTGGCTAAACTTTGTGTGCAGACACAGCTCTTTCTCAACTGTTATTGCGTTTTTTGATAATACAAGAAGCATTTTGTAATTGTACGAAAATCGGGATTCAAGTGTTGCGATAATGGAGATACATAAGCTATTCTAAATGTCCAAACTGAGGTCCTAGACGTGTCGAACGTAGAAAGGGACAATGCGAGTGAAAGAGAAGGAGGGACTGAGAATCAAGAAATATGAACGACCTGTGATAAGCTGAATAGTTCAATTCAAAATTTAAAATTTCTTATTCTTGATTTGTGATGAAACTTTTACCAACACGTTACTTACATTTTTATAATAAAAATATCTTCAGATACTACATTGTTCGAAGCATATTTGCTAACTCATTTTAATTGGAAAGATCTCAGAATATTGATCGTAAAGCGTTATTCCGTCATTCTGGACACATTATGCGTTTAAATAAATAATAAAATTTACCGTCTAAAAGGTTATCACGTAAAAGTAAGCGCAGTAGGCTAAGATTTCTAAACTTTATAAACGCAAGACTTTTGAACCATTGGATACTTATATTAGAAACATTCATATGTCGCCTCTATTCTCTGTTCATATGAGTACTATCAGAAAGAGTCGAAAAGGTTAGGGAGTATGGTGGTCAGAAACGAGATTTAACCGAGAAAGCGCCGGCCGTTAATGTGTTAATTTAGAACATTAATAGATACAAAACACACGTATGCATAGTACGAATACTTTGTACTTACCAACTTTTCAAATTCATTCTTTCGGAAAGTGATACAGATGATATTCTCGATGTCCATTGTTGTTACATTTGATCCAGATGCAAATATTTACTCATCTAACCATTCACTGCAAACTTCTAACGTAAAAACCTGAAGCAAACTAGGCAATATAACGCAGATGTCGACGAAAACGATATCGCAAATATGCAAGAAAGTAGTGAAGGAAGCACATAAGAAAGAAACAAATGAACGGATAAATATGTTTATATTCGATTTCAGAGAATGATTTATATGGGACAAACATTGCTTTCGGTTATCTGCGGTAGACGACAGACGAGTAAATCTGCGTAAAATTTGTTTTTCCCAAGATTCGTTAGAAATTCCGAGATAAGGAGGGGATACCACGCGGATTGGAATGTTTGCAAATTCATTGGATGAGAAAGAATTGATGGAAGAAGAAGGTAAACGCTCACGTCTATTGGTTACCCTAACGTAGCAATTGAACAATTCAATTAGCCTTCAAAACACGTAAAGTCGGGAAAAATTCCAGGTGGCAATATTTTTACACAAAAGGTGGCTTTTTTATATTGAAAATTTTTTTTATTGCCATGCTTTTGAAATCTTATTAATAAAATGTGTTTTATAACATTGTCTGCTAGAAGACAGACGCTACCCCACCATCGTATACCATTCCAGAAACGGAGCTGATTGCGTGATTATAACCAATCCACTCCCATTGTCAGTTCCTCCCTACATTATGATGTCGTTTGTCTCTTGCTTTTCCTCGACAACGAACGAACATGCCGCTCACAGTGCCGTTGGAGAATAGTTTTTCTTCATCTTCGCTAGTAAACAGCTCACAGACAGTTAGTAAATATGTTATAGCTGCCAGATGACGTCTCTAATCAAGATTGGAAAGGATAATGTTACCAATTTAATATTTATTCTTTTTACATAAAACCATCGATTATTCCGCCAAGTATAGTTTAATCAAAGTGAAATCGTTTGCATTTTGTAAAGAACTGGAGTTTGTAAAGATTTTTGTATTTTGTATCTATTATTGTATTCTATATATCATTCTAAGACGGATGAATGTTCTACATCGAACATCGATACATGAATCAATCAGAATGAAACATTTTGCATTTTGTTAATATGATTTCTCCATACCGTTTGAAAAAATGTTTGGCTTCTTCACGGAAAGAAATATTCAGTAAACGTCGAATTTTTCACGAAATTTATAAAAACAAATTTTACGCAGATTTAGTCTCTCATCTACCGCAGACAACGAAAAATATTCGTAGCACAAATAATTATTTCATGGCCTGAGTTGTCTCTCTTAGTTAAAACTTTTCCAGCTAAAATATCTGTGCCTAATGTCAATTGTCATTCGTTTTTATTTTGTTAAGTACTTTAAATTATGTGTTTATTAATTTGCTTTTTACTTTTGTAGATACGTCCTCGCGGACGTGCGCGTTGTTTTTTGTAGCTTATTTCAAGCTTTCATGGCAAGGATTTGCAGAAAGAGATTAGCTCAGTGGATATTCGCGCATATGCAATAGCGGTTCATACGAATGACACCAACTGTACCATTTTCCGAAAGAAGAGGATGTCATTCGTAAAAAATTTCAAAAGTTGGTAGATACAAGGCGTTCGTACTCTGCATACGTATGTTTTGTATTTGTCAATGTCCTACATTAGCAAATTAGCATATTAACGTCCGGCATTTTTTCGGCACTTATATGAATAGAAAATACGGACAAGATATAAAAGTTTTTAACTTAGGAACCCATCGGTTCAAAATTTTCACATATTTAAAGTTCGGTATTTTTAGCCTACTGTATGATTTATTTTCATGTGATAACCACGGAGACGGCAAATGTTATTATTTATGCATATTATAAATATTATTATTTATGAAACGCATAATGTGTTCAGAATATCACTTTGCTGCGCACAAAGCAGATGTTTTGCAGTGCAACAATACGTTTTTAAAACTTTCCAGTTATTAGAAACAGTTTTAAAAAACCACCACTATTTATGGACAAGGACAACTTAACGGTGCGGAATTGTTTGGAATTAGCATACTTTTTCCTTTTCTTAAACTTTGCGTACTTTGTTATTTTAATGCCTGTGAATTATTAATTGGAAACTCGAACATCCCCGTTACCTCAGGGCCTGTCCCTACCTGACGTGAACGGAACGTAGGAGTTGGACTTTCTCCTTCTTAGAGATATACATTCACCGATTCGTTCAAATGTACTTTTCAACATATTGAATCAAGAATGCAAGTGGAAAATTAACAAAGTCGAGGTACATCAGCGAGGTATCCTATCACGTAATAGGAAGCGCAAGAACTCGCCGAAGTCGATGGGAAGAGGGGAGTGAATTGGTCCCAGGCATTCCAAGTAGATCGACATTCATTGTATCAGCAACTAATGGTCATAATGAGACGAGTTTTTAAAATTTGGAATAGCTCATTGAGACATTTATAAATTCACAAGCGTAATTTGAAAATAAACTGATTCCAGTTTAAATATTTTTATTTGTTTACACTTTATGTTTAACTGTCGTCAGTTATTTATTGTCAATCTTGGTCATTCGCATTGTACTCTACATGTTTTTATAACGAACAATAGAAAAAATAGAATTATTAAGTTATTATTGACATTAAACCTACCAGCGCGGTCAAATTAACCACTCTTGGAAATTCTACACAAATTTAACCGTATTTAAACTTTATCATATCTCGTCATAATTTCTGACTTATCCTAAAACATGCATACAATATATTTTTGGGTATTTAATTTTAGTTTGCTCTTTCATTTTCTGAGAAAAATTTGTACTCTGCCTTGCCTATCATGAGCTGTCATTTTGATCGCCTGACAGAATATGTTAGTTGTTCATCAAATGAATGCAATCAGTACAAAGAAATGGCTATCTAAATGTCGGATAACAAGCAAAATCATTAATAACAAATAATAACTGCTGTTACAGCCGTAATCTTGTCATACAACTATCCATCCCTCGATCAATATAGCCACTAGCGTTCAAGGCATATCAACACAGACCCATGTTAATCCTAAGGAACTGCCACAAAATTTAGCATTTTTTACAGTACATTGTTACAAACATTTTAAAAGTCAAAATGTTTCTGAGGGTTATTGCTCATTGCTATAAGACACGGGAAAAGCTTTCCCAACTCCACCCTTGAGTAACTTTGGTAGAGAACGGTTAATACTCATCAATATTTTCGTATAAATATCGCCGTCACAAATCATATTTTTGCTTGTTATTGTTTTTTCGAGAAGAGCACATCTCGGTTTGTAAGTCAATTAGTCGACATCTAAACTTGTTATCTGCAAAACTCATACAGAAAGCATCTCAGAGCGTCTTGTGAAAAGTTGTTATAAAAGGAAAAGTAAAGCATATCAAATGTGACAATAATTTTTTATTCCGTACATAGTTATTATTCTGTGACAAATATCTACCTTAGAAATGTCAAGATTTAAAAAAAAAAAAAAAATAACGGACATAGAAGAAGACTGTTCTGTGTACGATGAACAAGAAACTTCAGCAACTAACTGAAAACGGCATGGAAACACATGAAAAGCTATTTTCAACCGAATCAGAGTTGAATATTATAAATAAGCGTTTACGTAAGAGCAAGAATGAAAGAAATTATCGTTGAGAGCACAGAGTGACGCAGGGCCCAATGGAACAGTTTGGTAAGAAATAGATGCTACTCCCAAACCTGGCAGGATATAAGTTCATAATATCTTTAGGGATATGCTAAATGACATATAATGAAAGGACAAGTGAAGACGGCATTTTATCTTATCATTGATCACCGTATAAGGGATCATATAATAAAATGTACGGAACAACAAGCATTTAGAGCACTGGGAACTAAGAGGGAGCTAGATGCAATAGAACTAGATGCATTTATTTCTGTGCTATATGTCTGCCGTGCATATCAGGTAAAAAATTTAGATTTCTCGTATTTGTGGAAAAAAATTTGGAGGCATACATTTTTCTCAAAAGCAATGTGCAGGAATGACTTTCCTGAAATTATGAGATTTATACGATTTGATAAGAAGAGTGAAGCCAACGTTTACGAATCAATAAATTTGCAATGGTATCTACAGTATGAGTCAATGTACAGAGAATTCATAAAATTGTTATAAACCTGTTGCATTCATTACTCTTATATAAGGAATCGCGGGAAAAAACCATACAATAAAACTATCAACAGGTTCATATTCATTACTACAAAAAATTTGTCAAGTAAAAAACTGTAACAATTAGAAAATTACGAAAATTTGTTTAAGACATAGGAAATATATATGCGGCAAATGTATATTTGATAATTAAATAATTTGTAAAAATGCATCTAAGTTGAATAAGATATACCTCTATATAAATGAAAGTGCAATTTTACTTAAGACTATAATTGAAATTAAACAAACGTAAATCTAGGCCAAATTTTATGAAAGTTCATCATTTTATATACATTTAGTTACAAATTAACCATTATCTAAGATAAATCGTAAAAACTATTCCTTCTTTCATCACCGGTCATTTTGACCGCACACGGTAGCATAGATATACACGAAGTGTCGGTAGGTTTAGTGTTAAATGATTAAACGCTCTTAATTATTGTCATAATAATTATGCATTTATTTCGGCTTGCGTTATTGAATTTTATTAATTCTTATATTTTTATTATTATCGCAACTGTTACATTCTGTATACTACAAACGTGTTCTTATAAAAAGTAAAATGATCTCTATTTCGTCCCTGGTAAAATATGTCCGGAGTTAAATACGGATTTGAAAACGAACTAAATTACGACAATTTTGAAAAATATTGATTCATAAGTTTACTTATGTCCGATTTCAATCTTTTCAAAAAGATCAGATCAAATGACCGGCTTCAATGTTTAATCTAAATTTTTATATTCATTCTTATTTTTTTGCTCGTCTCACTTTATGCAAATTCTTATATTATCTGATCAATTGATTTCTCAATTTGTGTTAATATAAGAATGTTTGCAAAATTTATATGCACGAAATAAATAACAATGAATGTACAATTTTAAATTAAATTTTGAAAACTGTCATGTGACCGGGCCTGGTAAGGTTCGTGTTAATTTACTTTTAACCATGAACAAGATATATTACGATACGATATTGTTGATGCGATAATACGGGTCATTTCGCGATTACAACACAAAATCGTTCACTCTCATACTACGTTGTGGACGAGATGTCTGGTGCATTTGCTTATTATAACAAAAGTTGTAATATTAAGGAAACACACCCACTGCACATCTTACCAATGGTGTAGTACGAATATTGCGTCGGGGGATAACATCTTCCGAAACAATATACAAACAGTATTGTGTCGCGAATAAGCTATTGATGTCATCGTGGGAATGGTATCGTGCCGTTACATATTAGGTGAAGTAAAAAGTTCTGAGCGCTTTTTCGCTTTATTTCGACGATGAAATTAACATAGTCAAGATTATTCGATTTAGATTAAATATGCGCCGTTTTGTTCGATTACTTTTGTCCATTTTGAAGGCAATTTCATAATTCCGCGGTTGAAGAAGTCCTCGTCCCTATTGGTAAAAAACTTGACCAGCTCATTTTCACAAGCCTCTCTTGAGGCCAGTTTTGTACCATCAAGAAAATTTTGCAAAAACTTAAAAAGGTGATAATCGCTTGGTGCCAGGTCTGGACTGTACGGCGGATGCGATAGAACCTCCCAGCCAAGCTCTCGGAGCTTCTGACGCGTCGTTAAAGATGTGTGCGGCCTGGCGTTGTCTTGATGGAACACAACACCTTTCCTATTGGCCAATTCTGGCCGCTTCTGGTCGATCGCCTGCTTCAGTCTGGTCAGTTGTTGACAATAGAGGTCCGAATTAAGTGTTTGCCCCGATGGGAGCAGCTCATAATGGATGATTCCCTTCCAATCCCACCAAACACACAATAAAACCTTCTTGGCCGTTAATCCACGCTTGGCGATCGTTTGGGCCGGCCCACCGCGATTGGACCACGATCTTTTTCGGCTGTTGTTCTCGTATGTGACCCATTTTTCATCGCCAGTCACCATCCGCTTCAAAAATGGGTCGATTTCGTTACGTCTCAACAAAGAATCGCAGGCATCAATTCGGTCCAAAAGGTTCTTTTGCGTCAATTCATGTGGCACCCATACGTCGAGCTTCTTCTTGAGACCAGCCTTATGCAAATGGTTCCAAACGGTTTTCTGGCTAATCTTCAGTTCCTGGGCAATGGAATAAGTGCTCACATGCCGGTCCGACTCGACGATTTCCATGATTTTATCCACATTTTCGACGATTGGCCTACCAGAGCGTGCCTCATCTTCGACGTCCATATTACCAGAACGGAATCGTTGGAACCACCGCTTTGCTGTTGCATTCGATACTGTACTGGGTCCATAAACAGCACAAATTTTTTTGGCCGCCTGCTCCGCCTTTTCACCTTGGTCGTAGTGGTACTGAAGAATGTATCGAATTTTCTCTTTTTTTATCTCCATTTTCGAACGCTGTAACACACAACTGGCTTCACCGAACACAAAACTGACAAAGAACCTTTTTGATGCGTAATATCACCTTGAAATCGGTGTATACTATGACTCGATGCGATGTGCACATCGTGAGATATGGCTCACTAAAGACATCTAGCGAAAAACGCTCAGAACTTTTTACTTAACCTAATATGTCGTCCATGGTTACGAACAGAGAGGAAATTGGAGTTCAACTGAAATTAACATGCAAAAGGATCTATAACATTAAAGACCTACCCTGCTTTGTCGTAATTTAGCGTATACAAGAACCTTTGTATTTAACCTTAAAATTAGGGATTTACCCGATTATGTTGTATGCTGACATAAACAAGAACACACTACGGAAACCTATTTATTCGTACGTTGCCTAAGAAAGAGAACTTAATCGCTTACTATATTTTTGAACGATGATATATATATTAAATAGAGTTAAAAATAGTAAAAAATGTTAAAATAATAATTTAAAATACGAAACAAAAAACATAAATAATACATTTACAAATATTGGACATATCTAATATGTATGTATCTCTATACCAATAGACTATTCTATAAAGGGAAACCATCCAAAATAATTCAGTCAAAGACGTGTATTATATAGATGTAGATTTCTGTCTTAAAAGAAATCCCAACTGCTCTTCGCCTTTTCTTTTGACTTTTGAGACCTGCGTCTTTCTTTCTTGATGTCTTCCGGCCTCGGACATTCCTTCGCTGTATCGAAACGTTATTCCTTGAATGCTTCTAGAATCATTGAAGGAATCGATTCTTCAGGAACTACGGAATTCAGAAAACGATTGTTTCACAGGCTGACTTTATAGCGATCGTTTTGCTTCATCTTACGAATAAAAGAGTTTCCGGGGTCAGCAGGAAACAACATCTTCGCTCTCTAGGATGAAGCGTCCTCTTTTTGGGGGAAGATGTCGTGATTTATCTTGAAGGAACTTTTTAGATGTACAATTTTTACTAATGCAGTAAATTTTTTAGTTTCTGTCTCTCAGCCCATCGCTTTGCAACTTTTTCTTCACCGAACTTGAGCATGTATTTTGACCTTACATAAATGCTTCCACCTTAAGACATCTAACCTCTTCAACTTTTCACGCAATTGATTTCTGCATATTTCGGTTCTTTAGAGGTTCTATTTGACATATTTTGTTCGTACTTTCAAATTTTTATTTTCTTTCAACAGTTGAGCATGTTCATTTTACAATTCTATTTCACGGAATGTTTTCCTTAGGCTTTCCTTAATATGAATGTCGCAGCTTGTCTGGGATTGAATTGCTAGTCGTTCAATCGAATCGTCATTTTCAGCGAACCTTAACGGTACTCTTGTATAGTCTAGCATTTGTGTATTACCAAATAATTCATTTTCTTCTTATTATTATTTTATGCCTCCTTCATCTGCCTCTTGTTAATGTTGGTAGCGGTACTGGTTGCATAGATGTCTCTCTTCTTGCTTTTGCCCTTCTTTTCTGATCAGTTGTTTTTCGATAACGCGCTGTCTTTCTTGTACATCTCCTCTTTCTCTTTAATTTGTAATAAATTTATTGGTTGTTCGGATACAGTATGATTTCTCTTCTATTCGTATTTTTTGTACGATTTTGTTTGATGATTTCGGGTAAACAATGATCGGCACGGACACCCATGCTTCTTAAAGAGTCGCAGGTATAATATGTTAGGAAGAGATTGCCTGTTAAAAGAATAGTACATATTAATAATAAGTGAAAGTAACATGGATAAAACGAGAAAAGCATATTGATGTCGGGAAGCAAGGAATCTCGTTTTATATTAAAATTGCCTGCCTGAGAGGAAACCAGATAGAAATCTCGTATAGTACTTTATTATTATACATCGAAGATATCAGTTATTGAAGAAAAAAACTGAGCTGTATGTGGAACAGATTTTATCAAATTGTATCGTGTTTCGTGTCATTTTAATTGCACGAATATGACGGACATGTTGGTGAAAGTTTCATAAATATTGGTAATGATATGAATGTTTTATTACTGTATTGGTGCCTCGTCGATATTCGGTCTCGGATCGAGTAATACTATCTGCCATTATTTCCGTAGTCAGTAGTAGATTTTGAATAGAGAAAAGGGATGTAGTTGTTTTATTGTAAATCCTAGGATATCATAAAATGCTAAAATGTTTCTATTGTGAATATGTTTTAATTGAAGTACTGGCTAAACTTCGTTTGCAGGCACAACTCTTTCTCAACTGTTATTGCGTTTTTTGATAATACATGAAACATTTTGATACTGTACAAAAATCGGGATTCAAGTGTTGCGATAATGGAGATACATAAACAATTCTATATGTCGAAACTGAGGTCCCAGACGTGTCGAACGTAGAAAGGGACAATGCGAGTGAAAGAGAAGGAGGGACTGAGAATCAACAAACATGAACAACCTTTGATAAACTGAGTAGTTCAATTCAAAATTTAAATTTTCTTATTCTTGATTTGTGATGAAGCTTTTACCAACACGTTACTTACATTTTTATAATGAAAATATCATCAGACACTACATTGTTCGAAGCATATTTGCTAACTCATTTTAATCGGAAAGATCTCACAATATTGATCGTAAAGCGATATTCCGACATTCTGAACACATTATGTGTTTAAATAAATAATAAAATTTACCGTTTAAGCGGTTAGCACGTAAAAGTAAACGCAGTAGGCTAAAAGTACCAAACTTTAAAAACGCAAGAACCAATTGATCCTTACATTAGAAACATTCATATGTCGTCTCTATTCTCTGTTCATATGAGTGCTATCAGAAAATGTCAAAAAGGTTACGAAAGATGGTGGCCAGAAACGAGATTTAATTGAGAAGACGCCGACCGTTAGTGTGTTAATTTAGAACATTAACAGATACAAAATACACGTATGCACAGTACGAATTCTATGTATTTACCAACTTCTCAAATTCAATCTTGATGAAGGAGATTGTCTTCTTTCGGAAAGTGATATAGATGATATTTGCGATGTCAACTGTTGTTACTTTCGATGTAGACGTAAATATTTTCTTACGGAATCATTCTCCGGAAGATTTGCAGTATTCTTGTTACACAACATCGCATAACGATAAGAAAAATGACAAAATTAATTGCAGCAAGAAATAAATCTTGTTTATCACGTCTTAACTCTTTGGTAAACATTAGGTTCGGTTATGTGCGGTAGACGACAGACGAGTAAATCTGAGTAAAATTTGATTTTCCCAAGATTCGTTAGAAGTTCCGAGATTAGGAGGGGGTACCACGCGGATTGGAATGTTTGCAAATTCATTGGATGAGAATGAATTGATGGAAGAAGAAGGTAAACGCTCACGTCTATTGGTTACCCTAAGATAGCAATTGACCAATTCAATTAGCCTTCAAAACACGTAAAGTCGGGAAAAATTCCAGGTGGCAATATTTTTACACAAAAGGTGGCTTTTTTATATTCAAAATTTTTTTTATTGCCATGCTTTTGAAATCTTATTAATAAAATGTGTTTTATAGCATTGTCTGCCAGAAGACAAACGCTACTCCACCATCGTATACCATTCCAGAAATGGTGCTGATTGTGAGATTATAACCAATTCACTTCCATTGTCAATTCCTCCCTAAATTATGTTGTCGTTTGTCTCTTGCTTTTCTTCGACAATGAACGAACATGCCGTTCACAGAGGCGTTGGAGAACCGTTTTCTTCATCTTCGCTAGTAAACAACTCACAGACAGTTAGTAAATATGTTACAGTTGCTAGATGATGTCTTTAATCAAGTTCGGAAAGGGGAAGGTTACGAATTCAATATTTATTCTTTTTATATAAAGCAATCGATTATTCTGCCAAGGATAGTTTAATCAAAATGAAATCTTTTGCATTTTGTAAAGAACTGGAGGTTGTAAAGATTTTTGTATTTTATATATGTCGGTTAACATTAGAATTTAGGGCGCGTAACGATTCTTCGTTTGGATTAGCCATCGGTTTACAAAACAGAGATTATATTTACGCGTATATACAAGACCTTACAAAGTATAACGAATATTGAGTTTAACGAATAATAAGATTAACGAATAATAAGATTAACGAATAATAAGATTAACGAATAATATGTTTAACGAATAATGAGTTTAATGAACGCTATTAACAATGTTCTTGGGTTCAAACGAATCCACGGTCAACGAGATAACTCTTTACTATGCGTAGAATAATCTTATTCACAAAATACGATTGCTCGGTATAATCTGCTCGATGTGTAACTTTCTAAGGCGATCGCACGAATACTAGACTGATGAAAACTTTCCACTCTTTACAATTGCCTTCGTTTGTTTTATACTCGTTGGAAGCATCGAGAAAGTTCCAATCGCCGTTGTTAAGCAGTTTCTGCCTGCAGTTTGATTATTAATACAACGTGTGTTCCATTATATCGACACCTCCGAGGTGCAATCCCATGTGGCTAGGCTCGTTCTTGAGGCCGTATGCCGCCACAACCACATTTCTAGGGAGAACCATACAACTACTCCACACCTCTGTCAGGAAAAATGTTCATCCCGTGACGATGGCTACGTTCGGCGACCAGTTGTCACCTCGAGCCCAATCTCGCTATCACAAATCTCGAACAATTACAATCAGATTGAATGAGAATTGCTTAATTACAGCTATGATAAAATCTAGATTAGAATGTTGCGGGATTATTCAAAATTCCGAAGGCCCCTGTGTTCTTTCATCTCCGACATATATATTATTGTATTCTATATATCATTCTACGTCGGCTGAATGTTCTACATCGAACATCGATACATGAATCAATCAGAATGAAACTTTTTGCATTTTGTTAATATGATTCCTCCATACCGTTTGAAAAAATGTTTGGCTTCTTCACGGGAAGAAATATTCAGTAAACGTCGAATTTTTCACGAGACTTATAAAAACAAATTTTACGCAGATTTAGTCTCTCATCTACCGCAGACAACGAAATGTATACGTAGCACAAATAATTATTTCATGGCCTGAGTTGTCTCTCTTAGTTAAAAATTTTCCAGCTAAAATATCTGTGCCTAATGTCAATTGTCATTCGTTTTTATTTTATTAAGTACTTTAAATTATGTGTTTAGTAATTTGCTTTTTACTTTTGTAAATACGTCCTCGCGAATGTGTGCGTTGTTTTTTGTAGCTTATTTTCGGCTTATATGGCATGGATTTGCAGAAAGAGGTTAGGTCAGTGGATATTCGCGCATATGCAATAGCGGTTCATACGAATGGCTCCAACTGTACCATTTTCCGAAAGAAGAGGATGTCATTCGTAAATAATTTCAAAAGTTGGTAGATACAAGGTGTTCGTACTCTGCATACGTATGTTTTGTATTTGTCAATGACCTACATTAGCAAATTAGCATATTAAAGTCCGGCATTTTTTCGGCACTTATATGAATAGAAATACGGACAACATATAAAAGTTTTTAACTTAGGAACCCATCGGTTCAAAATTTTCACATATTTAAAGTTCGGTATTTTTAGCCTACTGTATGATTTATTTTCATGTGATAACCACTCAGACGGCAAATATTATTATTTATTGAAACGCATATTGTGTTCAGAATATCACTTTGCTGCATACAAAGCAGATGTTTTGCAGTGCAACAATACGTTTTTAAAACTTTTCAGTTATTAGAAACAGTTTTAAAAAACCACCACTATTTATGGACACAGTTCTGCCCGAGCAGTCGAGCTATGCGGACGTGAGAATCAGTGCCTCCGTAAGTGCGACAAATGGGGAAAACGAAGTGACTCAAGAGCGAGTCAACCGCTCAATGATGGAAAATAAGCAGCAAGTACCGCCAATAAAAATACTAAATAAAGGCGAAACCTGTTTTATAAACAGAGCTGTAGATACAACAAACCCCAAAAAATCAACAAACGAAGGCCACGACTGCTCAGTTATAAAGGAAGCAGAAACGGGAACTACACAAAAGAACGACGAGGAAAACAACAGCAACAACGATCTACCACACCAGAATGAAAGCTGGAAGGTTGTAACTCCCAGCCAAAAACGAGAAATAACAACAAATGCAAATGCTAGGAGTCCTGGAGAAACGGAAAGGGAACAATGGCTACAAGAAATTCCTCTCCAAAACTCATTCAGCGCACTGCCACAAGAAATGAAAATAGAACCAGCGGGAAAACCAATAATCCACATCGCCAAACCACCGCCAATTTTCATAGAAGCCCAAATAATAGACCCTCTCATTGAACTACTTAACAACACGGCAGGAAATGAAAACTACTGTATAAAACAATTAAAACCAGACCAGGTAAAGGTACAAACGAACACCCCCGAAATTTTCAGAAAAGTGACAAAAGCACTAAAGAAAAAAATCTGGGTATCACACTTACCAGGTCAAAACTGATAAAAGTTACAAAGCAGTAATCAAAGGATTACACCCAAAGCAAACACAAACAACACATGCGAGGAATTAGCTAAGATCGGGCATCAATTAAGAGCAATAAACAACATAACCAGGTATGATACCAAACAACTATTACCGCTACTTCTAATAGAACTCGAACCCAAAAACAACAACAAGGAAATTTTCGATGTTAAAAAGTACTAAACACAATAATTACAGTCAAGCCACCCAGACACAAAAAAGACATATCGCAATGTATGCGGTGTCAACAATACGGACATACAAAGAATTACTGCAACAGAATCCCGGCGTGTGACAAATGCGCAGAAATGCATCTAAGAGCGAACTGCCCATACACGGGAAAAACAAACGATGTAAAATGCTGCAACTCCGGTGGTAACCACCCAGCCAGCTACAAAGGCTGTGTAATCAGAAAGCAACTGCAACGTAAACTGTTTCCGCCGCTTCGAAACAGGACACACAATAACTGTCACATACAACAGGACAGCGCAGAAACTCAGACATCAACAAATGTACAGCATGTAATGAACATCAACCACAATAATACCAACACCTTTGGTAGCCGAAGCTACGCGCAAGTAATCAACCACTCGCCACCCTTAGACAACCAAAATCAGAACAATCACAGCAACGACACTACAGAAATCAAAGAACTACTAAAACAATCCGTCAAAAACACCGAAATACTTACAAAAATGATAAGCAAACAAAACACAGTCCTCAGACAGCAAACGCAACAAATCACAGTCATGTTGCAACTACTTACTAACATGCTGAGCAAAAAATAAGAAATAAAAATGGACATGCTTAAAACAGCAGCCTGGAACTCTAACGGCCTACAACAAAGGGCTCTAGAAACTAAAACATTCCTATACAACAACAATATCGACATACTACTCGTATCAGAAACACACTTCACTACAAAAAGTTACATAAAAACACCGTACTACACCATATATGATACCAAGCATTCCTCAGGAAAACCACACGGAGGGACCGCATTGATAATAAGAAACGACATTAAACATCACTTACACAGCCAAGTTAGTAAGGAGCATATACAGGCAACCACCGTTACTGTACAAACTAGCAGCAACCATTTACAGTTGTCAGCAGTATATGTACCGCCGCGACACAAAATTACAGCACAAATGTGGGAAGAGTACTTCCAACACTTAGGTGACAAGTATATCGCAGCTGGAGACTACAACTCGAAGCACACACTATGGGGACCAAGAATCACTACACCACGAGGTAGAACCTTGGAAAACTACATTAGAAACAATAACCTCAATATATTATCCACGGGAAGACTGACATACTGGCCGACAGATCTGAGCAAAATTACTGACCTACTCGATTTTGCAGTTACAAAGGGACTAAACGCAAATAAACTAAAAATAACCTCCAGCCTCGAGCTTAGCTCCGATCATACAGCCATAATAATTACATACAGAAACAAACCAATACTTTACAACAACTCAGAGACGCTATGCAATAAAACCACCAAATGACAAACATTTAAAGAAATAATTGAGAGCAAAATCAGCTGCAACATCCCACTGAAAACACCCGAACACATCGATCAAGCGGTAACAACATTTACAGAAACTATTCAAGAAGCAGCAAGGGCAACCACTATACCTGAATCAACTAACAGACAAACAAAAATAATTCCATTAGACATCCTCGAAAAAATTAGAGAAAAAAGAAAAGCGAAAGCAAAATGGCAAAAACATAAAACAAAAGAAAACAAAAACACCCAAACAAACTTGCAAAGGAAATAAAAAACAAAATAAAAGAACACAACAACAACGAGTTCACAAAGTTCATCGAGTCACTATCTGCACACGAGAACTACAACTACTCCCTATGGAGAGCCGCAAAAAAATAAAGAAGATAATAAAACTGGTCCCAGCAATCAGAAGAGCAGATAATACATGGGCAAGAAGCAACGAAGAGCAAGCTAAAGAATTTTCCAACCACCTATGCAACACACTTACACCATATAATATCAACAACAGCAACCACAATAGTCATACGGTCGAGGATGAGCTAACCACTAGTTCATCAACTGACAAACACTATACCATACCTAAAACAACAGCACAAGAAATTAGAAACATAATCGAGAAAACAAAAAATAATAAAGCACCAGGAATCGACCTAATCAATGGCAAAATGTTGAAAAACCTTCCGCCAAAAGTGATAAGACAAATCACAATAATATGTCGGAGTCAGGTTGGAATTTTGGGGCGTTCGATGAACCTTTACTTACTTTACCGTCGCGGATGTAGCTAATGTTTATCGGTACAAATGTGGACACTACAAGAGGCTATGAGTAATAAAGGCGATAGAATGCTCGAGATGATGGTGACAACGAATTCAGGTTCGATAACGAATCCACGGTCCACGGTATGACGAGTACAAACGTAATACACGATTCGGGTAACTTTCTCGATAATTCGGATTCAGGAACAAACACTCCACTATAGAGCAAATGCACAGACTGGTCAACGAAATAATACTAGCACTAGAAAACAGGCAATACTGTACAGCCCTCTTTATGGACATGGAGAAGGCATTCGACAAAATAAATCACGAAAGCCTTCTACAAACAATTCCCGGAACAAATATACCAATTAACAAAATCCTACTTAAGTAGCAGAACCTTCGAAATAAAAATCAAGGACACATACTCCGAAGTCAAGGACACCAAGGCAGGGGTTCCGCAAGCAAGCGTCTTAGGACCAATACTATACACACTATACACGGCCAACATATCAACAACTACCAATAGCAAAATACTGACATTGGCGGACGACACAGCGGTACTAGTTAGGCACACTGGCCCTGTAACAGCAGTCACATTACTACAAGAACATATTACAAAAATAGAAAAGTGGCTACAAGTTAAACAAATTAAAGCAAACCCCAGTAAATGCAACCATATCACATTCACACGGCGAAAACAGATACCACCAAATATCTTTCTTAACGGCACGCACATATTACAAACAAGGCAAGTCAAATACCTAGGACTCCACATAGATACACAACTCACATGGAAGCAGCACATCAAATCAATAACAGAAGAAATACAGATGGCAAGGAGACAAATGTACTGGCTAACAAGTTGAAGATCCAAACTTAGTATAGAAAATAAATTAAAAATATACAAAATGATCATAAAACCAATCTGGACGGACGAAATACCACTATGGGGAACAGCAGCAATGAGCCATATAACCAAAATAGAGACAATGCAAGCTAAAATTCTTGAAACAGTAGTAAACGCCCCATGATACGTTAAAAACGAGGACATTCGGAAAGACCTGGGAATAGCAACGGTCAAGGAGGAGATTAGCAGAAGTGCAAGGAGGTACAGAGAAAGAATAGCAACGCACCCGAACCAGCTGGCAGCGGAAACGGTCAACACATCAAGCACAGAGAGAAGACTAAAAAGGAATCACCCAACAGATCTCACAAAGGACATAACCTAACAAACACGAAGATGGTACCTCGCTGGGGGTAGCCACCCACATGATAATCAAACAGCCAAAAAATTCTATCAAATGTCCTAATCGGACAAATTGTGAATGTAAACAACTAAATAAAAAAAAAAAACTATTTATGGACAAGGACAACCTAACGGCGCGGAATTTTTTGGAATTAGCATACTTTTTCCTTTTCTTAAACTTTGCGTACTTTCTTATTTTATTGTCTGTGAATTATTAATTGGAAACTCGAACATCCCCGTCACCTCAGGGCCTGTTCCTACCTGATGTGAACGGAACGTAGGAGTTGGACTTTCTCCTTCTTAGAGACATACATTCACCGATTCGTTCAAATGTACTTTTCAACATACTGAATCAAGAATGCAAGTGGAAAATTAACAAAGTCGAGGTACATCAGCGAGGTATCCTATCACGTAATAAGAAGCGCAAGAACTCGCCGAAGTCGATGGGAAGAGGGGAGTGAATTGGACCCACGCATTCTAAGTAGATCGACATTCATTGTATCAGCAACTAATGGTCATAATGAGACGAGTTTTTAAAATTTGGAATAGCTCATTGAGACATTTATAAATTCACAAGCGTAATTTGAAAATAAATTGATTTCAGTACAAAAATTTTTAATTGTTTACACTTCATGTTTAACTGTCGTCAGTTATTTATTGTCAATTTTAGTCATTAGCATTGTCTCTACATGTTCTTATAACGAACAATAGAAAAAATAGAATTATTAAGTTATTACTGACATTAAACCTAGCAGCGCGGTTAAATTAACCACTCTTGGAACTTCTACTTTATCTACTTATACGGAACTTATTCTACTCTATACGGAAGAACAAGCATTTAGAGCATTGGGAACTAAGAGGGAGCTAGATGCAACAGAACTAGATGCATTTATTTCTGTGCTATATGCCCGCGGTGCATATCAGGTAATAAATTTACATGTCTCGTATTTGTGGAATAAAGTTAGGAGACGTACATTTTTCTCAAAAACAATGTGCAGGAATGACTCCTGAAATTATGAGATTTATACGATTTGACAAGAAGAGTGAGTGAAGCCAACGTTTACAAACCAATAAATTTGCAATGGTATCTACAGTATGAGCCAATTTACAGAGAATTCAAGAAATTGTTATAAACCTGGTGCATACATTACTTTTATATAAAAAATCGCGAGAAAAAACTATGCAATAAAACTATCAACAAGTTTATATTCATTACTACAAAAAATTTGTCAAGTAAAAAACTGTAACAATTAGAAAGTTACGAAAATTTGTTTAAGCCATAGGAAATATATATGCGGCAAATGTATATTTGATAATTAAATAATTTGTAAAAATGCATCTAAGTTGAATAAGATATACCTCTATATAAATAAAAGTGTAATTTTATTTAAGACTATAATTGAAATTAAACAAACGTACATTTAGACCAAATTTTATGAAAGTTCATCATTTTATATACATTTAGTTACAAATTAACCATTATCTAAGATAAATCGTAAAAACTATTCCTTCTTTCATCACCGGTCATTTTGACCGTACACGGTAGCATAGATATACACGAAGTGTCGGTAGGTTTAGTGTTGAATGATTAAATGCTCTTAATAATTGTCATAATAATTACACATTCATTTCGGTTTGCATTATTGAATTTTATTAATTCTTATATTTTTATTATTATCGTAACTGTTACATTCTGTATACTACAAACGTGTTCTTATAAAAAGTAAAATGATCTCTCTTTCGTCCCTGGTAAAATATGTCCGGAGCTAAATACGGATTTGAAAACGAACTAAATTACGACAATTTTGGAAAATATTGATTCATAAGTTTACTTATGTCCGATTTCAATCTTTTCAAAAAGATCAGATCAAATGACCGGCTTCAATGTTTAATCTAAATTTTTATATTCATTCTTATTTTTTTGCTCGTCTCACTATGCAAATTCTTATATTATCTGATCAATTGATTTCTCAATTTGTGTTAATATAAGAATGTTTGCAAAATTTATATGAACGAAATAAATAACAATGAATGTACAATTTTAAATTAAATTTTGAAAACGGTCATGTGACCGGGCCTGGTAAGGTTAGTGTTAATTTACTTTTAACCATGGGCATGATATATTACGATAATGATATTGTTAATAATGATAATACGGTTGAGTCATTTCGCGATTATGATACAATATCGTTCACTGTCATACTACGTCATGGATGAGATATCTCGCATTTACTTGTTATAACAAAAGTTGTAATAATAAAGAAACACACCCACGGCACATCTTACCGATGGTGTAGTACGAATATTGCGTGGGGGGATAACATCTTCCGAAACAATATATAAACGGTATCGTGTCGCGATTAAGCTGTTAGAGTCATCGTGCGAATAGTGTCGTGCCGCAGTATATGTCGTCCATGGTTACGAACAGAGAGGAAATTGGAGTTCAACTGAAATTAACATGCAAAAGGATCTATAACATTACAGATCTGCCCTGCTTTGTCGTAATTTAGTATATACAGGAACCTTTGTATTTAACCTTAAAATTAGGGATCTACCTGATTAGGTTGTACGCTGACATAAACAAGAACACACTACGGAAACCTATTTAATCGTACGTTGCCTAAGAAAGAGAACTTAATCGTTTACTATATTTTTGAACGAAGATATATGTCAACTAGAGTTGAAAATAATAAAAAATGTTAAAATAATAATTTAAAATACGAAGCAAAAAACATAAATAATACATTTAAAAATATTGGATATGTCTAATATGTATGCATATCTTTATACCAATAGACTATTCTATAAAGACAAACCATTCAAAATGATTCAGTCAAAGAAGTGTATTTTATAAATGTAGGTTTCTGTCTTCGAAGAAATCCCAACTGCTCTTCGCCTTTTCTTTTGATTTTTGAGACCTGCGCCTTTCTTTCTTGATGTCGTCCGGCCTCGGGCATTCCTCCGCTGTACCGAAAAGTTATTCTTTGAATGCTCCTATGAATTTGAATTCATTGAAGGAATCGATTCTTCAGAAGCAATGGAATTCAGAAAACGATTGTTTCACAGGCTGACTTCATAACGATCGTTTTGCTTTACGAATAAAAGAGTTTCCGGGTTCAGCAGGAAACTGCATCTTCGCTCTCTACGACGCAGCGTCCTCTTTTTGGGGGAAGATGTCGTGATTTATCTTGAAGGAACTTTTTAGTTGTACAATTTCTACCGGTGCAGTCAATTTTTTAGTTTCTGTCTCTCAGCCCATCGCTTTACAATTTTTTCTTCACCGAACTTGAGCATGTATTTTGACCTTACATAAATGCTTCCACCTCGAGACATCTAATCTCCTCAACTTCTCACGCAATTGTTTTCTGGACATTTCGGTTCTTTAGAGGTTTTATTTGACATATTTTATTTGTGCTTTCAAATTTTTATTTTCTTTCAACAGCAGAGCGTGTTCATTTTGCAATTCTATTTCTCGGAATGTTTTCCCTAGGCTTTACTTAATGTGAACGTCGCAGCTTGTCTGCGATTCAATTGCTAACCGTTCAATTGAATCCTCGTTATCTTAACGGTACTCTTGTATAGTCTAGCATTGGTATATTACCAAATAATTCATTTTCTTCTTATTATTATTCTATCCCTCCTTCATCTGCCACTTGTTATTGTTGGTAGCGGTACTGATTGCATAGATGTCGCTCTTCTTGCTTTTGCCCTTCTTTTCTGATCAGATGTTTTTCGATAACGCCCTGTCTTTCTTGTACATCTTCTCTTTCTCGTTTATTTTGTAATAAATTTATTGGTTGTTCGGATACAGTATGCTTTTTCTACTATTGGTATTTTTTGCGTGATTTTGTTTGATGATTTTGGGTAAGCAATGATCGGCACGGATATCCATGCTTCTTAAAGAGTCGTACGTATAGTATTTTAGAAAGAGATTGCCTGTTAAAAGAATAGTACATATTAATAATAAGCGAAAGTAAAATGGATAAAACGGGGAAAGCATATTGATGTCGGGAGACAAGGTATCTCGTTTTATATTAAAATTGCCTAACTGAGAGGAAACCAAATACAAATCTTGTATAGTACTTTATTATTATACAAAGAAGATATCAGTTATTGAAGAAAAAAACCGAGCTGTATGTGGAACAGAAACGGATTCGCCTGCTTGCTCCGAAGTTTCGGGGCGCGCAGGGACGTAAAATCATTGGGTGATAACTTGCGAGATTTGCTTTTTCAGAGATCGTCCCCTCCGTATTGTGTCGTCTTTCGTTTACGAAGAAACCTACGATACTTAGCCGATTTTAACAAATTATATCGTGTTTCGTGTCATTTTAATTACACGAATATGACGGACATGTTGGTGAATGTTTCATAAATATTGGTAATAATATGGTAAAAAAATAATTGGTAAAAATTTATTGTTGTATTGTTCCTTCGTCGACATTCGGTCTCGGATCGAGTAATACTATCTGCCATTATTTCTGTAGTCAGTAGTAGATGTTTAATAGAGAAAAGGTATATAGCTGTTTTATTGTAAGTCCTAGGATATCAGCAAAATAGTAAAATGTTCCTACTGTGAATATATTTTAATTGAAGAACTGGCTAAACTTTGTCTGCAGACACAGCTCTTTCTCAACTGTTATTGCGTTTTTTGATAATACAAGAAACATTTTGTAATTGTACGAAAATCGGGATTCAAGTGTTGCGATAATGGAGATACATAAGCTATTCTAAATGTCCAAACTGAGGTCCTAGACGTGTCGAACGTAGAAAGGGACAGTGCGAGTGAAAGAGAAGGAGGGACTGACAATCAACAAATATGAATGTCCTGTGATAAGCTGAATAGTTCAATTCAAAATTTAAATTTTCTTATTCTTGATTTGTGATGAAACTTTTACCAACTCGTTACTTACATTTTTGTAATGAAAATATCATCAGACACTACATTGTTCGAAGCATATTTGCTAACTCATTTTAATCGGAAGGATCTCACAATATTGATCGTAAAGCGATATTCCGACATTCTGAACAGATTATGCGTTTAAATAAATAATAAAATTTACCGTCTAAAAGGTTATCACGTAAAAGTAAGCTATGCAGTAGGCTAAAATTTCTAAGCTTTATAAACTCAAGACTTTTGAACCATTGGATACTGATATTAGAAACATTCTTATGTCGGCTCTATTCTCTGTTTATATGAGTACTATCAGAAAATGTCAAAAAGGTTAGGGAGAATGGTGGCCAGAAACGAGATTTAGCCGAAAAAATACCAGTCGCTAATGTGTTAATATAAATCATTAACAGATACAAATCACACGTATGCACAGTACGAATTCTATGTACTTACCAACTTTTCAAATTCAATCCTTATGATGGGGATTGTCTTCTTTCTGAAAGTGATGCAGATGATATTCTGTATGTCGACTGTTGTTACATTTGATGTAGACGCAAATATTTTCTCATCTAAACATTCTCTGCAAAATTATAACATAAAAACCTGAAGCAAACTACACAATACTACGCAGCTGTCGGCTGTAACGATGTCGCACAAATTCAATAAAGTGGTAAAAAATGCATGTAAAAAGAAAAAAAAATATCGCATGAAGATTTCTATATCCGATTTCAGATAATGCTCCAGGTATGGGAAACATTATTTTCAGTTATTTGCGGTAGACGACAGACGAGTGAATCTGCGTAAAATTTGTTTTTCCCAAGATTCGTTAGAAATTCCGAGATAAGGATGGGGGTTGGAATGTTTACAAATTTATTGGATGAGAAAGAATTGATGGAAGGAGAAGGTAAACGCTCACGTCTATTGGATATTCCATGATAGCAATAGACCAATTCAATTAGCCCTCAAAACACGTAAACTCGGGAAAAATTGCAGGTGGCAATATTTTTACACAAAAAGTCGCTATTTTATATTAAACAATTTTTTTAATTCCATGCTTTTGAAATCTGAATAATAAAATGTGTTTTATAGCATTGTCTGCCAGTATACAAACGCTAGCCCACCATCGTATACCATTCCAGAAATGGTGCTGATTGTGAGATTATAACCAATCCACTCCCATTGTCAATTCCTCCCTAAATTATGTTGTCGTTTGTCTCTTGCTTTTCTTCGACAACGAACGAACATGCCGTTCACAGAGCCGTTGGAGAACCGTTTTCTTCATCTTCGCTAGTAAACAACTCACAGACAGTTAGTAAATATGTTACAGTTGCTAGATGATGTCTTTAATCAAGTTCGGAAAGGGGAAGGTTACGAATTCAATATTTATTCTTTTTATATAAAGCCATCGATTATTCTGCCAAGGATAGTTTAATCAAATGATATCGTTTGCATTTTGTAAAGAACTGGAGTTTGTAAAGATTTTTGTATTTTATATCTATTATTGTATACTATATATCATTCTACGACGGATGAATGTTCTACATCGAACATCGATACATGAATCAATCAGAATGATACTTTTTACAATTTGTGAATGTGATTCCTTGACGCCGTTTGAAAAAATGTTTGGTTTCTTCACGGGAATAAATACTCAGTAAACGATGAATTTTTCACAAGACGGAGGATTTTTTGGAATTAGCATACTTTTTCCTTTTCTTAAACTTTGCGTACTTTCTTATTTTATTGCCTGTGAATCATTAATTGAAAACTCGAACATCCCCGTCACCTCAGGGCCTGTCCCTACCTGATGTGAACGGAACGTAGGAGTTGGTCTTTCTCCTTCTTGGAGACATACATTCACCAATTCATTCACATGTATTTTTCATCATATTGAATCAAGAATGCAAGTGGAAAATTAACAAAGTCGAGGTACATCAGCGAGGTATCCTATCACGTAATAGGAAGCGCAAGAACTCGCCGAAGTCGATGGGAAGAGGGAAGTGAATTGGACCCACGCATTCCAAGTAGATTGACATTCATTGTATCAGCAACTAATGGTCAAAATTTTTTTTTATTTACAAGTACTTTATAATCAATTCTCGCATTGAGAATTTTGAGCAAGTTTCTCTAACGTGGCGCATTGACATGACTAATTATTTATAATAAGTTTATTTCTAGCTGAATCTAGTGATTAGGTTTAAAGGATAATGTTTTCTTAGCCTGCGGATCTGGTCTGACGTATTAAGGAATTTTGTAATTAGGGGGTTTCGATGGTTGTTAACTCGTATGATATATCTATTACTATATTTTGTTATTTCTTCTTTGACTGTGGGTATCTTGTGGTCGCGATGTATTGCTTCGTTGATAACATACCAGGGTGCGTATTAGAAATCTTTGAGTTTTAGATTGAAAGCGTTGACATATTTCAATGTTGTAATTACTTGCTGTTCCCCATAGTTGGATTCCGTAGGTCCAGACAGGTTTTATTATGATCTTATAGAGCGTAAGTTTGCTCTACGTGCTTAAGTTAGAACGTCGGTCAATGAGCCAGTAAAATTTTTTAAGTTTGGCCTTGAGTTGCTTCGATTTGTCTATGATGTGTTGTTTCCATGTCATTCTTCTGTCCAGAGTCATGTCCAGCTATCTGACTGAATCCTTGTTAGGAATTGTTATATTGTTAATGGTCACCTGAGGCCAGGTTTGTTTTCGCAGAGTGAAGATTACATGTGTGGATTTATTTTCGTTAATTTTGAAGCCCCATTTGTGGAACCACTTTTCCATAGAGTCGAGACATCACTGGAGAGTAGATGAAGCAATTACCGGGTCTGCGTGGGAAGCTAATAGCGTTGTGTCGTCAGCAAATGTTGCTATTGTTATCTCTGTTGATACAGGTAAATCGGCAGTGTAGATGGAAAACAGCAGGGGTCCAAGGACACTACCTTGGGGTATGCCAGCTTCTATTGGAAATGTTGTGGTTGTGGCGTCTAAGTATATAACCATGAATTGTCTATTGGTTAGGTAAGACTTGAGGATGTAGTAGTAGGTGTATGGTAGGGTTTTCTTTAATTTGTATAGAAGCCCTTCGTGCAATACTTTGTCGAATGCCTGTTGAATGTCTAGGAATACAGCTGACCAATATTTTTTCTTTTCTAAGTTTTGGCTGATATTATGTGTTATACGATGAATTTGCTCTATCGTAGAATGTTGTTTCCGAAAACCGAATTGATGATCTGCCAGTGTTTTCAAATTCTCTAAGAGTGGAACGAGTCGATTCGTTAGCATCTTCTCGAATAGTTTTGACAAAATAGGTAGAAGACTATTTGGGAGATAGGAGCTAGTTTCGTGTATTGGTTTTCCGGGTTTAGGGATGAGAGTAATCAGTGATATTTTCCAGGACTTAGGATAGTATTCCAGGCGAAGAGTTGCATTAAAAATTGATGTGATGAGTGCAATCCCTTTTATGGGAAGTTCCTTGATTGCTTTATTACATATTTTCTCATGCCCCGATGCTTTCCTGGGATTTAGGCGACGGATTAATTCTGTAACTTCTACAGAAGTGAAAGGTTCAACAGGAGGAGACATTTGGAAGGGAGAGTGCAGGTATTCCGTTATTTCCGAGGCAATATTGGAGGAATGAGGTTTAAATACGTTAAATAAGTGATTAGCAAACAGATTGACTTTTTCTATAAGGCCACGCGCCCATCCACCTTGCGGACAGCGAATTGGAGGGATTATTTACGGGAGACGCGTGACTTTCCTGGAAACCTTCCATAGTGAGTAGTTGGTGTCAGCTATGGGAGACAGATTGGCGAGATTTTTTTAGAAACAGTCATTTTTATAGTTTTTAATGATTTTGGTTAAATTCTTAGTTATTTAGTTTGCGTTTGTAGTCAGGTGTTCTATGACTCTGCCATACTCTGCCAAAGTCTACGTTTTTCTGCGATTTTTTTAAATATGTGATGAGGGTATTCATGTTTGTTGATAGAACTCTTAGTAGGTGTGGAAGAGCGGATAGCGTTTATTATGCTGGTGTTTAAGTATTCCGTGGCTGTTTCAATATTTTCATTTGTTTTTAGGGAAATTAAGGCTGATATTAAATGATTAAGGACTTCTCTAAAGAGCTGCCAGTTGGTGAGTTGGTTATGAATAAAGTCATTAGGTGGATTTTCGATAATTGTTCAGCTAATTGTTGCAATAACGGGGGAATGATCAGAAGAGGGATCAGCCGAGGAGTTGATTTGGACGTATCTTGGCGAGATATTTTTAGTTATAAAGAAGTCAAGTAAATCAGGTATTTTGTTAGTGTCAGTGGCCAGTAAGTGGATTCATATGTGGTGAGGTAATTGAGTCTGTTGGTGTTTATGCTATTCAAGAGATTTTTGCCTCTTACTGTGACCAGTCTGCTGCCCCATTGGATATGTTTGGCGTTATAGTCTCCTCCAGCTATGAATCTACTGCCCAGGGTGTCAAGGAAGTTATCAAAGTCTTCTTTGGCGATGGAGTGTCTGGGAGGTCAGTATACTACTGAAGTGGTGATTGTGCCATGACAGTCTTCTATTGCTACGTTTGTAGCTTGCAGGTGGTCCTTCTGGAACGATGGAAGCTCCTAATGCTTAATTCTGGTTTTGATAATAATTCCGGTGCCGCTGTTTATTTTCAAGTAATTTTTGTTGGTGAAGTAAGTTTCAAATATGAGCATTACGTCGATTTGCTATTGTTCTAAGAAGAGTTCTGGTTCGTATTTGTGTTGAGCTAGACCGTTGGCATTCCAAAGAGCTATGCGTCTTGGTTTTGTTTTGCGTCGGGGCGTATTAATTTATCCATGATGAGTGTTAATAATGATAGTGAGTTATTCATTAGTTCTGATTGTTTCTCGATTAATTTAATAATAATTGTCATAATAATTATACATTCATTTCGGTTTGCATTATTGAATGTCATTAATTCTTATATTTTTAATATTACCGTAATTGTTACATTCTTTATAGTATAAACGTGTTCTTATAAAAAGTAAAATGATCTTTCTTTCGTCATTGGTAAAAGTTGTTAGGATTTAAATACAGATTTGAAAACGAACTAAATTACGACAATTTTGAAAAATATTGATTCATGAGTATACTTATGTCCGATTTCAATCTTTTTAAAAAGATCAGGTCAAATGACCGGCTTCAATGTTTAATCTAAAGTTTCACATTCATTGTTATTTCTTTGCTCATTTGAATATATGTAAACTGTTACATTATCTGATAAATTGATTTCTCAATTTGTGTTAATATAAGAATGTTTGCAAAAGTTAGATGCATGAAATAAATAACAATGCACGTACCATCTTAAATTAAATTTTGAAAACGGTCATTTGACCGGGCCCGGCAAGGTTAGTGTTCATTTACTTTTAACCGTGGACAAGATATATTACGAAACGATATTGTTAATACGACAATACGGTTGAGTCATTTCGCGATTACGATACAATATCGTTCACAGTCATACTACGTCATGGACGAGATATCTTGCATTTGATTATTATAACAGAAGTTCTAATTATAAAGAAACACACTCACGGCACATCTTACCGATGGTGTAGTACGAATATTGCGTCAGGGATAACATTTTCCGTAAGAATATATAAACGGTGTTTTCGGGAATAAACTGTTCGTGTCAACGTGCGAATGGTATCGTGCCGCAACATACGTCGTCCATGGTTACGAACAGAGAGGAAATTGGAGTTCAACTGAAATTAACGTGCAAAAGGATCTATAACATTAAAGATCTGCCCTGCTTTGTCGTAATTTAGCATGTCCAAGAACCTATGTATTTAAGCTTAAAGTTAAGAATCTACTCTATTTGGTTGTACGCTAACATAAACAAGAACCTGCGGGGTTTCACACTACGGAAACCTATTTAATCGTACGTTGCCTAAAAAAGAGAAATTAATGGTTCGCTATATTTTTGAACGATGATATATATAGAGTAGAGTTAAAAGTAGTACAAAAAGTCAATATAATAATTTAAAATAAGAAACAAAGAACATAAATAATACATTTACAAATACTGGACATAGCTAATATGTCTGTATATCTCTATACCAATAGACTATTCTATAAAGACAAACCATTCAAAATGATTCAGTCAAAGACGTGTATTATATAAATGTAGATTTCTGTCTTCGAAGAAATCTCAACTGCTCTTCGCCTTTTCGTTTGAGTTTTGAGACCTGCGTCTTTCTTTCTTGATGTCGTCCAGCCTCGGGCCTTCCTCCGCTGTATCGAAAAGTTATTCCTTGAATGCTTCTAGAATCATTGAAGGAATCGATTCTTCAGAAACTATGGAATTCAGAAAACGATTGCTTCACAAGCTGACTTCATAGCGATCGTTTTGCTTCATCTTACGAATAAAAGAGTTTCCGGGACCAGCAGGAAACCGCATCTTCGCTCGCTATGACGAAGCGTCCTCTTTTTGCGAGAAGATGTGATTCGTCTTCAAGGAATTTTTTAGTTGTACAATTTTTACTGATGCAGTAAATTTTTTAGTCTCTGTCTCTATGGCCATCGTTTTGCAACATTTCCTTCACTGAACTTGAGCATGTATTTTGACCTTACATAAATGTTTTCACCCCGAGACATCTAATCTCCTCAACTTTTCACGCAATTGATTTCTGGGCATTTCGGTCCTTTAGAGGTTTTATTTTACATATTTTATTGGTGTTTTCAAATTTTTATTCTCTTTCAAGGGCAGAGCATGTCCATTGTGCAATTATATTTCTCGGAAGGTCTTCTCTAAGCTCTCCTCAATTTGAAAGTCGCAGCTTGTCTCCCATTCAATTGCTAGCCGTTCAATTGAATCCTCGTTGTAAGCGAATCTTAGCGGTACTCTTGTATAGTCTAGTATTGATATATTACCAAATAATTCATTTTTTCCTCGTCTTATTTTGTCCACCCTTCATCCGCATCTTGCTATTGCTGGTAGTGATAGTAGTTGCATTCATGTCGTCCTTCTTTCCCTTGCCCTTCTTTTCTGATCAGCTGCTTTCCAATATCGTGCCATCTTTCTTGTACAATTTCTCTTTCTCTTTTATTTTGTAATAAATTTGTTGGTTGTTCGGATACAGTATGCTTTTTCTTCTATTCGTATTTTTTGTATGATTTTGTTTGATGATTTCGGGTAAACAATGATCGCCACGGACATCCATGCTTCTTAAAGAGTTGCGGGTATAATATTTTAAGAAGAGATTGCCTGTTAAAAGAATAGTACACATTAATAATAAGCGAAGGTAACATGGATAAAACGAGGAAAGCATATTGATGTCGGGAGACAAGGAATCTCGTTTTATATTAAAATTGCCTGACTGAGAGGAAACCAGATACAAATCTCGCATAGTACTTAATTATTATACAAAGAAGATATCAGTTATTGAAGAAAAAAGCTGAGCTGTATGTGGAACAGAAACGGATTCGCCTGCTTGCTCCGAAGTTTCGGGGCGTGCAGGGACGTAAAATCATTGGGTGATAACTTGTGAGACTCGCTTTTTCAGCAATCGTTCCTTCCTTATTGTTTCGTCTTTCGCTTACGAAGAAACCTACGATACTTAGCCGATTTTATCAAATTATTCCGTGTTTCGTGTCATTTTAATTACAATAATAAGCCGGACATGTTGATGAAAGATTCATAAATATTGGTAATAATATGAAAGTTTTATTATTGTATTGTTGCCTCGTCGATATTCGGTCTCGGATCGAGTAATACTATCTGCCATTATTTCTGTAGTCAGTAGTAGATATTTAATAGAGAAAAGATATATAGTTGTTTTATTGTATATCCTAGGATATCATCAAAATACTAAAATGTTGCTACTGTGAATATATTTTAATTGAAGGACTGGCTAAACTTTGTCTGCAGACACAGCTCTTTCTCAACTGTTATTGCGTTTTTTGATAATACAGGAAACATTTTGTAATTGTACGAAAATCGGGATTCATGTGTTGCGATAATGGAGATACATAAGCTATTCTAAATGTCCAAACTGAGGTCCTAGACGTGTCGAACGTAGAAAGGGACAATGCGAGTCAAAGAGAAGGAAGGACTGACAATCAACAAATATGAACGGCCTGTGATAAGCTGAATAGTTCAATTCAAAATTTAAATTTTCTTATTCTTGATTTGTAATGAAACTTTTACCAACGTTACTTTCATTTTTATAATGAAAATATCATCAGACACTACATTGTTCGAAGCATATTTGCTAACTCATTTGAATCGGAAAGGTCTCAGAATACTGATCGTAAAGCGATATTCCGACATTCTGAACATATTATGTGTTTAAATAAATAATAAAATTTACCGTTTAAATGGTTATCACGTAAAAGTAAGTACTATCAGAAAGTGTCGAAAAGGTTAGGAAGGATGGTGGCCAGAAACGAGATTTAACCGAAAAAATTCCAGCCACTAATGTGTTAATATAAATCATTAACAGATACAAAACACACATATGCACAGTACGAATACTTTGTACTCACCAACTTTTCATATTCAATCCTTATGATGGGGATTGTCTTCTTTCGGAAAGTGATATAGATAATATTCTCGATGTCGACTGTTGTTACATTTGATGTAGACGCAAACATTTACTCATCTAACTATTCTCTGCAAAATTATAACATTGGAACCTGACGCAAACTATTAAATATAACGCAACTCTAGGCGAAAACGTCGTCGGATAAGTGTATTAAAGTAATGAAGGATGCATATAAAAAAGAAATAAATTAACGCATAAAGATATCTATATTCGCCTTCAGATGATGTACGTGTGAGAAACATTATTTTCGGTTATCTGCGGTAGACGACAGACGAGTGAATCTGCGTAAAATTTGTTTTTCCCAAGATTCGTTAGAAATTCCGAGATAAGGAGGGGATACCACGCGGATTGGAATGTTTGCAAATTCATTGGATGAGAAAGAATTGATGGAAGAAGAAGGTAAACGCTCACGTCTATTGGTTACCCTAAGGTAGCAATTGAACAATTCAATTAGCCTTCAAAACACGTAAAGTCGGGAAAAATTCCAGGTGGCAATATTTTTACACAAAAGGTGGCTTTTTTATATTGAAAATTTTTTTATTGCCATGCTTTTGAAATCTTATTAATAAAATGTGTTTTATAACATTGTCTGCTAGAAGACAGACGCTACCCCACCATCGTATACCATTTCAGAAATGGTGCTGATTGTGAGATTATAACCAATCCACTCCCATTGTCAATTCCTCCCTACATTATGGTGTCGTATGTCTCTTGTTTTTCCTCGATAACGAACGAACATGCCGCTCACAGTGCCGTTGGAGAATAGTTTTTCTTCATCTTCGCTAGTAAACAGCTCACAGACAGTTAGTAAATATGTTATAGCTGCCAGATGACGTCTTTAATCAAGATTGGAAAGGATAATGTTACCAATTTAATATTTATTCTTTTTACATAAAACCATCGATTATTCCGCCAAGTATAGTTTAATCAAAGTGAAATCGTTTGCATTTTGTAAAGAACTGGAGGTTGTAAAGATTTTTGTATTTTATATGTATTATTTTGTTCTATATATCATTCTACGACGGATGAATGTTCTACATCGAACATCGATACATGAATCAATCAGAATGAAACTTTTTGCATTTTGTTAATATGATTCCTCCAAACCGTTTGAAAAAATGTTTGGTTTCTTCACGGGAATAAATACTCAGTAAACGATGAATTTTTCACAAGGTGGGGGATTTTTTGGAATTCGCATACTTTCTCCTTTTCTTAAACCTTGCGTACTTTGTTATTTTATTGCCTGTGAATCATTAATTGGACCCTCGAGCATCCCCGTCACCTCAGGGCCTGATATGAACGGACCGTAGGAATTGGTCTTTCTCCTTCTTGGAGACATACATTCACCAATTCATTCACATGTCTTTTTCATCATATTGAATCAAGAATGCCAGTGGGAAATTAACAAAGTCGAAGTGCATCAGCGAGGTATCTTCCTATCACATAATGGGAAGCGCAAGAACCTCCCCAAAGTCGATGCGAAGAGTGGAAAGGATTGGTTCCACGCATTCCAAGTAGATCGACATTCATTGTATCAGCAACTAATGGTCATAACGAGACGAGTTTTTAAAATTTGGAATAGCTCATTGAGACATTTATAAATTGTCAAGCTCAATTTCAAAATAAATTAATTTCAGTACAAAAATTTTTAATTGTTTACACTTCATGTTTAACTGTCGTCGGTTATTTATTGTCAATTTTAGTTATTAGCATTGTCTCTACATGTTCTTATAACGAACAATAGAAGAAATAGTATTATTTAGTTATTATTGATATTAAACCTAGCAGCGCGGTCAAATTAACCGCTTTTGGAACTTCTACTTTATCTACTTATACGGAATTGATTCTACTCTATACGGAAGACCAAGCATTTAGAGCATTGGGAACTAAGAGGGAGCTAGATGCAACAGAACTAGATGCATTTATTTCTGTGCTATATGCCCACGGTGCATATCAGGTAATAAATTTACATGTCTCGTATTTGTGGAATGAAATTAGGAGACGTACATTTTTCTCAAAAACAATGTGCAGGAATGACTCCTGAAATTATGAGATTTATACGATTTGACAAGATGAGTGAGTGAAGCCAACGTTTACGAACCAATAAATTTGCAATGGTATCCACAGTATGAGCCAATTTACAGAGAATTCACAAAATTGTTATAAACCTGGTGCATACATTATTTTTATATAAAGAATCACGGAAAAAAACCATACAATAAAACTATCAACAAGTTCATATTCATTACTACAAAACATTTGTCAAGTAAGAAACTGTAACAATTAGAAAGTTACGAAAATTTGTTTAAGACACAGGAAATATATATGCGGCAATTTGATAATAAAATAATTTGTAAAAATGCATCTAAGTTGTATAAGATATACCTCTATATAAATAAAAGTGTAATTTTATTTAAGACCATAATTGAAATTAAACAGACGTAAATTTAGACCAGATTTTATGAAAGTTCATCATTTTATATACGTTTAGTTACAAATTTACCATTATCTAAGACAAATCACAAAAACTATTCCTTCTTTCATCACCGGTCATTTTGACCGCACACGGTAGCATAGATATACACGAAGTGTTGGTAGGTTTAGTGTTAAATGATTAAACGCTCTTAATTATTGTCATAATAATTATGCATTTATTTCGGTTTGCGTTATTGAATTTTATTAATTCTTATATTTTTAAAATTACCGTAACTGTTACATTCTTTATAATATAAACGTGTTCTTATAAAAAGTAAAGTGATCTCTCTTTCGTCCCTGGTAAAATATGTCCGGAGTTAAATACGGATTTGAAAACGAACTAAATTACGACAATTTTGAAAAATATTGATTCATAAGTTTACTTATGTCCAATTTCAATCTTTTTAAAAAGTTCCGGTCAAATGACCGGCATCAATGTTTAATCTAAATTTTTACATTCATTGTTCATTTTTTGTTCAACTAATTTTATGTAAATTCTTATACTATCTGATCAATTGATTTCTCAATTTGTGTTAATATAAGAATGTTTGCAAAAGTTAGATGAACGAAACAAATAACAATGAATGTACAATATTTAATTAAATTTTGAAAACGGTCATTTGACTGGGCCTGGTAATGTTAGTGATAATTTACTTTTAACCATGGACAAGATATATTTTTGAGCGATGATATATATAAAGCAGAGTTAAAAATAGTACAAATCTTCATTATAATACTTTAAAGTAAGAAACAAAGAATATAAATAATACATTTACAAATATTGGACATATCTAATATGTATGTATATCTCTATACCAATAGACTATTCTATAAAGGGAAACCATCCAAAATGATTCAGTCAAAAACGTGTTTTATATAAATGTAGATTTCTGTCTTCGAAGAAATCCCAACTGCCCTTCGCCCTTTCTTTTGACTTTTGAGACCTGCGTCTTTCTTTCTTAATGTCGTCCGGCCTCGGGCCTTCCTCTGCTGCATCGAAAAGTTATTCTTTGAATGCTCCCAGAATCAATGAAGGAATCGATTCTTCAGAAACTATGGAATTCAGAAAACGATTGTTTCACAGGCTGACTTCATAACGATCGTTTTGCTTTACGAATAAAAGAGTTTCTGGGTTCAGCAGGAAACCGCATCTTCGCTCTCTACGACGCAGCGTCCTCTTTTTGGGGGAAGATGTCGTGATTCATCTTCAAGGAATGTTTTAGTTGTACAATTTTTGCTGGTGCAGTCAATTTTTTAGTTTCTGTCTCTCAGCCCATCGCTTTATAATTTTTTCTTCACCGAACTTGAACATGTATTTTGACCTTACATAAATGCTTCCACCTCAAGACATCTAATCTCCTCAACTTCTCACGCAATTGATTTCTGGACATTTCGGTTCTTTAGAGGTTTTATTTGACATATTTTATTTGTGCTTTCAAATTTTTATTTTCTTTCAACAGCAGAGCGTGTTCATTTTGCAATTCTATTTCTCGGAATGTTTTCCCTAGGCTTTACTTAATATGAACGTCGCAGCTTGTCTGCGATTCAATTGCTAACCGTTCAATTGAATCCTCGTTATCTTAACGGTACTCTTGTATAGTCTAGCATTGGTATATTACCAAATAATTCATTTTCTTCTTATTATTATTCTATCCCTCCTTTATCTGCCACTTGTTATTGTTGGTAGCGGTACTGATTGCATAGATGTCGCTCTTCTTGCTTTTGCCCTTCTTTTCTGATCAGATGTTTTTCGATAACGCCCTGTCTTTCTTGTACATCTTCTCTTTCTCTTTTATTTTGTAATAAATTGGTTGGTTGTCCGGATACAGTATGCTTTTTCTTCTATTCGTATTTTTTGTGCGATTTTGTTTGATGATTTTGGGTGCTTCTTAAAGAGTCGCACGTATAATATTTTAGGAAGAGATTGCCTGTTAAAAGAATAGTACATATTAATAATAAGCGAAAGTAACGTGGATAAAACGAGGAAAGCATATTGATGTCGGGAGACGGGGAATCTCGTTTTATATTAAAATTGCCTGACTGAGAGGAAACCAGATACAGATCTTGTATAGTACTTTATTATTATACATCGAAGATATCAGATATTAAAGAAAAAACTGAGCTGTTTGTGGAACAGAAACGGATTCGCCTGCTTGCTCCGAAGTTTCGGGGCGCGCAGGGCCGTAAAATCATTGGGTGATAACTTGCGAGATTCGCTTTTTCAGAGATCGTCCCCTCCGTGTTGTGTCGTCTTTCGTTTACGAAGAAACCAACGATACTTAGCCGATTTTAGCAAATTATTCCGTGTTTCGTGTCATTTTAATTACAAAGATATGACTGACATGTTAATGAAAGTTTCATAAACATTGGTAGTAATATGAAAATTTTATTATTGTATTATTGCCTCGTCGATATTCGGTTTCGGATCGAGTAATATTATCTGCCATTATTTCTGTAGTCAGTAGTAGATGTTTAATAGAGAAAAGACATATAGTTGTTTTATTGTAGATCCTAGAATATCATCAAAATGCTAAAATGTTCCTATTGTGAATATATTTTAATTGAAGAACAACACTTTCTCAACTATTATTGCGTTTTTCGATGATACAGGAAACATTTTATAATTGTACGAAAATCGGGATTCAAGTGCTGCGATAATGGAGATACATAAACAATTCCATATGTCGAAACTGAGGTCCTAGACGTGTCGAACGTAGAAAGGGACAATGCGAGTCAAAGAGAAGGAAGGACTGAGAATCAACAAATATGAACGACCTGTGATAAGCTGAACAGTTCAATTCAAAATTTAAATTTTCTTATACTTGATTTGTGATGAAACTTTTACCAACGTTACTTTCATTTTTATAATGAAAATATCATCAGACGCTACATTGTTCGAAGCATATTTGCTAACTCATTTGAATCGGAAAGGTCTCAGAATATTGATCGTAAAGCGATATTCCGACATTCTGAACACATTATGTGTTTAAATAAATAATAAAATTTACCGTTTAAATGGTTATCACGTAAAAGTAAGCGCAGTAGGCTAAGATTTCTAAACTTTATAAACGTAAGACTTTTGAACCATTGGATTCTTATATTAGAAACATCCATATGTCGTCTCTATTCTCTGTTCATATGAGTACTATCAGAAAGTGTCGAAAATGTTAGGGAGGATGTTGGCCAGAAACGCGATTTAACCGAGAAAATACCGGCCGTTAATGTGTTAATTTAGAACATTAACAGATGCAAAATACACGTATGCACAGTATGAATATTTTGTACTTACCAACTTTTCAAATTCATTCTTTCGAAAAGTGATACAGATGATATTGTCGATGTCGACTGTTGTTACATTCGATGTAGACGTAAATATTTTCTCACCGAATCAATCTCTGTAAGTGTATCACATAAAAACCTGAAGCAAACTACATATAAAAACGTAGGTATCGGGGATATCGCTCTTGCAAAGCTAAAATGAATCGGAGAAGGATATAGAAACAAACTGCTTCAATTATAGCCAAAATATAATTAAATATGTTAAAAAAAGTTGTATTGTAGTCGTTCATTGGGTTCGGTTATCTGCGGTAGACGACAGACGAGTGAATCTGCGTAAAATTTGTTTTTCCCAAGATTCGTTACAAGTTCCAAGATAAGGATGGGGGTACCGCGCGGATTGGAATGTTTAAAATTCATTGGATGAGAAAGAATTGATGGAAGGAGAAGGTAAACGCTCACGTCTATTGGATATTCCATGATAGCAATAGACCAATCCAATTAGCCTTCAAAACACGTAAAGTCGGGAAAAATTCCAGGTGACAATATTTTTACACAAAAGGTGGCTTTTTTATATTGAAAATTTTTTTTATTTCCATGCGTTTGAAATCTTATTAATAAAATGTGTTTTATAGCATTGTCTGTCAGAAGACAAACGCTACCATCGTATACCATTCCAGAAATGGTGCTGATTGTGAGATTATAACCAATCTACTCCCATTGTCGATTTCTCCCTTAATTTTGTTGTCGTTTGTCTCTTGCTCTTCCTTGACAACGAGCGAACATGCCGTGTGACCGAATACAGAGCCGTTGGAGAACCGTTTTCGTTCATCTTCGCTAATAAAAAGCACACAGACAGTTATTAAATATGTTATATTTGCTAGATGATGTTTTTAATCAAGTTCGGAAAGGAGAAGGTTACCAATTCATTATTTATTCTCCTCGTATAAATCCATCGATTATTCTGCCAAGGATAGTTTAATCAAAATGAAGTGGTTTGCATTTTGTAAAGAAGTGGAGGTTGTAAAGATTTTTGTATTTTGTATATATTATTGTATTCTATATATCATTCTACATCTCTTTCACATCGAACATCGATACATGAATCAATCAGAATGAAACTTTTTGCATTTTGTTAATATGATTCCTGGATGCCGTTTGATTTCTTCACGGGAATAAATTATTCAGTAAACGATGAATCTGTCACAAGACGGGTGATTATTTGGAATTAGCATACTTTTTCCTTTTCTTAAACTTTGCGTACTTTCTTATTTTGTTGCCTGTGAATCATTAATTGGAAGTTCGAACATCCGCGTCACCTCAGGGCCTGTCCCTACCTGATGTGAACGGAACGTAGGAGTTGGACTTTCTCCCTCTTAGAGACATACATTCACCGATTCGTTCAAATGTACTTTTCAACATATTGAATCAAGAATGCAAGTGGAAAATTAACAAAGTCGAGGTACATCAGCGAGGTATCCTATCACGTAATAGGAAGCGCAAGAACTCGCCGAAGTCGTTGGGAAGAGGGGAGTGAATTGGACCCACGCGTTCCAAGTAGATCGACATTCATTGTATCAGCAACTAATGGTCATAACGAGACGAGTTTTTAAAATTTGGAATAGCTCATTGAGACATTTATAAATTCACAAGCGTAATTTGAAAATAAACTGATTCCAGTTTAAATATTTTTATTTGTTTACACTTCATGTTTAACTGTCGTCAGTAATTAATTGTCAATCTTAGTCATTGGTATTGCCTCTACATATTCTTACAACGAACAATGGAAAAGAAAAGAGTTATTACGTAACTTTTAAATTAGTACGTGCTCTGAATAATTGGCATTATAAGTATGCATTCATTTTGGTTTCCATTATTGAATTTTAGCAATTTTTATATTTTTAATATTGCCGTAACTGTTACATTCTTTACAATAAAAAACGTGTTCTTCTAAAAAGCTTCATGATCTCTGTTTCGTCTCTGGTATAATTTCGTAAATTGGTCAAGATTATCCTTACAGTAACTATTGCAATAGGAAACAACACTTTTTATTATTTGGATTGTTTAATTTTGAATCCTAGTCTAAACTTTATACAGAAGTAATTGTATGTTACATTATAATATCTGTAATTTAGTCAGTTAGGATTTATTATTGACTTTGGCTATAAAGAAACACACAAGTTGTTTATCTGATGTATATACTGACTGGTTATATCAAAATTTATATTTGAACGTATGTGTTATTATATGTGTGTTTTAGTGATTGTAAGAATAAAAATAATTACTATTTACTTTAGTAGTAACTCAATTTCTCGCCCTAATCTGTCATATTTCTCTATTCTTTGCTTTATTTTATGCAAATTATTTTACGACGGAAATTGCAACATCATTGCAATATATATAACATTCTAGCTTAATGAAGGAATTTCTATTTACAATTATGAATTATTTTCTTTGTTTTTAATTTGTGCTTCGAATTTAATGAATAGATTAGAACTTTTAGAACTCTGTCGTGTCTATGTCGAAGGTGGCATGCAATTGGAGAATTCTTATTAGATGTTCGATAATAATACAATTACATAATATGAACAAGCGTATGTCTGGTGTCATTCTCTCACTAGACAATTTCAGAGGTCAATATTTCTAATCATATAACAATCCTAACGTCGAGTCTTTACGCATGATTTGTCATCAGAAATAAGATGGTTGTATATGTATATAACAAGTGTATATATACATACACGAACGCAAAATGCAAACGAGCGTGTTGATCGATGACATTTCTCCTGAGTTAAATAGCGAGATGACTTTGCACGTTCAATAAAAAACAGTATTTCGTTTCGGAATGATGTAAGCAAATTATTAAAAAAAGATAAGCTGATTTGTTATTCCTGAATTTGTCTCAACGTTATCCACAACAAGTGACAGAAATAATTATGCATATTTAGGAAAACATGTAAAAGTGACCTTGAGAATTTTTAATGAAAAATATTTCAGAGGTTTTGAAGTTGTTGCAGTCAAAAATAAGGGTCGGTTTTCAAGAAAATAACGCGTATAAAATTTTGGCCAACCTGGTCACGTGTCACGTACTCATAGATTTCAACGATATACCTTTTCTGAAAATTTGGTACTTTTAACTTACTGCATAGATTATCCTATACGCATTTGAGCTTTTGGAACGTTGTCGTTGGTTGTGTCATCATTTATTTTGCCTCTTTATGTAATCACGATCTTACGTCTCAATTTCTACAGTTAAGATCTTTGATCACCAAATATTAATAAGTTCCAATATTCCGAACTGTTCATTTCCGACCCGAAAAATGACCCTCAGTTTCGGCTTTAGCGATCTAAGGTACCTCCAAAACGGCACATTCAGGTAACAAATTTTGCAGTTTGGACACTACCCTTTATCCGAAATCTTTTTTATATTTTTTTGTAATGCAATTTATTTTAAATTCATCAATAATTAACTTTAGTTGAGAACATCTTTTTATCAGGTTGTCAGTAGTGTTTATTAGTTTGTAGCGGCCGTTGCGCTGGCCACCCTGTTTAAATAATTTGTACGGATTTAAATACCCAAATTGCGACAGTTTTGAACAGTACTGATTCATAAGTTTACAAAGGGCCGCTTTTAATCCTTTCAAAAAGATTTTCTATTGTTAGTAGATTTTTTATGCTTTCTTAATATGCTTTTAACTACTTCGCAACTACAAACGAGACATTTCACGATTGTGATAGAAATCGTTCATAGTCATACTACATCACGGACGAGATATCTTGTGCGCTTGCTTATTAAAACAAAAATTGCAATTACAGAAAAACAGAGTCACGGGACATCTCAACGTCGTTGTAGTGCGAATATTGTGTCGGGGGATAACATCGTCCGTAACAATACACAAACGATATTGTGTAGAGAATAAGCTGTTCGTGTCATCGCGCGAATGTTATCGTGCCGCTACACATGCCGTCCATGGTTACGAACAGAGTGGAAATTGGAGTGCTCGCGCTTTTGGATCTGCTTGTTCCCGAACTGGTGCCGCACCATGCGGCTAAGTGCTAAGTTCAACTCAAATTAACACACGAAAGGATCTATAAAATTAAAGATCTGCCATGCTTGGTGGCAATTTAGCATATACAAGAACCTATGTATTTAAGCTTAAAGTTAGGAATCTACCCTATTTGGTTGTACACTACATAAACAAGAACCTGTTGGGTTTCACACTATGGAAACCTACTTAATCGTACGGGTTTACAGAAAAGTTCATATCTACTTTTCTGTCCGAGACAGAAGTATGAGAATAGCAAAATGGCACAAGAATGAAACTAATTAATAAATTGTACGTTGCCTTAGAATGAGAAATCATTTGCTATATCATTTGTTATATTTTTGGACCACGATACATATAACGCACAGTTAAAAATAGTACAAAATGCCAATATAATAATTTGGTAACAAAAATAAAGAAAAGAAATAATACATTTACAAATATTGGATATATCTAATATGTATGTACATTTCTATACCAATAGGGCTATAAAGGAAAACCATCCAAAATGGTTCAGTCAAAAACTTGTATTCTCTAAGTGTAGATTTCTGCCTTAGAGGAAATCCCAACAGCTCTTCGCCTTTTCTCTTGACGTTTGAGACCTCTTTTTCTTGATGTCTTTTCGACCACGGAACTTTCTGGGCTGTAACGAAGAGTTATTATATAAGAGTAACGAAGTAAAACGACTGTTTCGTGGGCTGACTTCATAGTGATTGTTTTGGCGCAATATATTTTTTAGTTTCCGTCTTTTAGCCCATCTTTTTGCAACTTTATCTTCTCCGTAGTTGAGCATGTATTTTGACCTTACATAATTGTTCCTACCTCAAGATATCTAACCTCTTCAACTATTTACGCAATTGATCTCTGGACTTGGGTTCTTCCGAGGTTTTATTTGACATATTTTATTTGTGCCTGCAAATTTTCATTTTCCTTCAACAGCCGAGCATGTCCATTTTGCAATTCTATTTGTCAGAATGATTTCCCTAGGCTTTCCTTAATATGAACGTCACAGCTTGTCTGCGATTGAATTGCTAGTCGTTCAATCGAATCGTTATTTTCAGCGAATCTTAGCGGTAGTCTTGTATAGTCTAGCATTGGTATATTACCAAATAATTCATTTTCTTCTTCTTCTTATTTTATCCTCCCTTCATCCCTCTTCTTGCTATTGTTGGTAGCGCTAGTACTTGCATTGATGTCGTTCTTCTCGCTCTTGCCCTTCTTTTCTGATCAGCTGTTTTTTGATAACGTGCTGTCTTCCTTGTACATCTTCCCTTTCTCTTTTATTTTGTAATAAATTTGTTGGTTGTTCGGATACAGTATGATTTCTCTTGTATTCGTATTTTTTGTATAATTTTTTTTGATGATTTCGAGTAAAAAATAATTAGCACAGACATCCATTCTTCCTAATGTTGCGCAGGTATAATATTTTAGGAAGAGATTGCCTGTTAAAGGAATAGTACATATTAATAATAAGCGAAAGTAACATAGATGAAACGAGTAATGCACATTGATGTCAAGAGACAAGGTATCTCGTTTCATATTAAAATTGCCTAACTGAGAGAAAACCAGATACAGATCTCGTAGAGTACTTTATTTGGCATTTACTACCATCTGAGATAAAAAAATTACAATGTATATACATTTTGGGTGAAAACTTGCGAGACTCGCTTTTTCAGCGATCGTCCCCTCATTGTGTCGCCTTTCGTTTACGAAGGAACCTACGATACTAAGCCGATTTTAACAAATTATATCGTGTTTCGTGTCATTCTGATTTCACAAATATGACGGACATGTTGATGAAAGCTTCATAAATATTGGTAGTAATATAAAAGTTTTATTGTTATATTGTCGTCGACATTCGGTCTCGGATCCAGTAATACTATCTGCCATTATTTCTGTAGTCAGTAGTAGATGTTTAATAGAGAAAAGGTACATAGTTATTTTATTGTAAATCCTAGGATATCATTAAAATGCCAAAATGTTCCTACTGTGGCTGGCTAAACTTCGTCTGCAGACACAACTCTTTCTCAACTGTTATTGCGTTTTTTGATGACACAGGAAACATTTCGCAACTGTACGAAAATCGGCATCCAAGTGTTTCGATAATGGAGATACATAAACAATTCCATATGTCGAAACTGAGGTCCTAGACGTGTCGAACGTAGAAAGGGACAATGCGAGTGAAGACAAGGAGGGACTGAGAATCAACAAATATGAACAACCTGTGATAAACGGAGTAGTTCGATTCAAAATTTAAATTTTCTTATTCTTGATTTGTGATGAAACTTTTACCAACACGTTACTTACATTTTTATAATAAAAATATCATCAGACACTACATTGTTCGAAGCATATTTGCTAACTCATTTTAATCGGAAAGATCTCAGAATATTGATCGTAAAGCGATATTCCGACATTCTGAACACATTATGTGTTTAAATAAATAATAAAATTTACCGTTTAAATGGTTATCGCGTAAAAGTAAGCTATGCAGTGGGCTAAAATTACCAAACTTTATAAACGCAAGACTTTTGAACCATTGGATACTTATATTAGAAACATTCATATGTCGTTTCTGTTCTCTGTTTATATGAGTACTATCAGAAAGTGTCGAAAATGTTAAGGAGGATAGTGGTCAGAAACGAGATTTAACCGAACAAATAGCAGCCGCTAATGTTTTAATATAAAACATTGACAGATACAACACACACGTATGCACACTGCGAATATTTTGTACTTACCAACTTTTCAAATTCATTCCTTATGAAGGGGATTGTCTTCTTTCGGAAAGTGATACAGGTGATATTCTCAATGTCGACTGCTGTTACATGCGATGTAGACTTAAATATTTTCTCACTGAACCATTCTCCGCAAGTTAATGACGTGAAAACTTGGGGCAATCTCCCGAAAATTACGCTGGATTCGGGGAATATGACGTCGAAGATAGAAAAAAAGGTAAAAAAGGAAATACAAAAAGAAAAAATTAAATAAGACATAAATAGCTCTATATACGTTATTAGTTTTCGTTTTATATTGGACAAACATTAGATTCGGTTATGTACGGTACACGACAGACGAGTAAATCTGAGTAAAATTTGATTTTCCCAAGATTCGTTAGAAGTTCCGAGATAAGGATGGGGGTACCACGCGGATTGGAATGTTTGCAAATTCATTGGATGAGAAAGGATTGATGGAAGAAGAAGGTAAACGCTCACGTCTATTGGTTACCCTAAGATAGCAATTGACCAATTCAATTAGCCTTCAAAACACGTAAAGTCGGGAAAAATTCCAGGTGGCAATATTTTTACACAAAAGGTGGCTTTTTTATATTGAAAATTTTTTTTATTGCCATGCTTTTGAAATCTTATTAATAAAATGTGTTTTATAGCATTGTCTGCCAGAAGACAAACGCTACCCCACCATCGTATACCATTCCAGAAATGGTGCTGATTGTGAGATTATAACCAATCCACTCCCATTGTCAATTCTTCCCTAAATTATGTTGTCGTTTGTCTCTTGCTTTTCTTCGACAACGAACGAACATGCCGTTCACAGAGCCGTTGGAGAACCGTTTTCTTCACCTTCGCTAGTAAACAACTCACAGACAGTTAGTAAATATGTTACAGTTTCTAGATGATGTCTTTAATCAAGTTCGGAAAGGGGAAGGTTACGAATTCAATATTTATTCTTTTTATATAAGGCCATCGATTATTCTGCCAAGGATAGTTTAATCAAAATGAAATCTTTTACATTTTATAAAGAACTGGAGGCTGTAAAGATTTTTGTATTTATTATATATTATTGTGTTCCATATATCATTCTACGTCGGATGAATGTTCCACATCGAACATCGATCTAAAGTTTTACATTCATTGTTATTTTTTTGCTCGTCTCACTTTATGTATATTCTTATATTATCTGATCAATTGATTTCACAATTTGTGTTAATATAAGAATGTTTGCAAAAGTTAGATGAACGAAACAAATAACAATGAATGTACAATTTTTAATTAAATTTCGAAAACGGTCATTTGACCGGGCCTGGTAAGGTTAGTGATAATTTACTTTTAATAATGGACAAGATATATTACGAAATGATATTGTTAATACGATAATACGGTTGAGTCATTTCGCGATTATGATACAATATCGTTCACAGCCATACTACGTCATGGATGAGATATCTGGTGCTTTGCTTATTATAAAAGAAGTTGTAATTATAAAGAAACAGACTCACGGGACATCACAACATCGTTGTAGTGAGAATATTGTGTCGGGGGATAACATCGTCCGTAACAATACACAAACGATATTGTGTAGAGAATAAGCTGTTCGTGTCATCGCGCGAATGCTATCGTGCCGCTACACATGCCGTCTATGGTTACGAACAGACAGGAAATTGGAGTGCTCGCGCTTTTGGATCTGCTCGTTCCCGAACTGGTGCCGCACCATGCGGCTAAGTGCTAAGTTCAACTCAAATTAACATACGAAAGGATCTATAAAATTAAAGATCTGCCATGCTTGGTGGCAATTTAGCATACACAAGAACCTATGTATTTAAGCTGAATTTTAGGGATCCTACCCTATTTGGTTGTACACTAACATAAACAAGAATCTGTCGGGTTTCACACTTCGGAAACCTATTTAATCGTACGGTTTTACAGAAAAGTTCATATCAACTTTTTTACCTGAGATAGACAAGTATGAGAATAACAAAATGGCGCAAAATGAAGCTAATTAATGAATTGTACGCTGCCTTAAAAAGAGAAATTACTATATTTTTGAACAATGATACATACAAAGCAGAGTTAAAAATAGTACAGAATGCCGATATAATAATTTAATAACAAAAGACAAAAAAAATAAATAATACATTTACAAATACTGGACATATCTAATATGTACATATATCTCTATACCGATAGACTATTCTATAAAGGGAAACCATCCAAAATAATTCAGTCAAAGACGTGTATTATATAAATGTAGTTTTCTGTCCTCGACTAAATCCCAACTGCTCTTCGCTTTTTCTTTTGACTTTTGAGACCTGCGTCTTTCTTTCTTGATGTCTTCCGGCCTCGGACATTCCTTCGCTGTATCGAAACGTCATTCTTTGAATGCTTCTAGAATCATTGAAGGAATCGATTCTTCAGGAACTACGGAATTCAGAAAACGATTGTTTCACAGGCTGACTTCATAGCGATCGTTTTGCTTCATCTTACGAATAAAAGAGTTTCCGTGGTCAGCAGGAAACAACATCTACGCTCTCTAGGATGAAGCGTCCTCTTTTTGGGGGAAGATGTCGTGATTTATCTTGAAGGAACTTTTTAGTTGTACAATTTTTACTGATGCAGTAAATTTTTTAGTCTCTGTCTCTCAGTCCACCGCTTTGCAACTTTTTCTTCACCGAACTTGAGCATGTATTTTGACCTTACATAAATGTTTCCACCTCAAGACATCTAATCTCCTCAACTTCTCACGCAATTGATTTCTGGACATTTCGGCTCTTTAGAGGTTTTATTTGACATATTTTATTTGTGCTTTCAAATTTTTATTTTCTTTCAAGAGCAGAGCATGTTCATTTCGCAATTCTATTTCTCGGAATGTTTTCCCTAGGCTTCCCTTAATATGAACGTCGCGGCATGTCTGCGATTGAATTGCTAGTTGTTCAATCGAATCGTCATTTTCAGCGAATCTTAACGGTACTCTTGTATAGTCTAGCATTGGTGTATTAACAATAATTCATTTTCTTCTTATTATTTTATCCTACCTTCATCCGCTGTTGCTATTGCTGGTAGTGATAGTAGTTGCATTGATGTCGGCCTTCTTCCTCTTGCCCTTCTTTTCTGATCAGCTGTTTTTCGATAACGTGCTGTCTTTCTTGTAAAATTTCTCTTTCTCTTTTATTTTGTAATAAATTTGTTGGTTGTTCGGTGCAGTATGATTTCTCTTGCATTCGTATTTTTTGTATAACATTATTGTAAGATTTCGAGTAAACAATAATCAGTACAGACATCCATGCTTCTTAATGTTGCGCTGGTATAACACTTTAGGAGGAGATTGCCTGTTAAAAGAATAGTACATATTAATAATAAGCGAAAGTAACATGGATAAAACGAGGAAAGCATATTGATGTCGGGAGACAAGGTATCTCGTTTTATATTAAAATTGCCTGACTGAGAGGAAACCAGATACAAATCTCGCATAGTACTTTATTATTATACATCGAAGATATCAGATATTGAAGAAAAAACTGAGCTGTTTGTGGAACAGAAACGGATTCGCCTGCTTGCTCCGAAGTTTCGGGGCGCGCAGGGACGTAAAATCATTGGGTGATAACTTGCGAGATTCGCTTTTTCAGAGATCGTCCCCTCCGTGTTGTGTCGTCTTTCGTTTACGAAGAAACCTACGATACTTAGCCAATTTTTACAAATTATATCGTGTTTCGCTTCATTTTAATTACAAAAAATATGACGGACATGTTGATGAAAGATTCATAAATATTGGTAATAATATGAAAGTTTTATTATTGTATTGTTGCCTCGTCGATATTCGGTCTCGGATCGAGTAATATTATCTGCCATTATTTCTATACTCAGTAGTAGATGTTTAATAGAGAAAAGATATATAGTTGTTTTATTGTATATCCTAGGATATCATCAAAATGCTAAAATGTTTCTACTGTGAATATATTTTAATTGAAGGACTGGCTAAACTCCGTCTGCAGACACAACACTTTCTTAACTGTTATTGCGTTTTTTGAAGATACAGGAAACATTTTGGAATTGTACGAAAATCGGGATTCAAGTGTTGCGATAATGGAGATACATAAACTATTCTAAATGTCGAAACTGAGATCCTAGACGTGTCGAACGTAGAAAGGTGCAATGCGAGTGAAAGAGAAGGAGGGACTGATGATCAACAAATATGAACTACCTGTGATAAGCTGAATAGTTCAATTCAAAATTTAAATTTTCTTATTCTTGATTTGTGATGAAACTTTTACCAACACGTTACTTACATTTTTATAATAAAAATATCATCAGATACTACATTGTTCGAAGCATATTTGCTAACTCATTTTAATCGGAAAGATCTCACAATATTGATCGTAAAGCGATATTCCGACATTCTGAACACATTATGCGTTTAAATAAATAATAAAATTTACCGTCTAAAAGGTTATCACGTAAAAGTAAGGGCAGTAGGCTAAGATTTAAACTTTATAAACGCAAGACTTTTGAACCATTTGAACTTATATTAGAAACATTCATATGTCGCCTCTATTCTCTGTTCATGTGAGTACTACCAGAAAGTGTCGAAAATGTTAGGGAGGATGGTGATCAGAAACGATATTTAACCGAGAAAATACCGGCCGCTAATGTTTTAATATAAAACATTAACAGATATAACACACACGTATGCACAGTACGAATACTATGTACTTACAACTTTTCAAATTCATTCTTTATGAAGGGGATTGCCTTCTTTAGAAAAGTGATACAGATGATATTCGCGATGTCGATTGTTGTTACACTCGATGTAGACGTAAATATTTTCTCACCGAAGCATGCTCCGCAAGTGTCGCATGATTCGTGGAATTTGACGTATCAAAAAGATATAAGTCCGGAGAAGAACAAAAAGCAAGACAAAATCAAATACAGCATAAATAAATACATATATGTAATTAGGTTCTTCTTCTTCGACAAACATTAGGTTCGGTTATGTGCGGTAGACGACAGACGAGTAAATCTGGGTAAAATTTGTTTTTCCCAAGATTCGTTAGAAGTTCCAAGGTAAGGATGGGGGTACCACGCGGATTGGAATGTTTGCAAATTCATTGGATGAGAAAGAATTGATGGAAGGAGAAGGTAAACGCTCACGTCTATTGGATATTCCATGATAGCAATAGACCAATTCAATTAGCCCTCAAAGCACGTAAAGTCGGGAAAAATTGCAGGTGGCAATATTTTTACACAAAAAGTCGCTATTTTATATTGAAAATTTTTTTTATTGCCATGCTTTTGAAATCTTAATAAAATGTGTTTTATAGCATTGTCTGCCAGAAGACAAACGCTACCCCACCATCGTATACCATTCCAAAAATGGTGCTGATTGTGAGATTATAACCAATCCACTCCCATTGTCAATTCCTCCCTAAATTATGTTGTCGTTTGTCTCTTGCTTTTCTTCGACAACGAACGAACATGCCGTTCACAGAGCCGTTGGAGAACCGTTTTCTTCATCTTCGCTAGTAAACAACTCACAGACAGTTAGTAAATATGTTACAGTTGCTAGATGATGTCTTTAATCAAGTTCGGAAAGGGGAAGGTTACGAATTCAATATTTATTCTTTTTATATAAAGCCATCGATTATTCTGCCAAGGATAGTTTAATCAAAATGAAATCTTTTGCATTTTGTAAAGAACTGGAGGTTGTAAAGATTTTTGTATTTTATATACAGCGTGCCTGGCAACTGGTGGTACAAGCGGAAAGGGGGTGATTCTATACGAAAAAAGAAGTCGAAAGTATAGAATAAACACTTTTTTTTTTAATTTTTCCATCAAGACAACGATCTACAGTGAGATCCGTTATAACGTACCGCACGCGTACCGAGCGAAAATTCAAAATCGATTTTCTTGAAAACAAAGCCTCAAACGAAATCTTTTTATTGTATATTTTCGACTACTTTCTCGAGTAGAATCACCCCCTATCCGATTGTACCACCAGTTACCAACCACCCTGTATATTATTGTATTCTATATATCATTCTACGTCGGCTGAATGTTCTACATCGAACATCGATACATGAATCAATCAGAATGAAACTTTTTGCATTTTGTTAATATGATTCCTCCATACCGTTTGAAAAAATGTTTGGCTTCTTCACGGGAAGAAATGTTCAGTAAACGTCGAATTTTTCATGAGACTTATAAAAACAAATTTTACGCAGATTTAGTCTCTCATCTACCGCAGACAACGAAATATATACGTAGCACAAATAATTATTTCATGGACTGAGTTGTCTTTCTTGGTTAAAAATTTTCCAGCTAAAATATCTATGCCTAATGTCAATTGCCATTCGTTTTTATTTTGTTAAGTACTTTAAATTATGTGTTTATTAACTTGCTTTTTACTTTTGTAGATATGTCCTCATGGATGTGCGCGTTGTTTTTTGTAGCTTATTTCAAGCTCTTATGGCATGGATTTGCAGAAAGAGGGTAGGTCAGTGGATATTCGCGCCTATGCAATAACGGTTCATAAGAATGGCACCAACTGTACCATTTTCCGAAAGAAGAGGATGTCATTCGTAAATAATTTCAAAAGTTGGTAGATACATAGTGTTCATACTCTGCATACGTATGTTTTGCATTTGTTAATGTCGTACATTAGCAAATTAGCATATTAACGTCCGGCATTTTTTCGGCATTTATATGAATAGAAAACACGGACAACATATAAAAGATTTTAACTTAGGAACCCATCGGTTCATAATTTTCACATATTTAAAGTTCGGTATTTTTAGACTACTGTATGATTTATTTTTATGTGACAACCACTCAGACGGCAAATATTATTATTTATTGAAACGCATATTGTATTCAGAATATCACTTTGCTGCGCACAAAGCAGATGTTTTGCAGTATAACAATACGTTTTTAAAACTTTCCAGTTATTAGAAACAGTTTTAAAAAACCACCACTATTTATGGACAAGGACAACCTAACGGCGCGGAATTGTTTGGAATTAGCATACTTTTTCCTTTTCTTAAACTTTGCGTACTTTGTTATTTTAATGCCTGTGAATTATTAATTGGAAACTCGAACATCCCCATCACCTCAGCGCATATCCCTAACTGATGTTAACGGAACGTAGGAGTTGGACTTTCTCCTTCTTAGAGACATACATTCACCGATTCGTTCAAATGTACTTTTCAACATATTGAATCAAGAATGCAAGTGGAAAATTAACAAAGTCGAGGCACATCAGCGAGGTATCCTATCACGTAATAGGAAGCGCAAGAACTCGCCAAAGTCGATGGGAAGAGGGGAGTGAATTGGACCCACGCGTTCCAAGTAGATCGACATTCATTATATCAGTAACTAATGGTCAAAATGAGACGAGTTTTTAAAATTTGGAATAGCTCATTGAAACATTTATAAATTCACAAGCGTAATTTGAAAATAAACTGATTCCAGTTTAAATATTTTTATTTGTTTACACTTCATGTTTAACTGTCGTCAGTTATTTATTGTCAATTTTAGTCATTAGCATTGTCTCTACATGTTCTTATAACGAACAATAGAAAAAATAGAATTATTAAGTTATTACTGACATTAAACCTAGCAGCGCGGTCAAATTAACCACTCTTGGAACTTCTACTTTATCTACTTATACGGAATTTATTCTACATTATAGGGAAGAACAAGCATTTAGAGCATTGGGAACTAAGAGGGAGCTAGATGCAACAGAACTAGATGCATTTATTTCTGTGCTATATGCCCGCGGTGCATATCAGGTAATAAATTTACATGTCTCGTATTTGTGGAATAAAATTAGGAGACAAAAACAATGTGCAGGAATGACTCCTGAAATTATGAGATTTATACGATTTGACAAGAAGAGTGAGTGAAGCCAACGTTTACGAACCAATAAATTTGCAATGGTATCTACAGTATGAGCCAATTTACAGAGAATTCACAAAATTGTTATAAACCTAGTGCATAGATTACTTTTATATAAAAAATCGCGAGAAAAAAAGCATGCAATAACACTATCCACAAGTTCAGATTCATTACTACAAAATATTTGTCAAGTAAAAAACTGTAACAATTAGAAAATTACGAAAATTTGTTTAAGATATAGGAAATATATTTGCGGCAAATGTATATTTGATAATAAAATAATTTATAAAAATGCATCTAAGTTGAATAAGATATACCTCTATATAAATAAAAGTGTAATTTTATTTAAGACTATAATTGAAATTAAACAAACGTAAATTTAGACCAAATTTTATGAAAGTTCATCATTTTATATACATTTAGTTATAAATTAACCATTATCTAAGATAAATCGTAAAAACTATTCCTTCTTTCATCACCGGTCATTTTGACCGCACACGGTAGCATAGATATACACGAAATGTCGGTAGGTTTAGTGTTGAATGATTAAATGCTCTTAATAATTGTCATAATAATTACGCATTCATTTCGGTTTGCATTATTGAATTTTATTAATTCTTATATTTTTAAAATTACCGTAACTGTTACATTCTTTATAATATAAACGTGTTCTTATAAAAAGTAACGTGATCTCTCTTTCGTCTATGTAAAATCTGTCCGGATTTAAATACGGATGTGAAAACGAACTAAATTACGACAATTTTGGAAAATATTGATTCATAAGTTTACTTATGTCCAGTTTCAATCTTTTTAAAAAGTTCTGGTCAAATGACCGGCATCAATGTTTAATCTAAATTTTTACATTCATTGTTATTTTTTTGTTCAACTTACTTGATGTAAATTCTTATACTATCTGATAAATTGATTTCTCAATTTGTATTAATATGAGAATGTTTGCAAAAGTTAGATGAACGAAATAAATAACAATGAATGTACAATTTTAAATTAAATTTTGAAAGCGGTCATGTGACCGGGCCTGGTAAGGTTAGTGTTAATTTAGTTTTAACCATGGACAAGATATATTACGATAATGATATTGTTAATATGATAATACGGTTGAGTCATTTCGCGATTATGATACAATATCGTTCACAGTTATACTACGTCATGGATGAGATATCTCGTATTTGCTTATTATAACAAAAGTTGTAATATTAAAGAAACACACTCACGGCACATCTTACCGATGGTGTAGTACAAATATTGCGTCGAGGGATAACATCTTCCGAAACAATATAAAAACGGTATCGTGCCGCGATTAAGCTGTTAGAGTCATCGTGCGAATGGTGTCGTGCCATGTCGTCCATGGTTACGAACAGAGAGGAAATTGGAGTTCAACTGAAATTAACATGCAAAAGGATCTATAACATTACAGATCTGCCCTGCTTTGTCGTAATTTAGTATATACAAGAACCTTTGTATTTAACCTTAAAATTAGGGATCTACCTGATTAGGTTGTACGCTGACATAAACAAGAACACACTACGGAAACCTATTTAATCGTACGTTGCCTACGAAATAGAACTTAATCGTTTACTATATTTTTGAACGAAGATATATGTCAACTAGAGTTGAAAATAATAAAAAATGTTAAAATAATAATTTAAAATACGAAGCAAAAAACATAAATAATACATTTAAAAATATTGGATATGTCTAATATGTATGCATATCTTTATACCAGTAGACTAATCTATAAAGGGAAATCATCCAAAATGATTAAGTCAAAAACGTGTTTTATATAAATGTAGGTTTCTATCTTCGAAGAAATCCCAACTGCTCTTCGCTTTTTCTTTTGACTTTTGAGACCTGCGTCTTTCTTTCTTGATGTCGTCCGGCCTCGGGCCTTCCTCCGCTGTACCGAAAAGTTATTCTTTGAATGCTCCTATGAATTTGAATTCATTGAAGGAATCGATTCTTCAGAAGCAATGGAATTCAGAAAACGATTGTTTCACAGGCTGACTTCATAACGATCGTTTTGCTTTACGAATAAAAGAGTTTCCGGGTTCAGCAGGAAACTGCATCTTCGCTCTCTACGACGCAGCGTCCTCTTTTTGGGGGAAGATGTCGTGATTTATCTTGAAGGAACTTTTTAGTTGTACAATTTCTACTGGTGCAGTCAATTTTTTAGTTTCTGTCTCTCAGCCCATCGCTTTACAATTTTTTCTTCACCGAACTTGAGCATGTATTTTGACCTTACATAAATGCTTCCACCTCGAGACATCTAATCTCCTCAACTTCTCACGCAATTGTTTTCTGGACATTTCGGTTCTTTAAAGGTTTTATTTGACATATTTTATTTGTGCTTTCAAATTTTTATTTTCTTTCAACAGCAGAGCGTGTTCATTTTGCAATTCTATTTCTCGGAATGTTTTCCCTAGGCTTTACTTAATATGAACGTCGCAGCTTGTCTGCGATTCAATTGCTAACCGTTCAATTGAATCCTCGTTATCTTAACGGTACTCTTGTATAGTCTAGCATTGGTATATTACCAAATAATTCATTTTCTTCTTATTATTATTCTATCCCTCCTTCATCTGCCACTTGTTATTGTTGGTAGCGGTACTGATTGCATAGATGTCGCTCTTCTTGCTTTTGCCCTTCTTTTCTGATCAGATGTTTTTCGATAACGCCCTGTCTTTCTTGTACATCTTCTCTTTCTCTTTTATTTTGTAATAAATTTATTGGTTGTTCGGATACAGTATGCTTTTTCTACTATTGCTATTTTTTGCGTGATTTTGTTTGATGATTTTGGGTAAGCAATGATCGGCACGGATATCCATGCTTCTTAGAGAGTCGTACGTATAGTATTTTAGAAAGAGATTGCCTGTTAAAAGAATAGTACATATTAATAATAAGCGAAAGTAAAATGGATAAAACGGGGAAAGCATATTGATGTCGGAGACAAGGTATCTCGTTTTATATTAAAATGGCCTGACTGAGGGGAAACCAAATACAAATCTTGTATAGTACTTTATTATTATACAAAGAAGATATCAGTTATTGAAGAAAAAAACCGAGCTGTATGTGGAACAGAAATGGATTCACCTGCTTGCTCCGAAGTTTCGGGGCGCGCAGGGACATCCTTGCAAAATCATTGGGTGATAACTTGCGAGACTCGCTTTTTCAGAGATCGTCCCCTCCGTATTGTTCGTCTTTCGTTTACGAAGAAACCTACGATACTTAGCTGATTTTAACAAATTATATCGTGTTTCGCTTCATTTTAATTACACAAATATGACGGACATGTTGATGAAAGTTTAATAAATATTGGTAATAATATGGTAAAAAAATGATTGGTAAAAATTTATTGTTGTATTGTTCCTTCGACGACATTCGGTCTCGGATCGAGTAATACTATCTGCCATTATTTCTGTAGTCAGTAGTAGATGTTTAATAGAGAAAAGGTACATAGCTATTTTATTGTAAATCCCAGGATATCATTAAAATGCTAAAATGTTCCTACTGTGGCTGGCTAAACTTCGTCTGCAGACACAACTCTTTCTCAACTGTTATTGCGTTTTTTGATGACACAGGAAACATTTCGCAACTGTACGAAAATCGGCATCCAAGTGTTGCGATAATGGAGATACATAAACAATTCCATATGTCGAAACTGTGGTCCTAGACGTGTCGAACGTAGAAAGGTGCAATGCGAGTGAAAGACAAGGAGGGACACAGAGAATCAACAAATATCAACGACCTGTGATAAACGAAGTAGTTCGGTTCAAAATTTAAATTTTCTTATTCTTGATTTGTGATGAAGCTTTTACCAACACGTTACTTACATTTTTATAATAAAAATATCATCAGACACTACATTGTTCGAAGCATATTTGCTAACTCATTTGAATCGGAAAGATCTCACAATATTGATCGTAAAGCGATATTCCGACATTCTGAACACATTATGTGTTTAAATAAATAATAAAGTTTACCCTTTAAATGGCTATCACGTAAAAGTAAGCTATGCAGTAGGCTAAAGTACCAAACTTTATAAACGCAAGACTTTTGAACCATTGGATTCTTATATTAGAAACATCCATATGTCGTCTCTATTCTGTGTTCATATGCGTACTATCAGAAAGTGTCGAAAATGTTAGGGAGGATGTTGGCCAGAAACGCGATTTAACCGAGAAAATACCGGCCGTTAATGTGTTAATTTAGAACATTAACAGATACAAAATACACGTATGTACAGTATGAATATTTTGTACTTACCAACTTTTCAAATTTATTCTTTCGAAAAGTGATACAGATGATATTCTCGATGTCGACTGTTGTTACATTCGATGTAGACGTAAATATTTTCTCACCGATCCAATCTCTGTAAGTTTATCACATAAAAACCTGAAGCCAGCTACAAAAAAACCCTTAGGTATCGGGGAACACGACGGTGCAAAAATAAAATAAATTGGATAAAGATATAGAAATAAACAGCATTAATTAAAATATAAAGAAATTCAAGTAAGACCAAAGTTAATGATTTAAATAAGACAATCATTAGGTTCGGCTATGTGCGGTAGGCGACAGACGAGTGAATCTGCGTAAAATTTGTTTTCCCCAAGATTCGTTAGAAGTTCCGAGATAAGGATGGGGGTACCACGTGGATTGGAATGTATGCAAATTCATTGGATGAGAATTGATGGAAGAAGGTGAACGCTCACGTCTATTGGTTAGACGATCAAGTTATTTATTGTCAATCTTAGTCATTAGCATTGCCTCTACATGTTCTTATAACGAAAAATAGAAAAAGTAGAATTATTATGTTATTATTAAATGATTAATGGCTCTTAATAATTGTCATTATAATTATGCATTTATTTTGGTTTGTATTATTGAATTTTATTAATTCTTATATTTTTAATTTTACCGTAATTGTTACATTCTTTATAATATAAACGTGTCCTTGTAAAAAGTAAAATGATGTATCATTTCTGGCGCCAATTTTAAATAGTTTACAATTAAAAGATCGATTAGTTTCGAGTTGTACATGATAGTGCAAATCTTCAAGAACAGAAAAAGCCCCCGCCAGTTACTATGTTACTTCTGAAAATTGTAGAAATTAAAGTCTACGAAGACTCCCTTTTACTTGTTAAATTGCTTTTTACAAAAACTAATAAACATTTGGGGATTAAATTTTGAATATTTTTCAGAATGACAAAAGCTACATTTTCATGATTTCCAACATCGCATTCTCAATTTTACATGTAGAATTGACAATTGAAAATAGTGCAGTTTTTGACGATTTTTATTTATTTACGGTTCAACGAATGTTTTTAACGACTACTATAATTTTCATTCGACTAAAGTACGTCAACTAAAGTGAGTTTTCACGATTCAATAACGTTTGATATTTTGGGAAGCATCATGGGAGATAAGAAATTCGATACTTGTTTACAGCGATTACAGCAATCTGATAGCCGGTAGCTAGCGACACTGGTTCACTTGACTTCTTAAGAACTGAATTTATAACATTTTACAATAATGAATGGCCGTATATGTAAGGTCATTGAATTCGTCTCAACGAACACCATCGTACGTACCAGGGAAAATCGGCATGCAACGATGAATAAATATTCATGCTAGTACAACTGACATGCCAAGTGTCAAGCATAGATAATTTTAATTCTAGATGGTATATGGAAAAATATTAAAATTATTGCATCATTCTACTGATATAGTATCGTTTGAATGAGAATATTCTCTTTCTTCTCTAAAAACAAATATGTGTAGTGAACATTTCTCCTTCTTTGGCAGTTTACGAATAGTTTCATTATTACGCAATTTTATAATTCTTATATTTGTCTACATCGGATAAAGAAGTACATAAGAACTTTCCCATAGAACCATAGGTTCTTGTAGCGTGGAACTCAATGGGTTTTTGTCTATACTAGTGTGCAACCAAACAGGCAGATCCCTAATTTTATAGGTTCTTGTATATACTAACGTTAGATAATCTCAGCATTTGGCCGCATGGTGCAGCACCAGTCTAAGAAGAACTAGGTCAATAAGCGTGAGTACTCTCTTTTGTCTCTGGCATAAATAATTTGTGCTGATTTAAATACGCTTTGAAAACAAACTAAATTGCGACAATTTTAAACAATATAGATTCATAAGTTTACTTATGTCCGGTTTTATTCTTTTTAAAAGAATTTTATGTTTGTAGTAAGCTTGTTAAGCTACATATTTTAACACTAATCTTATCAGATCCGGTGAAATGACCGGCTTCAAAGTATAATTTAAAGTTGTTCATTTATTGTTATTTCTTTTGTTCATCTGACTATGTAAATTTTTATATTATTTGATTTCTCAATTTGTATTAATATAAGAACGTTTGCAAAAGTTAGATGAACGAAATAAATAACAATGAATGTACAATTTTAAATTAAATTTTGAATACTTGAAATTTTGAAAATTTTTAATTTTGAATTTTGGTAAGCTTAGTGTTTTTATTTACTTTATGTTTTTATTTACTTTTAGCCATGGACAAGATATTTTACGATACGATATCGATACGATAGTACGGCTGAGTCATTTCGCGATTATGATACAATATCATTCACAGTTATACTACGTCACGGACGAAATATCTTGTGCGTTTGCTTATCAAAACAAAAATTATAATTACAGAAAAACAGACTAACGGGACATCTTAAAGATGGTGTAGTACGAATATTGTGTCGGGGGATAACCTCGTCCGTAACAATGTACAAACGGTATTTTGTCGCGAATAACTTGTCTGTGTCATCGTGTGAATGGTATTGTGTCACAACATATCTCGTCAATGGTTACGAAGTAGATAATGATTTATTTGACTTACTGCATATACTGGATTAGAAAAAATTTTTAATTTGAGGATTCTTGAAAGTAAACGTATGGTCTACTGGAAGATAACTGTTCCTTAATATGTTTAAGTATAATTGTTCGCAATATCGTTAATTAATATTTTAAATAATGTGAAATAGAAAGAAATAGATACAGAAAGTGTGATTTGTTTGACGTGAAATTTGTTTTCAGGTGTTCTTAAATATACCAATGTTTTGTTTTCAACTCTCTTTCAATTTTTTCTATAATATACTGAATAATTACTTTTTACTATTTCAACCATCCATTTCAATATGTAATTTTGTTCTATATACATGTCTTTTCTTTTTTGAAAAATTTTATTTGCAACTACCTAAAGTTTAATGAGTTTTAGAACACTATAACAAGGTTTCCATTCTTACCGTGGTTTGAGTATCGATTTCTTGATAACTATAGAAGTGACAGGTGACGTTATTGGTGCAGAATGTAAATTAAATTTTCTTTTTTACGTCTTCCATAGAAATAAATTTAATAATAACATTACGAAACTGATTTAAGAAGATAAAGCAACAGGATAAGAAACCATTTCGAAAGAATCAACAATGTCGAGCAGTATGTTGTTAAGCCTCTCGGAAACTTTAAATACATCCGAAGCTGCACTTCGTCTTCTTATCTCCATTTTTCTTGGTAATTAATGTCTTCAGAAGGACATTGCTTCCTTTTTTACGATTTTCATTTACAGTATTTAACGTCAATAAATTGGCGTATATAAAATACATGTATACATTAACCTATAGCCTGATCTCATTTTTGTTCGTTACATCAGTGATTGCATAATCAAATTGCACTTCGATTTACTTGTTATGTATTATGATTTCTTATGTATTCCTAGAAATAGTTTTCTAGATCTCAATTTGTCATTTTAAAATTGAAAATAGTATTTCCACAGTTTCGCAGTGTTTTGAGGTTGAAGGTTATGTATCCTACATTTTTGTTGCACATGCGTGCGTGATATATACTTTAATTCTCTCGTAAATTGGTCAAGATTATCCTAATAGTAACTATTGTAATAGGAAACAACACTTTTTATTATTTAGATTGTTTAATTTTGAATCCTAGTCTAAACTTTATACAGAAGTAATTGTATGTTACATTATAATATCTGTAATTTAGTCAGTTAGGATTTATTATTGATTTTGGCTATAAAGAAACATACAAATTGTTTATCTGATGTGTATACTGACTGGTTATATTAAAATTTATATTTGAACATATGTGTTATTATGTGTGTGTTTTAGTGATTGTAAGAATAAAAATAATTACTATTTACTTTAGTAGTAACTCCATTTCTCGTCCTAATCTGTCACATTTCTCTATTCCTGGTTTTATTTTATGCAAATTATTTTACGACGGAAATTGCAACATCATTGCAATATATATGATATTCTAGCTCAATGAAAGAATTTATATTTACAATTATAAATTATTTTCTTTGTTTTTCAATTGTGCAATTGTTGTGGATAAAAATATTGTTAATAATAACTATATAATATAATATAATAACTATATAATAAATAATAATAGCGTCCCAATTATCCGTATTGTATTTAAATTTCGTATCATTGATTACTTTTCACTTTATTATCGTCTCTTAAAACTAAATATGTTATGATTGTAAGCAAATAACAAATTGTCACGTACTGGTGTATTATTTTTAGATTAATTAATTAAATTATCATACTAATATTGTCATAGAGTTAATTAGTTGTAATATGACTAATTTCGAAGTTGATGAAAACGAATTACAAGTATCAATAATTGCAACTAGATATGAATTTAATTTATAAAATGTACATGAAATGAAACATTCGTAAAAATATTTCGATGAAACTCGAGAATAATACAATTATAACTGAACTTTCAGGATTACCCATCGCCCTTCTTCACAGATATACTTTGTACGGAAAATGTCCAGTTTTTCAACATATATTTTTTGCAACCTGTGGCGTTTTGATTTGCTTGTGGAATTATGGTAATTATTTTTCTTCAGAAAAATTTATTTAAATATTCGAAGAAGAATATTCGAGAAAAAGATTATTATTTCTTGAATTTTTTAAATACATTTTCATGTTTTGTCTTATATCTTTTATTTTATTTCAACTATGACGTTTACTTCTTCGAGGAAATGAATTGAAATTTTAGTGTGCAATATATTTGTTACTTTAAGAATTATTAAACTACGATGAATTATTCAATAGTAATTAAATCGGAAAGCAATTCGAAAATTATTTAAAGGTATTGATCGGCATACTAAAATAATTTTTCTTTTACGTATTGGAAAGACTTTATAAATTGATTGATTACTTGATAATAGTAGATGTAATTTTCATTCAAAAATATTTTGGATCAATTCTTTAAGGAACTAGTTGATCATAAGTATTGTGTACTTACAGGGCTCAATATACTTCACTCAGCTGCAGCAATGTATGTCACATATCGCGTCTTAAAACGCCTTGGTGGTTCCTCTTTATCTGTTGTCATTATTTTTGTCTTCAATATGGCTCATCTTCTATGCGGTATGAACAATTTATAGTACACTATTATTTATACTTATTTAACAGTTCGTGCGATTTTTTAAAAACATGTAAATTAATAAACAAACAACCTACCAATCTCCGGCAAAAAAAACATAGGAATAAAAGATATTTAACTTGTTCTATATAATTAGCTTCATTTTACTAAGAAAATGTTACCAATGTTTACAAATTATCCAGAAATCATGCGAACTATTATAAATTATAGTAAAAGTGTCGTTAGTTTTAATTGAGCGCGATTTAAAAAAATTATGTATGCATTTTTGCATAACATGTATTATTTCTTAAATAACGATGATAACTAATTTAATACGTTCGATGCGATACCGATTACTGCTAATCGGCAAAAGTTTCTCCGTTCACGTGACGTCGGTCATCGGTTAATGTTATGCAATGGATGTATAACAAGTGTACAACAGGTAATGTAGATCACATATATATATATATATAATATATAATTATATATTATATATGTATAATATGTAATTATATATTATTATTACATATATATATATATATAATATGTAATTATTATATATATATGTGTGTGTGTAATAATAATATATATAATATATATAATAAATATAATAATATATATTATATATGATATATATAACAATAAATATATTATACATATTAATAATATATATAATAATAAATATATATATATTTCATCATTTAATTTAATTTAAAATTATACGATTTTCTTGAAATTTAGTCCAAATTGATTCCACGTGGTGAATGTATTAATAATGTAAATAATTGATAAAGCGAATAATTTCACGTTTATTCAATAGTTGCATTACTTGGAACTAATACAATTTGATAGATCGTAATACTTAACGTGTGTAGATAATTGTAACTTCGTGGTACATGTTACCGTTTCACTTGAAATGATATATACAGGGTGTCCTGTAATATATGAGATTTAAAGATCGGTTCAGTACATGAAAAAAAAATGAAAAGAATTCATATAAACATCTGATAATGTTCTTTTCAATTTATCCTTATTCAAGTTACGGCGAGTTTCTTCTTCAACAAACTGTATCTGCTTACTTTCATAACAGACCAAATCTCTTTGCATATGAATGCAGGTCTGCAAATGTTTTGCCATTGATTGTCTTATTATGTCTAGTTGTCCAGTACTGTGCATAATAAAATTCAAACAAATCTATAACTAAACTTCCACCACGTTTTAGTTAAATAAGCAGGTTTAGCAATAGAAATATGTATATATATATAAATAATTTTTATAGATAGAAATAGATTTTTATATAGAAATATATATATATATAAATTGCTGGTTAAACAATTATATAATTGCCCGACTAAAGTGCAACAGAACATTCGAGTTAAATACTTTCCATAACATAAAAACAAGGACGAATAGAATTTTAATTTTAAATTCATCTATAAAATGATTTCTACATATTACAGAATACTCCTGTATCCACATGATAAATCGAAAATAATAAAGATATTATACATTAAAAAATAATATTCGTTTTTATCGTTTATAGGATATTATATGACAAGTACAGATGATTATGACATAAAATGGACTATGCCACAGTGTGTATTAACTCTGCGATTAATTGGTCTTGCGTTCAATTTGCTGGACGGTCAAAAACCCGAGGTACGTATAGAACAACAAATAGCGTAATACACGCGATGGAAATGTCTAATTAATAAATAAATAAATAGCCGAGTTAAAGAATCGAAGTTAAAATTTAAGTTAAATACAACAATTAAGAAGGGTGAATAAGAAACGAAGGAATTTTCCTTTCAGAAGGAAGAAGTTTAACTAATGACATTGCCGTTTTAGGAAAAATTGTCTGCATCGCAGAAACAAGTGGCCTTGAAAGAACAACCAACGTTTTTAGAGATTGCAGCATTTGCATATTTTCCAGGATCGTTTCTCGTTGGGCCACAATTTAGCATGAAAAGGTACTTAGACTATGTAAATGGACGATATACGATGGTCGATACGAATACTGTAAGTCATAGTAAAATACTAATTAAGTAATCGAAATGATTGTAAGAACTTTTTAATCGATACATAGGATGTCTCAGATCTTTCTCAACAAACGGTGCCGACATGTTCTATGAGTAAAACTAAGAGAAAAATATTACACAATCTCATAAATAATTCATTAACAGAATTACAACAAAAGGCTGATTTATCGCTCAATATATATATATATATATATTTTGAGAAGTAAACGAATACACGTCACAAACTAATATAAGGAATTTCTACTGCATTCACTGAAACGAATTATAATTAATAAAATATGTGATAAATCTCGTTTTTCACAGATATTAATTTTACATTCATGAAAATAGATAGCATTTTGAAGTAAGGCTAAAGTAAATGTTGTCAACCTATTTTCATATTGTGTTAAAGAAAAGAATTGTGTTTGTGTAAAAGAAATTAATCCATTATTATTACATACTTTGTATAATACTATGTTACTAAGATATTTTATATAAAACATGTTTACGTTTATGTAATATATTTTCTTACTTTAACTTTTGTAACATGGTGGCACACTTTCATCTATTGCCGTAAAACTCATGCAATATAATATAAAGAAAAAATAATTTATTTTTTGTATTTTTAGTTCTCTATGAAAGAAGAAATTGAACTTCTTGATTGTATCATTCCTGGTATTTCTCGAATGTTTGTCGGATTTATATACTTGATATTCTATCAATTAGGGACTTCATACATTCCCAATCAATATCTATTGAGTGCAGAATTCCGAGAACAGACATTCTTGAAACGTCTTTTTACGATTGGCTTTTGGGGTCATTTCAATCTGTATAAATATATTTCTTGTTGGTTATTAGCTGAAGGGGTAAGGAAAGCATGTATATATATATTTATAATATATACTTTTCTAGGTTTAAGCACTTAAAAAAATTATTGAGATAAATATAGATTACTAATCTATTGATCAACAAAATAATTTATAATTAAACAATGTTAACAATTATATATTATCGTTTGCTTTCAATCATAAAACATAATTTTTATTTTAGGTTTGTACAACTTTTGGTCTAACTTATAATGGAAAGGATGAGAAAGGTCGTCCTCTGTGGAATGGTTGTGAAAATGTTAAATTGTTAAAATTTGAAACAGCAACTCAGTTTAATGATTATATCTTATCATTTAATATAAACACTAATAATTGGTGTGCGGAATATATTTACAAGAGGTTGAAATTTCTGGGATCGAAAATATATAGTCAGTTTTTCACCCTGGCTTTTCTCGCAGTTTGGCATGGACTTCATTCGGGATACTATGTATGCTTCTTCCTCGAGTTTATTATCATGTATGCTGAAAAAGACGTAAGTTTGATATTAGTTTTACATCAAATAATCCTATATGCAATGATTAAGCAATTGGTTATTTACCTGGATGATGATCAGGTAAACGATTGTTTAATGGCTTACTTAAAAATGTTATAATTTATAAATTTAGTATTATATTCTTCTTGTTATTATATACTATATAATATATATAATATCATGTTTATTTTTGGTAGAAATATATATTGATATTAATGTCATATTTTCTCAAAATGTAATTTATTGAATTGTAACTTATAAAATTGGTCAGATAGATTAAATACATTAAGTAAGCCATTATTCAATTGATTAAATTATTATTAAAGTAGTTAATGAACTAATTATTTGTCAATTTAGTATCATTGCACTGAGTAAAATTTTGTATTAATTTTTGTAGTTATCTCAAATATTGAAGAGACAACAGAAATTACAAAGCTTATTAAACAGTCGTCCAGAACTTCAAATTCTCACATGGATTCTTATGCACATGTACACATTTATTTTTATGGGTTATTGTCTTGTTTGTTTTACATTTTTGTCATACCCTCGTTATCATCAGGTTTACTTTTCTATTTATTATTGTGGTCATATAATATATCTCTCTTATCCACTGATTTCACTACTTGTTAAAATATCTTTTCTCAAAAAGCGGTCTAAAAAGTTTGAACAATAATGTAAATGTAAAAAAGTTTCTGAATAAGTTTTATCTTTTTATTAATGATACTAAATATAAGGAAAGTGATTGAAATGAAATAATGAAGGGTACATTGTCTTCAAATACTGGAATTGCACATAATTTGTTGAAGTACAAGAAATATTTATAAACTATTTTTGAAAAGTGCCAATTAAGATAATAAAATATACAATACATTTTTTATAAATAGTAGAAGGTTGCAATTTCTGTATAAATAGAAGAAAATTTGTTTAAACTTCCAGAAATGACCTATTTATACTTTTGGAAATCTTTTTTTAAGAAGAAAAAGAAACGGAAAATTTCGCTAATCTTTAATCTTTTATTAAGCAAGAACTTAATAAATTTGCAATGTAGAAGTATGGTTTTTTAATCATACTTAATGCTTATATCTTGACATGTTCATTTTAGGTATTTGAGGAAACATTTTATTTTTGGAAATTATTTGTAATCTCATATTGTGATTAGTAGATATAAATAGATACTTAATACTACTTAAGGATTTATTTTGTGTGATATTGTACACTAAATATAAAAAATTACACCTTCCTCGATTAATAGGTGGAATTAACTTTTGAGCATGTACAAAATATTTTTTGTATAAACTTTAATACGTACAAAATATTTAAGGGAGCTATTACAAATATCTTTATTTTGATTGATGGGTTTTAAGAAAATTATTTCTTTTTATAAAAAGAACTGTGCTTAGCATCACTTTAGATATAATTTAAGAAATATAATTTAACACTATGCTAAAGTTTCTGTTCTTTTAAAAATATGATGCATTTAAAGATTGAAATGCGGAAAGGTATGATGTATGATTGATGATAATAAAGGTATGATTATACAAATAAATTAAATTATTGTTTGTAGTAATTTAAAAAGTTATTAAAATTTGTGAAATCAATTTTTCATTTTCGGTTAAATTATAATCAGAATCGTAAATGTTACAGATTCCACATGATTAAATTATTTAATATGTATCCTCATTGTAACCTTATATTGTTAAATATATTTGTATTTATAACCTTTTGAGTGCCAAAGATTATCGAAAAAATGTATGTATACAAAAATGTCAAATTGTGCGATCGCACTCGAGTGATTTATGGTTGTTTAAGTATTATAATCAGGTACTTACATACTATCCAAATTGAAACGGGAAGAATTATCGCATTATGTAGCACTTAAGATGTTCCATGCCAACCAATTTTCGGTAAAAGTTGAATTTTTTATTAAAATCATTGTCCCCATAGTGCATGTAAAACAAGTTTATAAGTGTTAAGATAAAGAAGTAAGTATGTACACTATGTGTAGTACATGTGGCTTGAATGGAAAAGTTACGTGAAAATAGTGTGGCATGGAAACCGTCAAACGTTTAAAAGTATTTACAAATTGATCAATTTAAAGCCAAATTATTTCTTTATCTTAAAAGAATAATATTTTAAAATAAATTCATGAATATTGAGTTAAAACTTAAGTTTAATTATAAGTATATTAAGTTTAATTATAAGATTGTAGAAAAGAGTGCATATTAAGTTGAGTACTAAGTTCGTTTATTTATAAATGCAAGACTCGTAGTAATTATTGAAATTTTCGGGTATAAGCTGTGCTTTAAAATATTCCGACATATATTTTATCAAGATAGCAGTTAGCTTTATTACGAATAAAAAAAGTCTACTCGATTTCTGTTCCATTTGGGTTCAGTGGACTTCTTGCTACAATGATGATGCTAATTAAACGAAACGTCGGAATAATTCTTCTAAAAGTTTATTTAACACGTTCTTTAAAAAATGTTCGATTGTTTCGAAAAATGTCCATCTCATGATTTCAATGGTTATGATAATTAAACATATCAGGTTAAGTTAAGTCCTCCAAGGATGTATATGATTGTACATAATTTAGTAAGTACTTCTGTATGTAGTATGTATTTTGTAATAGGTAAAGCTTTTCTGATGATGAGTGAGTGCAGCATTATTTTTGATATTTAATATTGCTTTATTTCTGGAAAGAGCAATGTAGGTTTTTAAGAAATAAACAAAACTAAAAATTTGTCACATATGGTAAAGATGTAGGTAGTAAATTTATAAATAATGTCTATTTGAGGAAGTAAAGACAAGTAAATAAAGCTTAATGTTAATCGAATACATATAATGGTTAAAAATGATATAAGATATTATAAAATTTTAAATATTTAACACAAATCATGTTAGTTTCTTGTATTTAAAGAAATTGAAGATCTGTGATTGAAATAATTAATTGGAACACAACAAATTATTTTGGACAGTGTTGATAAAGGAAAACACTAATCTAAACTGCAGTAACAATCTAAGAATGTATTTTTGATAAAATTGAGAAAGTGACTTTATTATAATGTTTTATCAGAAAAGCAGACAATTACTACTGATAAATATTGTGTATAAGTTAATCATAGACAATGAAAAAAGAAAATTAGTTACCATTATTTTTCACTAGAATAATGTTTCCAATGTAATTTGGTTGGAAATTTTTATGTTTTGAATATGTATTTACATAGAATTCTGAGAAAATATGTCCATATCGTTTTATAATAGGAAGGAAAGTTTTACAGTGATAAAGTAAAGAAACGATATAATTGCAAGCAGTAAAAAGTGATAAAATAAAATGGTTTATACTTCTTTTATTAGACATATTTATTTTGCAAGAAAAGGAATGAATTTACTACTCAATCTAATGTATTGCAAAGGAAATGTATAAATAGATAAGTAAATACTTTTACCCAAAGAAGATAGGATAAAATATTTAGACAATTTTTTTGGAAGTTATAATAATTCAAAAGAATCTTTCTGAATCTGTGAAATACTTTTATAGATTATTTAAACAAGTAAGACTAATTTTTACAGTAAAAGTTGTAATACTAACTACAGGTTTACAATTTTTTATAGATATACAAGCGAACATATTGAATATTTTTTCATTGTTATTATATTTTAAACAGTCAAGTTATTTATAAAAATATCTTTTTAAATGAAGTAATTTTTTAATATACTTGTATATCAAAATTATAAACTTGGAATTGTAAACCATTGTTTGTTATCCTTTTGTATTCTGTTCCAAATAAATTTGCATTAAATTAAATTTTTGTATCTTCTTTAGTTTCTGATCTACTTTTATTGAATTGTGTATATTGATCGAAAAAGAAAATTCATATTACAGTAGCTTTAAAGGGGAAATAAATGTAAAACTAATGAAGTGAAACTTTTTACAAAAGTACAAATAGTTTTTTATTAAAATATACATATATATTAGTTACAATAATTTTCATTGTGTATCTTGTATTAATCAGAAATTTCTGAATTTGTTAACTTTCTATATGTGATAATCCTTTGTGAATAGTGCTCTAAAATAATGTTGAAATTTGCAGAAAAGATATTTCTGATTGTATAACTTTCTTTCTGATTCATTTGATAATAATTTGAAATTAATAGAGATAAAAGTAATATATATAATAAATTAATACAAGTATTATGCATGAATTTCCATCTCAACTTATGGTTAATGATATTAACATTACAAAGTGTCTTTAGTATACTATCATTGACAGAGATAAATAGTATCTCAGTCTAATCGTAAAAGTCACAAAACTTTGTAATAGTAATAACATTACTTACAGATTGATTTTCTCAAAATCTCATGGATGATGAGTGTTATTATTGACTAAAATCTCTATAATTCACGAGATTCACGTGTTTTGAGTATTTGATTCAGAGCATTCTTATGGAATAGGATTATTTAATAAGGGCCACCAGGGCTTGATGGTGGAGCGCCATAGTTATCTGAAGGAGGTGATTGTGGTGGGGGTCCATATTCTGCATTTTGTTGTTCCTTCTATAACATAAGAAAAGTACAGCCCTTTACAACTTGTTTCAAAAAATTCCTGTATTTGTGATAAATAAGTGCTTCATTGACTTTTAACAGTTATTTTTTAAATTTATCTAACATCTAATTATTATTTGCTTACTTATAGTGGATATTTTCTAATCCCAGATAAAATCATTTCTAAATAATTTTTCTCAATAATAAAATATTACATGTCAATTGTAATTATATATGATAGGATATAGTAATGATAAAAGTGGTTCTTTAAAGTAGTGTTAATTTTTTTACATACATATCTTTATATGTATTTATATACACTGCAAATTTGTGACTCTGTGTATACACATGAAGGTAAACACAAATTCAGTTCATAAAGTACGTAATATAATATTGTTTATTTTGATATTCAATCATTAGTAATGATTATGTCAATCAGTATTAAGTAGATATCTTGATTAGATTCTTTGAATGCAATTATTATAATAAATATTTATAATATTCACAATTGTATTTATTTAGTGTCTCATTTGATTTGGACTTGACGTCCAATCATTCGAATGTGTTTACAATCGTCAGCATAATTTTGCTTTAAATGTTTAAACTTTGTGTACTTTACCTGTGTCTTATATCGAATGAAATAGACTTCTGGTTTGCTGGGTTGCGTTGGTGCTTGAGTCGGGAGAACAACTTCTGGAGCCTCTTCTGGCTTTTTCACCAGTACGTAGATCAAAGTCTTTTCTTCATCTTGAGGCGGTAATGGTGGTAGAGCTGGTGCTGTTGGTGTTGGTGGAGTAGGTGCTTTAATAAACACAATCTTGTAATGTTTCTGTGGTGGTGCTGCGGGTGGTATGTATTTTGGTGGTTTGTATTCTGGCGCTTCCGGAGGTGGTACATGAACGTAAACGTGTTTATGGACGACAGGTTGTTGTTGGGGTGGCCCATAGCGGTCTGGGGGACCATAACTACCGCTTGAGAGACTAGCACCGCTCGATGGAGGGAAGTACGAGCTAGGTGGTTCCGGTGCTGGTTTCGAGTATACTGTCGTAGAAGCTACCAATAGTAGCGTGGTCTGAAAGAGTTTTCAATATCTCGAAGTTATTATAATGAAATTGAAGGATAAGGAGAAAAAACGAGGAATGTCCATTTTTCGTGATTTTCTATTTTGTAACATATTTTATTTGTAACAATTGGAATTGCAAACCTATCAAATCGCAATGATTATAATGTTCAAAATAATTCTTTCTTATGGTGTCTAAATAAGGTACAAACTTCATTTTATGAACAATACGGTTAAATTCATTGAATATTGTTTCTTTTCTATTAGACTGAAATAATAAAGTTTGATTTTTCGATAAAGCTGTTTTGTATCATATTGATTTGTAATTCAAGAAGAAGAAAAGCGATAAAAGTGGGTATTTGACATATGTCGTCCACACATAATAAACATGAATTCTTCTATATTATTCTATAGCTAAATTTATATTATGTCGCGACATTCATATAAGTAGAAAGCATTTTCATCAAGTTCAAAATTGATTAGTATCGCCTATTTCTATTTCCTAATTTTGTAACCTTTCCATTTTATCTCGTTATGAAATGCATAATATTAATAATAAGTTTGTGCTGGATTTAAAGTTTTGAATTACTCGGATTCAGAAGCCTACTTACGATTTAGGCATATTTTTTATATCCATAGTGAATATCGTATCATATTTTGTGATAAAAAAAAGTTTTGAATTCAAGTTCTAATTCATTAGCTTTACATATAAATTAGTTAATAATTTCGATTCATTAAATCCAATAAATGTGTTTAAAGTAAATCTAATGCTAATAAATGTAGAAGCCAGTAGTTGCAAATAACCACAATTAGCTTAATGGATTTGGCTAAAGGGGACAGTTACATAGTATCAGCTGTAGACGTTTAATTCACATTTAATTACACTTTCCTTTTAGGGAAACAGTAGAAAAGCATTGACATCATTTTAAACCCGTTTTAGATGCACTATTCACTGATTACGATAATTACAATAGATTTTTATTCTTCCGTAGTTCGAATTCATCTTGACGTCTACTATAATGTAATAAGAAAAAAATATGATCGTACTTAAGAAATCCAAGGTGAGCTTGGTTTCTTCACGAAAACAAATTATTTTCGAAATTTTTTATTATAGACATTTATTGTAAACACGATACTGATCAATTTCGGTTAAAAAATTTTTTGTTACATAGTTGTAAATGTGTCGTGTCAGACGGACTACCCTGTATTTATCGAAACAATGTCAAAAATAGAATATTAATGAATTTATACTCAGTTATTGAAGTCAAATGTAAGGTCTTTTAAATTTTACTTTTATAACTAAAATATTTTACTTTTACTTTTTGAAGAGATTGAAATTCTTAATTGAATTAAGTAATAACATTCTTTCAACGAGTATCAGACAAGAATGACAAGAATAACAAGACATGATAAAATAATTTATTTTCATGTAAAAAAGTGTAAATCTTAAAACATATGTAACCTCTCATATCTATCGACTGCTAGTACATTTGAATAAACAGACATATTAAGTTCGAAGTTAATATTATGCAGCAATTTGATTTACGTTTCCAGAATATATTACAGAGTTATCTAGAATTAATTCGATATTCCGAATTAATTCTTTCACGCCAAAAATTAAATTAAACATAAATTCTAATAAATGAAAATAAATTCAGTAGCGAAGATGATCAAACATGTTAGCCAATATCAGATAGTGATAAAGTAAAGGATTTATGGTTTAATTTTTTTAGAAATTAAGTAATTTGTCTCTATTAAGTATCGATATTAACCGTTGAAAAGAAACAGATTTTCTTAAGGAAAAGGGAGAAGAGAGAGAACAAAGATGGCGTAATTAAAGTGTCATACTAATTATTTCCAGTGCAGTGACTATATTTAAAAAAATAAGTAGTGTCTTTTACTTTTCCTCTTGCATCCTGGCTTTTCCTTTTCGAGTTTCCTCGCTCTGTTTATTTTTTCTTTATGCGGGAGAATCTGCTGCATTGTTTCTTAAAAGTCGTATAATTATCTCCTTATTGGCTGATTACGAAACTAGTAGTTAATTGAATAGTAGAGTAATTGGTACTAGACTTCATTGATTTCGTGAAAGTTTCTTCAATGGAATTCCCATGATTAAAATGTCAACATAAACGAGTATCATTAAATTAGAAAAATAATATGTTTCGGATAACGAAGTCAGCCAATTATCATATAAATAATGCGTGATTTTTTGTTTGAATCTTTTAATTAAGTGAACCGCTTTCCATCACTTTATTTATTTCATCTCGACTGCTATGTTTTGAGTAGTAAGTTTATAGAAACAATTGCAGGAAGCTTTTCCGCCCTGCCACCAGAGATCTACGCTGCCGTGTTGGTTTAGATAAACGTTTCTGGTCAAGAGTCAAGAGGTTTTGAGAAAAATGACTACCGAAATATAAACTGTTATATTTTCAGTCTCAATACAGAAACGGCTTCCTTATTTAATATGCATATAGATAAGCTATTTTCGTACTATCTGGTAGAAATGACGTTGCAGATATGTGACTTAACCTTTCCACTTAACCTACTCCAGTGCGACACGTGAAACTTTCCCACTAGTGTTCCCACTCTAAGCACTTCCTACAAGCAGAACTTCCAAACGACTAGGTTAATCAACGAGTCTAGCAGCGGACCCAGGACGAAACTCTCTTTTTTTCTCATCATTGTCCCTACATCTCTCTCGCTCTTTCTTCAATCCCCACACAATAAAAACGTTTTATCTAGCTTAAACTCATTATTCTTTATCATTGTTCTTTTGATTAAATATTTAGATCAGATGTTTATCAGAGATTATCTACAAAAGAAAAGGTTTTGTCTTATTGTTAAATTGAATATTTCGTTAAATTTTTATATTAAACTTTTGTCATCCTTTTTTGATCATGAACATTTAAACATTTAAATATTGTTTTGATTATGCAATCCGTTTTATAAAATGAAATATTGTTAATTTGCAACTTTCATTATACGATCTTGTACAAGATTTTCCTATAAAAAGAACGTTGTTTAATCAAGTAATCACAAATGATATAAAACGTATCTATGTACATAGTGTACAAAGTGTGTCTCATTTTATCGATCCACATAAATATGTATCTTCTAAACTATACTTCATTCCAAAAAGTTCACAATGTATAATATATGTCATTCTACAATTATGTAAAATATTATGTACAGCACATAATATATCATATTTAAACATCAGTCAAAACATAATTAACTTATTGATCGCCACAGTGGTCATTGGTCAACCCACGTTTTTTACAACATTTCTTAGAATGATTAAAATAAGATAAATTTGTGAATGACTTAGACTGTTAGAAAAAATTGCGTAAATATAATATAATATTTCGTTTTATAGTATCTATACTTTACTTAGTATTTCAGTTTATCTAGCATTAAGGAGTAAACACTGAACAATATTACAAGTGTAGTTAAATATTTTGATATTATAGTATTATAGTATTAGTATTATAGTTTAAGTGCACACATGTGCATATTATGCCATCATTATATATACTATATTTACGTCTAATGTATATTGTAATAAATAAATGTATTTAGAATGTATGTAGAATAGCCGTCGCTAAGATAAGAAAAAGTATATTTAAATGAACCAGCTCACTGTGTCAAAAGACCTTCGTGTAACAGACATAAAGTCTGGTGTACAATAAAATATTATTATTATCCATATATTCATCAGTACGGGTATTACGTATGCACGTATATGGGCATGATGCCAAGTCTGTCTATATTGACCGATTTAACGGTAGAAATGAGTGTGTTATATTTGTGGCTATTAAAAGAACTGATTTCTGTATACATGTATAGATGTTTATGTTCAGGCCTAATTCTTGTATATTTTTACGAAAACATTTGGATGTTATTCCGGCTACTGATACGATTATTAGTGGATTATTGGTTACAATTGTTTGGTGTCGTATTTTTGTTATTTCTTCTGCTATCTTCCTATCTTCTCTTGATATTTCTTTGTTATGCTGTTGCCGTTGGGGTTGATAATTTCTATTAGGTATGTCATTCTGTTCTTTTTATTTATTAGTTTCGTTATTTGTTATTGTATAATTTATCTGTATTGTTCTATGTCAATATATCTTTACGTTTCTTTTGTAAATTTGTACTTTTGTATGATTTTGTGAATGATTCCTGTTGCTTGGTTATGTCTGTTTGTATATAATGCGTCGCATTTCATAGTTTCTGTTATTTGCTGTATTTATCATCTTCGATTTCTTCTTTCAATATGTATTCTCTGTGATTCCTGGTAACTTAATAACTTAGTCCCAGATGGCTATCATAAATCCTGCAATTGCTGGTTACAAATCTCCTTCTTCGAGCCATGGATATGTCAACTCAGCGTTTATATCATCTTGTTCCGCGATATTTACACGTTTTCCATGTAATGGTTTCGTCTTACACCTTTCTATTGTTTGGTCTGGTATTTCTGGTTATTCCGGTGCATATATTTAGCATATTTGTATTTAGATTTAACCACGTATATTGTGTATCTGCTTGTGTGATTGCTATGTTTATATCTGTTCCTCTTTGAAAAGATGCTGCGAGTGTTTTTATCTGATTATTATTATTATTTTAGTCTATTGTATTGTATCGCGATTTTAGTTTATTTCCTCCCACGATAAAGTGTATCAAAATTCCTGTGACAGAATCTCTTTCATAAAGAAAGGACAAAGCAGATATAGCTAATGATGAGGAAATGATAGAACTGAAGATAACGAATACTTTAACGGTTAACGTGATTATCGCATCGGTGTTGGCAGGGAACAATACAGGAATAGTTACGTTGGCGAGAAAGATAACGAAACGGTCGTTGAGCACCAACACCGGCTGAGCAGTGAAATTTCCTCAAAGATGTGGGAACTTACTGTTAGTTGTTGACGATCCAGCAGCGCCAAGATCGCGCGTGGGTGTCGGTTTACGTAGTTTCTTCGAATTTCGTTCCGTACGACAGGAAAGGAAGAGCAGTTGCATAAGCGTAACAATTTAACGTGGTAGAAAATTGATTGCGAAACGGTCACGACTGCTCTTTCGCTGCGTTTCTAGTATGTATGCGCTTACAATGGGTCACGGAAGTATTCGAACACTCATGATAGAATTTTTTGATGAATATATTAATTGCAGTAAATAATACAGATCGTACCTACTTTGGAACAAATTGCATTAATTATACTTGCACTATAGTTAACACAAAGTGCATACTACAAAGGTCGGAACAAAATTTATGCTGTGTTAGTGAGGTTAAGCAGGTAAAAGAAATTCATAGAAACTTATGTACGAAAGTGCTTTGTTGAAGAGTCATGAGGGTTTAAAAATTTCCGGGAAGGTTTTCCTTGAGACTCGTTATGCAGAATCGTAGACAGTATTATTTATGGGGCTCATGCTAAACAGTTGATTTATGAAAATGTGATAGAGACAGAAAACCAGTTTTGGGAATACGTCCAAAATGCATTTACTATTATTTTCACGACAGCAGGAATATTTGAAAGAGTCCGACAGTCATTAGTTCGAATGAAAGCTCGCATTCTTGCAGAAGCAAGAAATTTCGAACATTTATTTATTGTGACTGCCAAAACAATTAATACAAATTTTTACTAACGCTTATATAACTCTTCAATAAAGCATTTTCTAACATAAATTTATATGAACTTTCTTTATTTACTTAACCTATTACCATGTAATATAAATTTTAAAATTAAAAAAAATAAAATAAAAATCTTTTATAATGTAGATATTATGACACTATCGGTTATAACTACTTGGTCGTACCTACTTGTTACATTTATTGGAAAAATCTAGCAGCATTTGTTTTATTTAGCCTTACATTATAAGGCACATATGATATAAATAACAATTTTATAACGAAATAACTAGAAAACAAGAGTTGTGATGACCATTCAATTTATAGTAAATATCAGTAGCAGTCCGAATAAAAGTATAGCCTCATGAAATTATTCAAATATTTATCAAATTTATTTATTATACGAAATTTTTTGAAAATTCGTTACTGTAATGAGATACGGCCTTCTTCATTATATATTATAATAGTAAAATTTGAAATCAATGCAAAAATGTATATAGAAATTATAAGACACTTATCGCAAACATACGCCTTGAACAATTAGTATGCTACATGAATAGCAGTCTTAAACATGTAGTTAGTACTAAAGATGGTTTCACTACCGGTTGTACTATTGTGGCTCATTAATATATATAGGAAGTAATTAACTGTTCAAATACTTTGTTGGTTTTTGCAAATTGTATGCTGCCAATAAATATCCTGTAAGTCTTATGTAAATTATCAGATTCGTTTCTAATTTCACTAATATAATCACAAGTCATATCTCGTTACAACGTTAGAGACGGTTATTGTGGCTGTTTATGGCGAATAATTTACTGTTTAGATAGTTTGCTGATCTTTGCAAAGTGTACGTTCCCAATAAAAATTGGGTCAGTGCATAAGTTCGTGCCCGATCCAATGGATGTCAGTAGATTATTTGCCTGCAAGTCACATCTGTTACTGTATGTGTGAACTTCATGGAGAATAAAAGAGGGACATTCGATCGCTATTTCAGCAGCAGACTTTTGTGTTTCGATAGTTTCTACATCGTAAAGCAAAAATTTTGAAAATGAGCGAAGGAAAGATTCGTTTTCTTCATGTCATGCCATGCGTCATGTCATGCTCTACGAATTCCAGGAAGGTGTAACAGCGGAAATTGTCGTAAAAAATATTCAGGACGTTTTCCAAGACCATGCATCACTTCTTTGTACAATAAAAAAGTTTCTCTGGAATTTCTTCAGTTGAAGTTGGATTATTTTCCGATAAATTAAGCAAAACGTCATTGTTTATCATTTTCCGCAATTTGTAGAACATAACACGATGTAACTGAATCTTTTCTCCGTTCATTTTCAACATCTTTTTCTTACCATGTAAAAACTGTCAGAGAACAAATGTCTGCTGTTGAAATAAGACTTGAATATCGCTATTTTTATTCGCTATGAAGTTCGAGCATGCAGCAACAGATGTGACTTGCACACAAATAATTTAGTGACATCTGTTGGAATTGGGCACGAACTTTTGCACTAATCCAATAACTTGTATCCCTATGTCAATTTTTAGATCCATTTCAAAATTCACCAGTATAATTATGATAGTCGTGTCTCGTTATAGTGCTAATGAGATATCATGTTTTGTATAATACAGTGGGATCTGAGGATAAATATTGCAAGCAGTTTTCTGCTTATGTTTTTTAGTATTACATGTATCTCTTACAATTTCATATCTTCCCTATTACCCTAGTACAAAGCTAATATTGTACGTATTAATAATGTGTATGTAAATATATTATAAACGCGTGTATGACAACATCGAAAAAGTAATGTATTATATCGAGCGTTGAAGGAAAACAAAATACATTTCAAAGGTTAAAAAAAAGGTGTGAAAGTGTTGCAAAAATTACAAGAGTCTACGACGTTCGAAGATCTATGATTGATATTAAGAAACAAAAACAGAGAAAAATTTTAATGGAATTAAAAAATAAGCATCTAGACTTTATTATATGTGAGTAATGTTATACGATGTTTCGATAAATCAACAATGCAGTATGTTAGTTTCTAGTTGTATATTATGCGAAAAGTTCTGAAATCTGGATAAAAAGGGTTCCTAATTTTAGGTCCCAATGTTAAATACTGAAAAAAAGAAAATTATAATGAAAGTGACGATGAAAACCTGCCCTATTTTGAAATGTTCATGGCATCAGAAACATAGAATGTAATTTAATGAAGCCCAACGAAGGAATAAATTGGTAATAGTGAGCAATTTGGTCAGTATCTTTGATTTTTTTAAACTTCAATATGTTAAAAAGGACTATTTAAATAAGTAAAATGTAACAAGGGAGTATCATGAACAATTATAAGTACTTTTAATTTTATTGTAAAACTATACCTAAATCTAATCTCAATTTCATTATATGAATGCTATTAAGTGAAAGGTGTTAAATAGTAAATAGGTAAAAAAGAAATTTAATTCAATATTTATTAATAAAATAGTCGAATAATGAAAGCGTTATAAAATATATAACAAACAAAATTAAAAAAATTCAACATGTGGTATGCGTTAGGGTTAGGGTTAGGTTCCGCTATAGTGAATGGATCGTGAAAAAAAATTAACGAAATTTAATGCGGTTTATATTAGATTGAGATTAGATTTAGTTAGTGTTAAAGTGAAATTAAAAATATTTACAATTCTTCGTGTCACTTTTTTCCTAATATTTTGATTGTTTAAATAGTGTACTTTTTAAGCTTGTTGTTTTTGTATATTCTTTCATTATTATTATTACTTATTTATTTATTTTCTCCATCTGTAGCTTATAGTTTTTGGATAAATGTCATAAAACGTTAAGCTTACGAATCTCAAACCTTTAACTTAAAACCTGAAATTTATATTTTCAAAACCTAAGTTATAGTTACAACAATATCGTATTCTTTGTAATTGTTCTTGTAATTATTCTTTTTAAGGTATATGATAATGTGTCGGTGTTCGATATTTCATTTTTGATTTGAAGTCTTTCTATATTGAAGATGGGTTCAGGGTATTTCTGTTCTCAATTTTGAAGATGCTTCAGAACCATGACTAATGAAACGAGACGATAAAAACAAGACAGAAAAATATTGATTAGTTGTCATGAAAGGTAGATTGCTTTGTAAAATGTTATAGTTAAAAAAAGGACGCGTGTTTTACTATCCGGATTCCTTCATTCGAATACTCATCTCTTTCCCAATTAATTCGGTTACTACAAATTCCGCTATATACAGAATGTCCTGTTTAACTTGAAATGTTCAAATATCTGCAATAATACGAATGATATGACAAATTTATTAGACAACAGTTGTATGATCTCGAGAAAGACATATTGTACTTTTATCTATTTGATCTTGCAACGACCTTGAAACATCATGTAAAGATAGTATTAAATTTTTAAATTATTTTTTTTATTATATATTTGTTATATATATGCTTGTTGCTGGCATTCGGACGTTTTCAAAGCATTACAAACCCGTGTCTTTTGCATCATCCACTATCGAGATATAAACTTTAAAAATCGATATGCCGTCAGCATTAGCGTTACCTAATATATACCATGGGAACACATAAAGATGTTTTTCATAATGCTACTACTTACATTGCATTATCGACACATGATTTCGCAGTTTTCTAGTGTTTCCAAAACGGTCAGTCAGTTGCGAGTGACTTGTGATTGCAATCACTTGTAGGTTAATTCCTTGCGTTGTTCTGTGGAATTTTGAAGTGCACATTTTGATAATGGATGGTACAAAAGTGTTTCTAGTAATATTTCTGCTATATATATACGTCTGAATGTCAGCTATAAGAGTATGAACTAAAAAATAGAAGTATTATGGAGGTTACAAATTTTAATGTCACTTTTGCAAGATGTTTTAAGGTGATCGCAAAATCAAACGTATAAAAACATAATATGTTCCCTTTGACGTCAAATGATTTTTGCCTGAAATATTTTTTCGCATCATTCGTACTTATCGAGATATTTGACCGTTTCCAGTTAAACAGAACATACCGTATATATGAAAAATTTCTCAAATACTTTCGTGAACCACTGTACATAGGTGCTTGCTTACGACAGATCGATCACGTGAGTACGTGGTCACATGCACGCGGAATACGCGATCAACTTTCATCGTGAAAACAATTCGGCTACTTTCGAACGGCGGACCAACTGCATCGTTGTACATTTTCGCTCTCCTTATTCGTACGTTCGGATGCTTAACATTGCATTGATGAGCTTTTTCTTCCGTGAACGTTTTATTGATCGGAACGAATTGGAAGATTAATCGTCCGTAAAGATGCATCGTCGTTAGCAATACAACCGTGAAACGAAGTAATTACTTTAACGATACAGGCTCTGTATTTGAGAGCAAATTTATTTGCTTTTTTCCTTTTATCATTTTCAATGAAGCAAAGGGTCTAAACATTTTTATTTCATTACATTTTTTTAGTCTAATAAAATAAAGTGTTTAGTTTTTTACACGCATTATAACTGTTATAAGAGAAATTTAAAAAGGTATAGTATAAGAGTTAATATCTTTGATTTAAAAATTTTGGTCACGGATTTATCATAAGCGATACAAATTTTTTTGTTCATCAGTAATCATCATCGACGACAGAAATTTAATTTTGGTTACTAGTAACTAATATAAGTGACTGAAATTTTTTTTTATTACTTTCCCAAGAAATGTTTAAAATAGTCGTTATTTTGGATCTCTGGTATTTTATCGATATTTTTCTTTTATTATCCCACTGGTTTATAGTTACATTGATATGTGTTAAAAGGTTAATAAGATTGAAACTAGTGTGTTCATTTTTTGCAAAAATGGAGGGAATGAAAAATTTATATATGCTTTAATGTGAACTTTTTATTTATAAACAATCTTTAATTTAAATTACAAATTATTCGTTCGTTTTAATTAATTGAAACTTCGTTAATAAATGGAATTGCATAATCATTTATTTTGAAAGTGCTGTAAGTTCATTTTCTGTAATTTGTAGTATGTTCAAATAGTCGAGGCATTAATGATCAAAAACGAATAATATTGAAATTAATCAACAGTACTTTGTGTTTCCTGCTCTTATCTATAAACATATATAGATTGAAGCATAAAACATAAATTTTAAATAATTAAAATTTAATGAACTGTACAATTTTGAAAGTGTCTTTGAGTCTATTTATGACTACTGGTGGAATTAATTCTAAAAAAAGCTAAGTAGATCTTATAAGAATTTTTCAATCGATGGAAACGTCGATATCCCTAAACAAAGGAAGATGAACTTAGACCACTTTCAAAGTTGTCGATTATAAGAGACATCTATATTTCTATTTATGCTATACTGTCAGTGTAAACATCATATATGCTCATATGTTCATAGTAAGGTTCATAACCTCAAAAATTTTTGTAACATAATAAACTAAATAAAACAAGTTATAAAGTATAAATTTTTTTCTCCTTCATCGTTAAGACGGGAGAAAAGTTTCGTTTCTGTAGTAAAATGCATGTGAAGTGTACGATTCTGGCCAGATCTCTGCTTTAAAATCAAGTGAAATCGTAAAATGTTGATGCATCGACGCCCACGAAAGAAACACGGCCACACTCGTTATGGAATTTAAGTATGAAATTTACTTCTCGGTATCTTTTGTCGGAGACAGCTCGAACGAGGTAAATTAAAGAGAAGGAAAAGAGAAAATTTCACATGGTATGGTTATATATACGTGATATGTAGATATGTGAAACACATAGAGTAAATAAGATTAACAAAATCCTCTGTTTTTAACAGTACGTATTTATTTTAATAATTTGCGATGTTATCGATGTTGCATTATTTTATGCGATATTTTAATAAACGATAAATTAAGAAGTATTATATATATACTATTCAGGTTGTATATGAATTAAATGTACGTATCCCAAAATTAATTCTTTTTAGAACGAAGACTTTTATAAGTAAAGTTTATTATTTATTTTTAGCTTGTTTCCTTAAAATTAATATTATTTCTAGAATTGCGCTAGATAGGTCAGTATATGGTATACACATTTAACTATGAACCAGAAGGATTTGGCAGTCGTATCAAATCGCAAGTCTCTCGTTCGCGTTGATGATATTTAATTAATGTGTCAGTCAGTAATGCTTCGATCGAACACATCCTAAAAGACTGCCCAACGTATAGCGAACTCAGATTAACAATATATACACAGTACAAATAAAAACAGAACGCAAATTATGAAAGCGAGACTGAAGATGATGTAAAGAAACTGCACTACTAATTAGAGTAATTTGCCTAGAGTACTAAGAGATAGCGTACCTTCATTTAGAGTAATGCGATATTAATTACTAGTAAGAAGGATAATACAAATCTAACACTATATCAAAGAAATATCGATATTTTTATGTTTAATTACATATTTTTGTAATATTATTAATTTTTTACCTATATTCGTATTCCGATTATTATCTACACTTGTAGCGAGCGAAAGGTCGACGTATGAATGATAATAATAAATAATAAAAAATAATGATAATAATAATTTCATATATTGAATATATCAAATATCTTTCATTTTTATCAGATGTTAATAATTATGATTGTCCTTTTTTATGTATTATAATATTACATTACATATATAGCGTAAATGGAAACCTATAACATATAATTGTAGACTAAAATGGGTAAAAACGTTTTACAATTGATACGGTTACTTTGATATAAGTTTCTTCCAGAGCATTCTAATTCACAGCAGATTTGGAGCGGAAAATGAGGCTGGCTGCTGAGTGTTAATCGCGAATTATCATAACTGGGATATTTTTTGCTCGGTTTCTTTTGACTCTATAAAACTACTGTGAAATAATTTTTGTTTTTTGGAATATGCTTACTTGTGTATCTACTCATATATTTTTATAACAGAATGATACCTAACAGGCAGAAACCTAACACAATAATGATAATAATAATAATATATAATAATAAATAAAAATAAATAAAAATTTTTGTTTTTTCAGTCCACAGTATTTGTATTTCGTATTTGTGTAAGTTCAAAATAGAAAGATTTTAGATTAAACGAAAATGCTGCACTTTTCTGTGTAAAATAGAGGATTTAAAAATTTTGAGTACATATTAAAATATGTAATACTCCGAGTAAATAATCGAATAACTATTTTTACAATATTTTATTTTTTACATTTTGCCTTACTATTTATCCAATTTTATCTTTATAAATTGTATTCTTGTATTTTTTTTTGGAACTGTTAATCATTTAATTTAATACAAAGTTTTATGCGTATGGTTTGTTGTACTTGACTAAGTGTACGTCCTGTTTTTGATTGTTCCTTTCTGTTTTACATCACTTGGTTGAAGTTCCTTCATTATATAAAATGATTCCAAATATAAATATAGAAAAATTGTTTAATTTCAAATGCTTTGTTGATAAATTTCATTTTTACAACGTTTTGATACAATTTGTTTAGTTAAGTGAAATGAATTTATTGAACCCCAGCTTTTTTTTCATCTAATTTCTTTATTATTTCTTAGATATTTCAAGACAGCTTTTAGCGCACAAACCTGTCAGTTGTGATCTCACTTTTGGAATAGAATTCAAATTGCATGGGCCGAGATAGTATATTTCAGTTGCAAATTGCGAACAAATTATAAACGATCCGAAAGAGAAGTCATAACATGTAAGGGTAATCAACAGGTTCCACAGGAGATCAAATTACACGAAGACCAGTCGTGAAGAACAGATCGGAAAAATGAGCATCAACGTGTTGTTAAAAATATTACCTACTTTAGCTACTATCAGATATCATAACCGTTACAAGGCAAATTAAAAAGTTATGGTATAAAAGTAATTATAGACCTCTGTAATTTAAAATTTTTGGTTACGAATAACCATTATAAATGATTAAAATATTTTTGATTAGCGGTAAACATTATCGATGATGGGAATTTTATTTTGGTTACCAATAACCAATATAGATGAGCGAAATATTTTCTAGTTACCATTTTCGAGTTACCAGTTCTAGTAACCATTATCGATGGACCGAGTTTTATTTTAGGTGTCGATAACCATTATCGACGGCAGAAGTATACTTTCGTTACACTGGACTATTGTCAATTGTTGTTAATATTACTGATGATTTGTACATATTTATTGACAAACTGAAAAAGATTACTTATAAAACTTATGTATTTTATTATGCCAAGAAACAGTATGAAAATGATATGTGGAACATAAGATAACATACAATAAAATATTGCATTATAATATATTTATCCTATTCTTTGTTTCATATATTTTCATATCGTCTTCTTTGCTTAATAACATATATGAGTTTTATAATTAAGCTTTTTTATGTTGTCAATGAATACTAATTATCAGTAATAATATAACAATTGACAATAGTCGAATGTAAGTAGAAAATTTTTGTTGTCGATATTGGTTAGCGGTAATAAAAAAAAATTGTCACCATCGATAATAGTTATCGGTAACCAAAACAAAATTCGGGTCATCGATAATAGTTATTGGTAACCTAAAAAAAATCTGGTCATTTATATTGATTACTTGTAATCAAAATTAAATTCCATCATCGACAATGGAAAATTAAGTTTTTTTTAAACATTTCATTTTTTCAGAAATTTCTTTAAGATTTATTGATGACTGGCTTCTTAAATTTAATTAAAATTAAAATTAATTTTTACTCAATGACGTTTCTTAAAAAAATGTTGCTAAGATAACTGTTATTTTTAATTACTGGTTAGTATGCATTGCCAAATAAGAATCAAGAAATTATCCGAATTCGAACTTTCACTGTATCCACTGTACATATATTTCTCGGATATCGATACGATAAGACTTTATACGATTATGAAAGAAATTCTGAAACATTTCGAAAAAATACTCGGAAGCGCTTTGGAGAATTGAAACTTGCACGAGTAAATTTTGGTTTTTTCTCTGGAATCATATTCTTCCGGGGGAGAATATTTAAAAAGAGAGAAGAAAAACATTTCTAATCGAAACTGGAGTATTATTGGAGTGACTATTAGTCAGATATTATAATTTTGTTTATCATTATATATATACATACAATACAGGGTATTTCATTTTAATCGATCCACGCGAATATCTGCTAAACTATACACTATCCGAAAAGGTGTTTCAAATAAAACTTACTTTATTTTTAGAGGGATATCTTGCGATGATCGCAAATCTTGTTTAGGCGGACGCGTCTTCGAGATTTCAAGATGACCTCTATTTTTTTAAATGGAACTATACATTTTTCTATGCACCATTCGATGCATTTTTTAATTCTCTACAAAATGATATTAAGGTACTTGTATTGAAAAATGATTAGTTTAAAAGATATTTCAACTTTAATCTTTTAAAACTTACCGTATGAAAGACAAGAAAAGATGGCAGCGCTTTATGTTTACGTTCTCTTCGTCTGACGTGCACTCCATTCCACGAAATTAAGATCGAAGTATTTTTTAAAGTAGGCACTTTCAGATACAAGTACCCTAATACTATTTTGTAGAGAATCGAAAAATTGTGTAATTCACATTAAAAAAAGAAAAACAGAAAACAAAGAGCATTTAGACAAATCTAAACATCATAACAAGACATCCCCCTTGAAATGGAACAAGTTTTATTTGGAGCACTTTTTCGAATAACGTTTGGCTGACATTTTCTTGGCTCGATTGAAACAACATTTGAAAGAATTTTTCACTAGATCTGTTAAGAGTGTGATAACACAATTGCGATTGTTTCACAGTTCTCATAAACTTTGCCCCCCTTTTTCTTTAGTCAATTTTTTTACATAAACGGTCGACGTGCAGAAAGTCGGAAATTCGAAAAATTGGAAAAATCGGTAGAGGCGACAAAGTTAAAGAACTGACACGACGAAGGAATCGAACAACTCACCAGATAGATCAACATCGTTGTATTTCGCGGCGATCGAAGAGGGTACGAGGACGAAAGGTAGATGTCGCAAAGGAGAACGTCTTTCACCGACGATCTTTCACTGTTGTGCCGGCTGGATCGACACATTCGGACTTTTATACGAGCTGGAAGAGGGGAAAAGGAACATCCTCGGTCCTCTTCCTTCGCTCATTCGATCATCGATCGGGCGATCTTCGTTCAGGTGACTACGTAACCCTGATCTTATTACGGATTAACGACATCCCTGGTTTTCGTCTTGGCCCGTCTAGAATGGTTTACGGAGGCGAAATTTACACCGGGAAATTTTTCGCCATTCAAACCGGTGTGATCGGAAGCGCGAACAAAGGATCTTCTTTAATTTACCGTGTATTTTATTTTAATTAATTTAATAGAAACGCTTTCGCGTGATCGTTATCCAGCTGCGTCGAGGTTCTAGAGAATCGATCGACGATACGTCCATTAATTTCATTTTTCAACGGTATTTTTCAGCCGCTCTGCTTCTTTGTTTATCGAGTGTAAATGTGAGAATAAAATTTTGCAGATTTCTTTCACACGCGTCACGTATGTTCGTAAGCCAATTGTAGCGAATATATTCGATAAACCTTTCTTCTTGACAAGGTTTTTTATATAGCAATTCGAGCAAAAATATCCTCGCGCATCCTTATAACGGCATTAAAAGAAACGAAAGCACAGATGATATTACTATTACGTAGTGACGTGTGTTTCCTTTAGATGGCAGGATAAAAACAAGAGTCGACATAAATTAGGTTATGGCAAATTTGCGTTTCTACCACAGTTCGGTTACCAAAACGATAACAGCTCGATGCTTGTCGTTGCATCCAATTTCGACACACGTGCCTAGTTCATGAATACTTGAGATAAAAAGGTTTTAGTTTCCATCATGTATGAACCTGTGATTTCGAGAACGTTGAATATCGAACGAAAGAGGGAAGGGTCACGGCGTGAAGTGGTTGTGTATAATTTTACGGAACGAAAGAGGAAAAAAGTGACGGTGCAAAACGGTTGGGTATAATTTTGGCAGCGAGCCTCATCATCACGCTGCACTGGAAGAAAGTCTGAATGAAGGTGCAACAAGAGGGCGACGTAGCGCGACGTTTAAACGCCTCGTGAAACGATATTGCATGAAGGAGACTTCGTATCGCAACGGATCATTCGGAGATTACAAGAAATCAAAGCCCGGTTACATCAAAGCCCGTTATTGAGTAAGCATCGCTGCTGTAAGGATGTGGTGAATCAAATTGTGCCGCTTTGCGCCGTTGACACAAAGATTTCGAGGACCCCGTGAGTCACGTGGGACGCGCTGGTCGACTCTCGGATCGTCGAATTGACGATTCGGATCTGGCGAGGTTATGGGAGAACGTCCTTGATATCGGCCTAAATTCCTGTGGACGCATTCAGGCATTTTCTCCATAACGTAATTCCAGAGGCAAGTAGAGGCAAGCAGAGGAGACGGGCAAAACTGAAGACGAGCGAAAGTGTGCTCGGTATGGTGGCCCTCACGGTGAAAGTCAAACTAATTACGAGACGGGCACGGGCACGTAAGCTGCCCGGAGAGTTAGCGTTGCAAAACAATCCTCTTCGCTACGAATATTAACCCGGAACACCTGCCGCTTTCCACTGCCCGCACCAAATTCCTTCTCATTCTCAAGCCTCCTCTTCGTTCGTGATACTCTTCACTGGCTCAATCTTTATCTTCGCCCGGCTCGCCGTCCTCTTTCCCTCGTCCGTTAAATCATTCGGTTCTTCCGCCTTGACCATATCCGGACCAAATGGAACTTATCGAATTTACAGGTAAAACCTTGTGTCGTAGATTTCAGCTTCTTTAAGACTATGAATTCGTGTATACAGTAGCTCTCTCTTATCTGGTCTCGCCTTGGCAAGAAAATACATTCCGTGTTACGTAGTTCATTAGTAGTTCACAGTCAATATATGGGAAGACTGTAATCTTTATATTCAGTTTTGAAATATATACATACGTATCAGGCAGCCTAACAGTTATGGCCAAACTGACTAAAAGTTGAACTATAAGAGTTAATAGATAATAGATAGTTTAACCGATTTTGGTTATGATTAACCATTATAAAAATCGAAATCTTTTTAGTTGCCGATAACCACAATAAACAAGAGAATTTTATTTTGGTTGTCGATAACCATTTTCGGGGAGAACAATTTTACCGATAACCGTAATAGATAAGAGAATTTTACTTTAATTACCGATAACCATTTTCGAGGAGAAAAATTTCTTTTGATTACCGATAAGCATAATAGATTAGAGAATTTTATCTTGGTTGTCGATAACTGTTAAATATGAGACAATTTTTTTTTGTTATTGATAATCATTATCCGTGGCAAAATTTCTTTTTTGATCATGAATAACCATTATTTGTAATAAAATGTGTTTTGGTACCTGACACGTGCATACAAAAATATGGTAGATGAACTATAGAGCGTGATAGAAATTGTAAAATAATTTGGTGTCTATGAAATTATATATGTTTTCTCGTAGGAGTACTATGCATAAAAAATTGGAGAAAAAGAATTGCCTGTCTTATTAAATATTAGGATTATATGGGAAGTAAGAAATATATCCCATTTTGTACAAGAGATCATAAAGATAAGAAAATTAATGCTAGTTGAATCATAATAAAAATTAAGTTACTATATTGCAGTGTGTATGTGCATATATTGGGTATATATATGAATATATGTTGATGTATGTATGATATATAATATATGTATTATATACCAGTATCCTTCTTTGTAATAGGCTGTGAGCCTGAAATACAAGTAAAGTTACTTTAGTATATTCTAAAAAGGGTACTTCACTATATGTACCAATTATTTCTCATATTGCTCATTGTTTATTTAAACAATTGATTTATATATTTGTGATTTATATATTTTTTTAATATTAAATGTACCAAGAAATTAATTTGAATTAAAAGAGAGAGTAAAAATTATCCATTCTTTTGTACATGTAAATATTTAGTAAACTAGCAAAATGTTATATTTACACGAATTTTTTAAATTAACGAATCATGTAAATATCTGACATAATCCATTTAAGTATTTAGGTATTTGACTAGAAGTTTAGTACAGCACAGAAATTGGTTAAAACCAACAAGAACAATATTGATTGCATATTAATAAACTTATTTTTAAAATTTATTTTTTTCGAACAAATTTACGAACTACAAAATCACGTATAATACAAAATGTCGTAACGTATTCAAGTAATTTAAAATTACGAAAATACGTTAAATCGATTAATCCATTAATTGGTTAGTGAAATTAGATGATTTTCATCATATGGTTTGTTCATTGAAGCGGGACAAATGTAACGTCTTACTCTTTACGTATATACATATACACAAATATTAAAACTTCGAACTGATATGATAATCGTCTCGTCTTTTGCAATTTCTATTATTTTTTAAATTTTAATCTTCAATTAATATCATTGGATCGTACGTGATCCGTAAGAGTTTAGGTTAGATTACCCAATTTTAAAATATTTTCTTTCTTCAGGGTCGTGAATGGCTTGACACCACTTTTAAAACTACTGAACCATGTAATTTAACAAATTTCATTTATTTAAACTTCACGCTTCATGCTTTGACCCACTTTTCTTTGTAAATAAGAGCAGAAAAGACAAAACACTGTTGTTTAATTCCAATATCATTTGTATTTCATTACCGGTGGCCTCGCTGTTTGGGCAGACTACGAAATGGGCTTGCGGTACTTTCAAAATAAATTATTGATTATACAATTTTATTTATTAACGAAATTTCAATCGATAGAAACAAACGAATATTTTACGATTTAAATTATGAATTATTTATAAACGAAAAATTCGCATTGAAGAATAAATTTCTCATTTAATCAATTCTTTCAAAAAATTGACTTGCGCCATTTTCAAAATATACGGTCCATTTACCGGGTGGTCCATCTAACTTCATCATCTGGAACATCTCGTTTGTTGTCGATAATATTAAAAAATGTTTCAGATAGAAGTTGAATAGTTTCGAGGGGGGCATCATTTGACATGATTAGTTTTTCTGTAATACTTAGAGGACATATGAAAGTCGCCGATTCTTTTTTTATATTATTATTGCGCTTGCGTTACGGTTTTCTATTTGCAAAGGAGTGAAAATAGATTAGCGCATCGATGCAAATGCACGTATAAATAGAAACATCGAGGAAGGCAATGCGCTAGTTACGGTAGAGGGGAAAGCGTTAGTATGCTGATTATGCCAAGTATTTTAACGCCATTCACAGCACGTCGAAGAATAGTGATTACTTCATGTTTGGTTATTTAACTGTTTAGCACGTATCTGTGATTTGTTCGTTTAATATCTCATTTGTTATCATTGTAAAATGTTCAAATATTTCTTATGTAACGAAGATATAACATATGTAACTAAGACGTAATAAAATTCTGTAATGGGATAATATTAAATGGAATTATATTAAACAAATTATTGAAAATTTTACTAATTTTCCTTCAAAACATACGAAAAGAGTTTCTATGTAGTTTACTCAAACAATGCTCAAATATCGTTACAAGTATAAATAAATGGGATAATTTTCGGTTAGGTTAGGTCCGGTTAGGTTAGGTTGAATATTTTTTTGTCTTTATTGGTTTGCTTATAGAATTACAACGTTTCGTTTCTATAGACGTACCACCCGTGATACTCGCTGCAATATAAAAAAAATTAGTAAAATAAATAAATAAATATGTACTTCACATATATAATCTATATAATCTCATATATATGAATGAATATGTACATACACAACCATATATGCAAACCTACGTATACATTCAGCTATAATTCAAACATACATCCGTAACCTAAATACACACATGATATTAGCTACCCTAATTAACCAAACCTAACCTCTATGTTATCTCTATTTTATTACCTTAACCTTATCCTAATCGATATTTTAATTCTACTCAACCTGCAATTAATGTATCACTGATCAACCATGCTATTTGGATAATGAATATTTTGATTACCCGTTGTTTTATAAGTTTCTAGTAATAATTTTCAATATCCAAAGATTCGATTTTCAATATAATATGTGAAGATACTCGCATAACTGATCAAACAGCCTCTAAAACGGAATAACTTTCTTAATATCGTAACGAACTACTCAACCTTTTTTTTGAGGAAATAAGATGACTAGTTTACTAGATGACGCGTAAGAAACTTTTGAAAAAATTGCGAACGATAAAGATCGCTTTCTGCAGCTTCTTTATCCGGGTCTGTAATGAAAATTTGAACAAGACATTTTGAAGATTCATGTCATTTATACAGGGTGTTCACTCTAGGAGTATCCACCGTTTTTATAACATTTTCAATGATCTAACGAGAAAATGCTTGAGACGGAAGTTAATCAGCCTCGATTTGGCTACAAACTTGGTAATAAGAAAATTATTCAAAAATCTGCTTCTTCAATAAAAGGGCAAGGTCACCTTGGTTTTTACAGATAGCATTATGTAATTTTTACTTGATATGGTTGTAGCTGACTTCAAAACGAATTCAACGATCTATAACAGTACGATATTCGCCCGATTTTGATCTCGAAACTTCGATTCAATAACCAGAAATGAACGAAGCGTTCAGCATATACAGGGTGGTTGGTAACTGGTGGTACAAGCGGAAAGACGATGATTCTACGCGAAAAAAGAAGTCGAAAATATAGAATAAAAATTTTTCGTTTGAGGCTTTGTTTTCGAGAAAATCGACTTTGACTTTTCGCTCGGTACGCGTGCATTTTATCACGTCTCGTTATAATAGACCTCACTATAGATCGTTGTTTCGATGGAAAAATTTAAAAAAAAAGAAAAAAAATTTAAAAAAAATTTTTTTTATTCTATATTTTCGACTTCTTTTTTCGCGTAGAATCACCCCCTTTCCGCTTGTACCACCAGTTATCAACCACCCTGTATACAACTGACATGAGTATACAGAAACGTGTTATTTAAATTTTCATTACAGGCTCAGGTAACAAAATTGTAAAACGAGACCGTTACTATTTTTTTCAGAATTCCGACGAGTGACAATTTTTTCGAAAATTTGTCCACACGATATTTTGTAAACTAACCCCTTTCACTTCAAATAAAAATATTCCTTAAAAAAATACAATAATTTCTAGTATTTATATCTAAGACGTAGATTACTTTACAAAAACATTGCCAATATTTCTGTTTTGTTTTTGAAGACGTACTTGAGAATGTTGAATCGTTGTACCGCACTCTACATAAGAGGAAAGAATAATAGAAAATTTATTTAGTTGGAAGTTTCTATCGTAGTTAGTTGGTTAATTGTTGATTTGGAAAGGGTTCATGTTACTTAATCCAATGCTTCCTCGTTGGCAAATGGCAGAAGAATTCGATTACTTCATTCTCCATTAAACTGGTTACCTAATATTATTGGTCCACAAATTGATAGGGATAAAGAATGTTCACAAGGAAGCCTTTGCTTTTGTGTTATATAACTTCGTAAGTGTAGCTTCGGTTTCCTTGAACGACGAAAATAATCTGTTTGAAAACGATACGGATAATCTTCACGACGATACTGAACGCTCTATACGTGGATGTTGTGAAAGAATCATAGATTATTACCAGATTTAGAATGAAAACCAGAAGCTTCATTATTGATGTTCATGCAATGTATCTGTGCAAGGATTCTGCCCAATAGAAAGAAGCATTAGCAATGTCGCTAAGAAAAATTGTAGAACAGGAACACATGTAAATAGCAACCAAGGCTTAATGTTAATACACATTCGAAAGATGAAACAAGCATCAAAAGTGGCATACTTCTCTGCAAATTAATGGAAGAAATAGGAATGATCTGATTGAATCGCATGGAATGTTCGTTTGATCCTTAGGAACACTACATATTTCTAAATGAAAAAGTGTGCCAAATTTCATCCCTAAATGTTCATTAGTTTTCGCAAAAGATTATTTAACAAGTAAAAAGGAGTCTCCGTTGCACGGAGTCATCCCCACTATGGAGAGGAATTCCCTCTGACGTCTTGAGAAGCTCGATAACCCGCCGCGATCGAGTAATGTGACATGACAGATATTGCTGAAACAATGTAACTAAGTACCAATTTAAAAGCGACAGTTATCTTATTTGATTTAAAAATTTTTATGATTTTTGAAAATGTACACTTTTACCGACATACTTGTGAGATCTTTTAGGTTAAAATGAGTAGGCAAATATACTCCATATTATATGGTGTTTGGTGTCATTTCAACCAGAAGGATGTAAGAAACATGTCGGTAAAAGTTTTATTGACAACAAATCAAAAACAAGGAAGTTCGATTTTTTAGTTAAAGGTCTTACCTTATCGCGGGTATTTAATATTTGTCGATCGTTTCGTTACTCGCATTGTTATTTTCTACGTTCAGTTTCTGACTTTTTCGATGTTCATACGTCTCAGTATCGAAAAATGCAATCATTTCTACATCTTCGTTATTGTAATATTTGGCTCCAGATTTTTGTGTAATTATCGAATGTTTCTTGTATTGTAACTTTCTTGTATGTAAACGCAACAATCATTGCTTAATACTTACTTAATAATAATAAAATAATTCAATTAAGATACACTCACGGTAGGACCATTTTAGCATTTTGATGATATCTTTGGATATACAATAAAACAATTACGTTTTACAATTACATTTTCCTTACTGAACATCTGTTACCAACTACAGAGGTAGTGGCGAGCAATATTACTCAATTCGAGATCGGTAATCGATAAGGCAACAATGCAACAATAAAACTTATGTTATTGGCCCTCTTTTTATGAAACTTTCATCAACATGTCTGTGATATTTTTTTAATTAAAATTACACGAAACACGACACCATTGTAAGCGATTTTTAATTATATTTGCCATAAAAAATTGATAGATATATTAAATTTCCGTAAAAATGTTGTTTTTCCTCTAAAATGAAATTTTTGCTACCAATATTATAACATAATTTCCTATATTTTTTAAAATAATTTTTTTTTAGTAAAGAGTCCTAATTGCCTATTTTCTAAATTTTCGTTGAAAGATTTTGTATCGTCGTTTCATCTTTTATATCGTTCTGTTTATTCGTTATTCTTTCGCTAGATACCAAACGAGAAGTTTCGTCTGATGCCAATATAATGTGAAATGTTTATCTCAATATAGTTCTCCTAATTTCAACAAGATCAAGATTCGTAGAATTAATAAATTTGTGTCAGTAATGAAAATAAGATGGATAAAGAGCGTGGTTAGTTGCATCACTCAATTACGTGGTTACACAAATTAGTCGTTACGTCTTCGTGTTCTTACATACTGTCCATAGACGATTGGAATTTCTGTTTTTGTCATTTTTGTAAACGAACATGCATGTAAAATAGATACCAGAGATGGATACATTCTGTCAGAAATATTATTCACTATTCACCATCTAGTGAATTATTGGGACAAAAGTAAGTTCAATGTTAAATCTAAAACACTATCGTATAAGGAAAATATATTAAGATTATTGTGCCATTCCACTGATCCATTATCGTTTTAAAGAGAATATTCTCTTTTCTTCTCTAGAAAAAATATAGTAAACAATTAATTTCTCTTCCTTTGACAACTTACAATTAGTTTAATTATTCGCGATTTTGTTATTCTTGTACGTGTCTATTGGATGGAAAAGTAGATATATACCTTCTCGTAGTACAATTAGATAGGTTCATGTAAAATGGAAATTAATAGGTTCTTGTCTATGTTATTGTGCATTGTAGGTTCTTGTATGTGCTAGCGTCTGCAACCTTCAGCACTTGGCCGCATGGTGCAGCACTAGTTCGTGAACAACCAGAACCATAAGCGTGAGCAACCCCCATCTTTCTCTACTGTTACGATTGTTACTGTTACCATTGCTATTACCAGAGTGTATATTTCCTCCCTGACGATAACAATAGCAATAGCAATAGCCATAGCAATATCACTAGCAATAGCAATAGCAATAACAATAACAAAAAGTATACACATCTAGGTGTTTACCTTTTTGGCTTCAGGTGTATTCAACCAGACTTGCCAACAGTTCGCAGCGAAAGACAAATAAGCTCTTGGAGCTCTTTGGAAACCATTCATAAAGAAAGAAATATATAACTGGGAAGCAAAAATGAAAATCTTCGATGTAACAGTAGCCGCCATATTTACACATACATCTAGTATATAAAGATTTATCGTTGGATACACAACTAACATAGAAACGACGGTATTCCATACTCCACTTGTTGAGATTCGAAACAGGGAGAACAAATGTGGGAATCATATAGAAGGCGTTGCGGTAGAGAATTAAATTACTGAAAATAGAGGGCACAAGGTTTCGACGGACTAGGACCAACTGGACGATGTAGAAAAACGAGAAAACTGGTAAGAAACTAGTATACACAAATTAAAAATATACTCAGTAAAACCTATCAGGAAGAGTTATGCAAATAAGAAAGAACCTACCAAGCATCCTAGGGAAGGTCAGAGAGAGAAGCTTATTTTAAAGGACACGATGATACGAAGGACAAAAGAAACAAGGACCTACAGTCATACAAACATGAAGACTATATCTGGTTACAACTGCCAACACACATGATAAGGAACATAGCTGCTTAGACTAGTTCGGAGGGAAGAAATCCAACAGATCAATTTTTACTATTTTGCAAAGGTGTCTTCAGATTATTGTAATGTAAATAAATGTAATGGAAAATAAGTGAGAAACTTATCCTTTTTAGTAAGTTAGTGTTAAGGATGTTTAGAATATAATAGGACATAAAACAAATTACTGTACCTACCGAGCCAGAGTGGCAGTAGGTGACTATTATTATTATTGTTTTCCTATTTGGTCTAACACTTAAGGTCACATTATTTATTATTATAAGGTAAGAATAAGAAAATATTTTAGTTTTGGTTACAATATGTGTAATGGATTGTAATATTTTTCGCAAATTGTTTTATATCTTCCTTAACTAATAATATGAGGTTATGGACCATGTATTATAATTAATCTGTTCCTGTTGTTCAAAGATTTAAAACGTTTTGCTTTTCTATCCAGGAATTTTCCAAGCGAATAATCGCTAAGCTAAGGTGTTCAGAAAATATATGTCGGGTTAACATTAGAATTTAGGGCACGTAACGATTCTTCGTTTGGATTAGCCATCGTTTTACGAAGCAGAGATTATATTTACAAGTATATACAAGACTTTTACGAAGTATAACGAATATTGAGTTTGACGAATAATAAGTTTAACGAATGAGTTTAATGAAAGCATTCGGCTCCGGAATCGAAATAAAATGGAAACGACTCACCCAGATGACTTAAACTACCAGCTGGAGACTCCACCACGCAGGAGTCGACTCGACGTTCGTTCTTGAGGCCGGGTTTTCTGTCCTGCAGTAGCGGACAATCGGGTGCGATACGGCCCTCCGCATGACACTTGAAGCAAACCACCTTGGACGATGTGGCTGGTCGGCTTCCTCCCTGGCCTCGTGTATTCTTCTGCTGTTCTCTACGCATCCTCTTGCGGCACTCCATTATTTTATGTCCGTGGGTACCACAGTAATGGCACCTCACCCTGTGGCCCGATAACTTGCGTCGTTTGACTTCGGGTTCCGCCGGTGAATTTCCCGTCGGCTCCTCCTCGTAACAAAAGGGTCTCATTTCGTTCTGAAATTGGTCCTCCGTTTTGATGTCACTCGTGAGAGCCAATCGTCTAAAACGTTGGTCGCGCAAACTTGATAGGTAGAGAGCGATGGCGTTAAGTATTTCGTCCTTCGTAGAATGTCGCCACCTCATCTTCAGGAGGGAACGGATACGACTGCAATACGCCCCTGCGGATTCGTTCTTCTCCTGTGGTTCCCTGGATACCTTTATTAACGACGAGGACGTTGTCTCTTGGCCACCGAAATGCGCAAGGAATCGTTCCTTAACAGTAGACCAGGTAATCTCTTCGTCTACCATCGTTTGCGTCAGCCAGTGTGCTGCAGAACCCGCTAAAGCTTCATTTAAGGCAGAGTATAACGCACTGTCTCGTAGAGGATTGTCCTTCACAAGCAAACTAACAGCCGAGCACCACGCGGCTGGATCGGCGCCTGCGACTTCGGGGTTAAAACGTGGTAGTGATAATTTCTCAGGTTTTACACTCGGTACCTGCTCTCTCGGCTGAGTTAACCGGTCCACGACCCTCAAAAGTTGTTCTATTGTTATAAATGGCCCTGATCCCACTTCTGATGTCGGGTTAACATTAGATTTTAGGGCGCGTAGCGATTCTTCGTTTGGATTAGCCATCGTTTTACAAAACAGAGATTATATTTACGCGTATATACAAGACTTTACAAAGTATAACGAATATTGAGTTTAACAAATAAGTTTAACGGATAATAAGATTAACGAATAATGACTTTAATGAACGCTATTAACAATGTTCTTGGGTTCAAACGAATCCACGGTCAACGGGATAACTCTTTGCTATGCGTAGAATAATTTTAGGCACAAAATACGATTGCTGAGACGCTCGGTATAAACTGCTCGATGTGTCACTCTCCAAGGCGATCACACGAATAATAATCTGATGGGAATTTTTCTCGCTGTACGATTGCATTTGTTTGTTATATGCTCGTTGGAAGCATCGAGAAGGTTCCAATCGCCGTTACTAAGCAGCCTCTGCCTGAGGTTTGATACACACTCGTTGGAAGCATCGAGAAAGTTCCAAACGCCGTTGCTAGGCAGTTTCCGTCTGGAGTTTGATTATTAATACAACGTGTGTCCCATTATATCGACACCTCCAAAGTACAATCCCATGTGGCCAGGTCCGTTCTTGAGGCCGTATGCCGCCGCAACCACATTTCTAGGGAGAAGCATACAACCCCTCCACACCTCCGTCAGGCAAAACGTTCATCCCGTGACCGTGGCTACGTTCGGCGACCAGTCGTCACCTCGAGCCCAATCTCGCTATCACAAATCTCGAACGATTACAATCAGATCGAATGACAATAATTGCTCAATTACAGCTATGATAAAATCTAGGCTAAAGCATTGGAGAACTTTCTCAAAATTGCAAAGGGAAGGCTCCGGGTTTCCTTTCATCTACGACATATAATAACAGCCTGTTAGTATACATGTCTGTGTTATGCCTCTGTCATTACCTATTTCCTTCTGTTGGTATTTGTACAGCTTTTTTTCATGCATTTAGCGAAAGAGAAAGTAGCTTCGAATTCATTTAAGCAAAATGTAGCTAAAAACTCGTAATCAAAAACTGTAGTCAACGATATAATTGAAACTGAATGCGGAGGAGAAATCCGTAGAAATATAGTGCTAATTCAAAGCGAAATAAATAGGCCCATTTTACGTTTAATGACTGCAGGTATTAATCTTGTTGATTGGTACAAATTGTATAGACTTTAAAAGTGTTCTCTTTGATTCGATAATACGAACGCATAGTACATAACCTTCATGACATAGCAAAAAATATTTCAAGTGCCTAATTACAAATATCGACTATTATGTAATTATTGTGTAATAGAATTAAAAAAAAAGATATCTTTTAGTTTTGTAAAAATAGAAATTTAAGTTTTTAATAGATGAACAATATTTTTTAATTGGAAAATACTAGACGAGCAAAAATCTCTTCCTAGAAAAATGTTTGTTTATTTAAAAATCGGTCATGAAAATAAAATAAAAAGTGTGTAAAATTTGGTACTTGGAACGAATGAAAAATTGATTATCCAATTAAGTGTAGCTAAAAGCATTGCGATTGCAATACGATCTTTTAAATAGTTAATTTTGAAAGAATAGTAGATGGATTAAAAAAAAATTCTGGTAGGCGGCAGAAACTATTTAAATAAAAAAATTTTTCTGAGTATAAAAGTCAATTTTAATGACCTTCTAACTACGAAGAAAGATAGATAATTTATTTGTTATTTGAGACATTTTAAATACTTTTATGAAACTTCCTAACAGTTTCATTTTATTTTGCATACAAGCTTTTTTGTTTTCTTTTCATTTAGAGATTTGTATATTTGTTAGAAAGGAATGGCTCTGAAAAATGATTAGTTTAAAAGATATTTTAACTTTGATTTTATAAAATTTATCTTATAAAAGACAAGGAAACATAACGCAGTGCTTTTATGTGTATATTTCTCTCTTTTCCATATATTCAATCTGATGAAATTGACATTGAAATATCTTGTAAACTAAGCATTCTCAAATACAAGTACCTTAATCATATACTACTTTCCGTAATAATATTTTTCCTGTAGACAATTAAAAAATGTATTGTATGGTGTATGAAAGATGTATAGTTAATAAAGGCAAAGATCACCTTAAGATTCACCTAGACAAATCTGGTGGTCACCATAAGACGTCCTCCTTCAAACAGAGCAAGTTTCATTTAAAATAATTCTACGGAAAATGTATAGTTAAAGATATTTGTGCGTATCGATCAAAATGAGACACTCTGTATAGAAGAGAATATATTTACAAAACAGTATCCTATTTCGTCCCATACTCCTCTATACATATGTATATATGTATACATATATAGCAGATATACATATATACATGTATACATATATGGTAACGGTGCAATCTTCAGTATGAATTTAGCCAAGATCCAACTTCAGATCACAAAAGAAACCTTTGAAGGTATTCGCATATACTCTGCTGTCATAGCAGTCGTTATTTCTTTGTATAAACATACGATAAAGAAACAGATTAATAGTAATATAAGATGTTATATTTGATTCAATAAATAAAGTTGTAACCAGGAAAAATGGATAAAAAGGATGATGAGAAAAAGGAGGAGGATCCGCGATTGGAATATATGTTTAATTATTTGACGTATTCGAGAAAATTAAAAGCCGACAGATGGGCGAAAATGTTATCCAATGCGGATTTCAAGGTAACTTGAATACGTTGTGGTTTGATAGAAGTGTTATCGTAGAAATCAATTTATTTTTCGAAGAAGGATAAACAAAAATGTTGTATAATTCGATAAAGCTTTCATCTTTTACAACACCATTTTATCTGCAAACCAGATGCCGTATTCGTTATAAAACAAATTTTTATTGTTATGATATAAGATTTAATATCTTCAATTAAATAAATTTTGGTTAAAGATAATCATTACTGATAATGGAAATTTAACTTTCGTTACCATTTGATTGATTAATTGGTTTAATTTGTTTGGTTACAGTAACCACTATCGATGGCAGAATTTTTTTCTGGTCACATTCGGTTACTGTCAACTATTAGTATTACTGATAATTAATACATATTCATGGACAACATAAAAAAACCAATTTTAAAAATTGGTATTTTATTAAGAAAAAAAGCAGTATGAAAACATGTGAAACAAAGAATAGAATAAGAGATATTGGTAAAATATTAATGCAAGCGTTAATAAAAATATTATTCTATAATATTTATTATCTTATTCTTTGTTTCATATATTTTCATATCGTTGTTTGCTTAATAAACAAGTTTTATAATTAAGTCTTTTTATGTTGTCGATAAATATTATTTATTATTTATATAAATTTATTTAATATTATTTATTATAAATAGAAAAGATTTTTGTTGTCGATATTGCTTAGCAATAATTAAAAAGAATTTTCGCCATCGAAAATCTTTTTTCGGTTACAACTAAATAAATGTAACTAAATAACTAAAATAAAATTCGGACCATCGATAATGGCTGCTGGTAACCTACAAAAATTTTTGTTATGTACATATGCTGGTTACTGATAACCACAATTTGATTATTTCGCCATCGATAATGTTTACTAGTAGCAAAAAAAATTGTAATTATTCATAATGGTTATTCGTAATCGGAACAAATAAAAATTATTGTTTTTTAATCATTTTAATTTTGGGAAATTTCTGAGATTTATTAATAACTGATTGCTATTTAAATAAACATTAATTTTTACTCAATGACTTTTCTCTCATTGATGAAAAATGTTTAAACTAACTATTATTTTGCATCTCTGCTGCAAACGCATTGGAATACCTGCTCTGTGCAAATATATTCCTTTCTTAAATGCAATTACATGTTCGTTTGGATCTTATCGCGCGTGTAAGGCTATTAAGATAAAGGAACGAAACTTGACTATTACTCACAGGTAAATTCCCGTTTTACTTTTGCATTATAAGTATGAAAGAGGATAAAGTTCCGAAAGATCCCGGTGGCTGATCGATACGAAATTTGAAAGGAGTAGTGTACTACAAATATAAAATTTTAGCTTTGAGTATTCATTAGTTTTCGAGAGATTGATATACTAAATAGCCGATGATGCAATAGCGATATTCAGTCTTAGTATCTATAGGGTGTCCCACGTAAGATATACTATTGTAACCTCAGTTATCTACGGGATCTTACATTTTGTTTAACTATTCTTGAAAGTGATTACGCAGTCAAAAGATGACTGGATTAATATTCCTATTAAATAGGGTTGCAATTTAGGAAATTGCTAATTTAGAATAAAGAGCATTAAAACTCCAAAACTTTCTACCTGAAACTTGGAAACTCCCAAACTGCATACTTTTTTAGGTTAGGTATGATAACTGTATAGCACAACATTTCCATTTAGACTGCTTCGAATGCATCTAATGCGAACGCAACACTTGGAAATCATTTTTAGAAAAATAAATTCATTGCTACCTAGTATATCAGAACACATGTAGATGTGTCTGACACGTGGCAGGTCACTGTACTCATACACATACATGTATACCATGATAATATGGACGATTGATGAAGGCTGACCGTTTGGAAAATAAGTCAGCATCGGGAAAGTCGTCTTAAAAATTAGGACAATTCCGGGAAAACCCGGACGGATGATAACCAGATATTGTTGCATTTAATGTGAAAACTAATTTCGCAGAAATCACAATTTTTTTATCGTCATTTGTAGTACGTTAGATATCATTAAAGTACGGTTAAAAACAAAAAATGTTACATTGTTGCAAATAGTATGAAAACATAAAAAATAAATCGCGTTAGGTCAGACACCCTGTATATACATATATGCGGTATATCGTAACATAACATGTTTGGCCACGGAAATTAAAACGTGGTTTAAAAAAAGACGGGTAGATCGTAGGTGAAACTCCCTATAGGTACCGAAGCCGATATCGATATTGTAAACCGCTAATCCCCTCAAATTTCATTTCGGTCAGTCATTGAGGCTTCTTGGAACAGCTGTGAGGTATTTAATCACAAAAGCCACTTAAATATTTCCTTATTGCAAGGAAAACATTATTGCACACCTTTCACTATGATCTTATCGGTCACATGATATTACATAAGTTGCACTTGGATACTTTCATTTAAACCTTTCATCTCGATTTTCATCTTCGAAATTTTTATTATCTGAAAGGTCATAAATAAAATATTGTGGACAACTTAGAAGGAAAATGTCTGGGAAATCGCAATTACGTGAACGTAGCTCATTGAATGAGTAACGGAACATTTATTTTGATTCATTTATCTAAAATATTTTATCACGTCACAACTTATTATTACTTGTTATTTTGGACAACACGATTTAAAAAGTTATATTTCAAAGAAGAATTTATCTTAGGATGCCTTTTAATATACAGGGTGCATCTTCTAAGATTAACCACCATTTTTCAGGCATTGCTAATAATGTGCCAAAGAAATGTTTTGGACAAAAATTAGTCATTTTTCGACCTATTACACATTTGGATATTAGAAATTTTTGAAAAATATATTTTTTCAATAAAATTTTTTTTCAATAAAAACTCAAGGTCACCTTGATATTTTTAAATATTTTGGACTTCGCAGAGCTGTAACTGGCGTCAAGACAAATCCAACGGCCTGATATATTACGACCTTGAGGTAATCTTAAGATGACCTTGAATTCGGAAATGTAAGTTCTACCAATAGCAGTAGTTTATCGTAATACAAAACGGTATTATTGTTATCGTTGGATCTTTTTAATAAACTTATTAGTTTATCAGTCTTAATCTTATTTTGAATATGTAATTTGATCGAAATAAAATAATTTTCCATATTCTTTCTGTTGACCTAACCTAAATTGCTGAATACAAGGTTATCTCAAGGACATTGTGTAGTAAGCCTTTGAATTCGTCTTGCTACAACTCTGTAAAGCCTAAAATATATATCTTTTAAAAAAGTCAACGTGATTATCTTTTAATGAAAAAAATTTTTTTGGTAATTTCTAATATCCAAATGTGTAGCGGGACAAAAACTGACAGACTGTCTTTTAAAGTTTTTTTCTGGGCAAATTATCGGAAATGCTTGAAAGATGGTTTCAGTATACATTCTGTATACGATTAATTTTCATTAAAATATTTTCTGTTTTTATGGTGATCACGTGTAAGCTAAAAGAACGCAATAATACAGATTAACGCAATAAAGTGATCATCTGAAGTAAAAATAAAAGGATCATAAATTGTGCTTATAAAACAGAGTAATAAAATTTTACTGTTTCATTAATTTATCAGATTATGCATTTTGATAAAAAACAATCTACGTCTTTCTACTTTTTTCGATAAGTATATCCTAAGTGAAGATAGAGTACATCGTAAGTAAAGATAAAAATGCGTTGTGGAAAGAAGTAGTCATAACGACCTGTCGAAAGATCTCTGGTAATGTATGTGCATACGTATATTATTTATTGCAGCTAGGCTTAAAGCCTAGTACAATCTTTGATTACATAAGTGCATGTACAGTAGGATTTCGTTTGCATTTTAACATGTTATCTATCTTTATACAGAGTGAGTCGACAAGAAGTACTATCAAAATAACTTGTTACCTATTGTTTATATTGAAAGATGTCTTAAATGAATTATGCTGTATTTCATGGGATTCACTGAATGGGTGCAATTTTATTTTTTAATATCTTGTATTTTCTGCGATATCAAGGCAACCTCTTTTAGATGCCACCGTATATTTTTCTTGACATTGGTCGGCCCAGTTGAACGTTTTCTGCAAGAAGGTATTAATCTATTTATAATGAGAAACCAATGTGGCACATATCTTAGTTTGAATTTGTCAAATTTAACTCACGAAAGACAAAGACAACATAAGCACAAAAATACCTCGTCGCGTCATTCCTTGTCTTTCATATTTGAATAGGTTAATTTGTCAACACAAAAGTGTCGCGTCGACTGGCTCATACTGCATATGTATCGTGGATGAATGTAACGAGCCAAGTCGCTCGGCCAAAACATGTATTATTGTTATTAATGTATCATTGTATTATTGTACTAGTGCCTCGAATGTCTTGTTGTTTTGTCACGAAGTTTTATTTATTATTTAGTCATATGTATATTAATCTCATCCGAGCTTTCTATTTTTTTGATATTTATAGTATTCAAAATTGCCGCATGTCCTTCAAATTTATAAATTTTCAGTTGTACATCACATTGTGTCCGCTGATATCCAATTTCCTCATTTTCGATGCTACAATGTTCATCATTACTCACCTCGCTTGTTTCAATTGTTTCAGTTTTATATCTTTGTTGAATATTTGAATTAAAGTTAGAATCAGAATTAGAATGAAAATATACTCTATTCCATTTAACTTCACGGCTCCGTTTCGCCATATTAAAACTTGCATACGACGAACTGACCGATGTCACCCTAGCGGAACATTCCGCAAGTTACTTTTTCTTTGTGAACTATTGATATGCTGAGTGCACGCGAGTGTATATGTAAATTCACACACAGATGGCGTGTGGGCATTAAACACATGTACGTATGTAGATGTAAAGATATTTTTACTATTCTGTTGAATGTTTAAAAAGTTTACATACAGTATGATTCGATCAGATTAGATTAAATTAGAACTAACAATTAATTAACTACTAATTAGTAATGTATAAGGTTACATCAGAGTACAAATAGAGTCTTACGACTGAAAAGATAAATATTTATTTTGATCGTAATACTGACACACGTAGTGAAATGGGGCACGTCTCGAACACTCGCAATTCAATAAGGACTAAAGAATATTATCGATTTGATATTACATATCGATCGAGATCTTCTGTATCGATCAAACCATAGTTCAGTTGAAGAAGTGGCACCATACGGTAAAACAAAATCTGGATGAATTATGAATGATTTGATAAATTACATATGATCAGTCATGCATGTTCCGGACATATAGACTCATTGCCAAAGTTGCTGTTGTCATTATAAGCGACAAGTCATACAATTAGAGAGCCGTGATACAAATGGATTAAAATTAGTTTGATTTTGACGTACCAATACGTCATTGGCGGATTTGATCAGTTCGACTTTCACATACCAGTACGTCATGGATTGCGAATGGGTTAAAGTTAAAACATCTGCTACACTAATAGTTTTTCAACATAAATAGGTTTTAATACTATTTATTTATTTGTAGATAAATATTAGTTGTATTTAAAAGTATATGATCTCTAACCGGCCATCTACAAAAAAAGGTAATTATACCACATTATGTCCCCTCTGAAACCATTCACTTCCTGTTTGAACCATTTTTTCATACAGTGGATAGTTTTCTAGTAATTTGCATATTTTGTTTATAACCAAACACTCTGTCAATAATGTTACAATCATTATCTTGCTAAATCAGAGGAGGGCATACTTATTTACATAAATTAATATAACAACAATTAATATTTTTGTTATGTGTAGATTATGATGTATTATTTGATGTACCTGTCTGAGCTCAAATATACTGAACAAGAATGGAAAAAGATAAGAATTGACGAGGATAATTTTTGTTACGAATCCTTCAATTTGTTCCAAATATCAGATTGTTACCAGCGTAAAATTCGGTCATTAAAAATCGTCATTTATTTGATAATTTCAAGGGAGGATGATAGAGATTGGGCAATATTTGCGTAGCCCATAAAATATTTGTCAAACTATTAAGTTGTTGACATATGTGGATTTTATTACCTTTTTGTAAAGCATTTAGTCAGCTCACGCGATATTGCCGTGGTTGCGGTTAATTTGTCAACTGTCAAATTTAATATGAAAGACAAGGAGTGATGCGACGCGGTATTTTTGTGCTTACGTTGTCTTCGTCTTTCATAAGTTAAATTTAACAAATTCAAATCAAGATATCTGCCACGATAATGTCTTTTCGTTATAAATAGATTAATAACTGTTTTGTAGAAAATGTCCAGTTGGCCCAACTAATGTCATAAAAAATATACGGTGCCATTTAAAAGAATCAAGGTTACCTCGATATCTCAGAAAATATAAGATATTAGAAAATACAATTGCGCTCATTCGATGAGTTCCATGAAATGCAGCATAAATCATTTAAGACGTTTTTTGATATAACCAATATGTAACGAGTTATTTTAGGTAGTACTTCTCACTGATTCGATTCACCCTGTATAAGATTCACAATAATACAATCGGTTAAAGAGATTCCAAAACTGAAATGGTCTCTTTAATTCAATGATGAATGAATTACGGGACTTTCACATACAGGATTTAATCACGAAGTTCTTTGGAATTGCATCGGAGATGGTCCTCGTGTTGCAACTGACACCCGCCGGTGTCTTAGTACCCTATCTCGAAATAACGCAATCTAAGAGAAAACAGACGTACTTCTTGAAGAGGAAGCCCCAAAAGGTCACTGAGGATAACTACAAAGATTTGTTGATACCAGGTGACATGGCACCGAATCCAATCGAGGAACTGGCGGTGCTTGAAGAAGATGTTAGTCCTCTAACTTTGTCCATTCCATTCCATTACATTCGACTCAGGAAAATCTAGTTTCTCTTTTTTTATTTTGTGATTTTAGTAGCAACACTATGTTAATTACATATATAGTGTAAAATATATAACGTCTTTCTCTAAACTAGTAAATATTAATTTGGTAGGTAAAAATTTGCTATTTGTTATTTATTGTAACATTAATTGAGTTTAAAGATTAATTTTCAAGCTTAATTTTTTGTCGCCTTTCTTTCCTGAATATTTTTTGCTTTTAGAAGATAATTAAGATAGCAAAATATCTGGTAAAAGTAAAAACAGATAAATATAGAAAAAATTCTAAATGTGATTTTTGAAAATATCAATGAAACAATCTATAATTTAAGACTTAAAGGATTCATTTGTTTTAATTAATCGAAATTTTCTTATTAGATGAAGTTGTATAATCATCTATTTTCAAAGTGGTGTAATTCTATGTCCTATAATCTATAGTCTGTCTAAATAGTCAGGTACCAATAATCGAAAAGAAAGGATATTGATATTAAATAACAGTATTTTGTTCTTCCTGGTCTTATCTATAAACAAAAGTGTATTAAAACATAAAACAAAAATGTTAAGTAATTTAAATTTAATAAACCGCACAATTCACTAATTTTGAAAGTGGTGTAAGTCCATTTATAATCTTGAAAGAAGATATTGGTCCAGTTAATTCTCAAAGAACTACTTGTATAATGTATTTACATCATTGAACACATAGAGACGCGGACAAACTAAGAAACAAAAGAAAATGAACTTACTTTCAAAATATTATTTTACACAGTTTAGATATACATATATGAAAACTGTTATGTTAATTCAGTCATTAATTCAGTCACTATATATCGGTCCTTAAATAATTTTTACATACTGCAATATTTTCAGGCATACGTACCCATTTTATCTAATCCAAAAAATCACGTTGGGTGGCCGGAAGTTGTTCGGAAAGATGTTAAGAAACAAGTATACGACCTTCGAAGTCTAATATGGCAGGTAGAAAGATATTTATTTAAAAAATAGTAAAGCAGTTAATTTTATATTTAACAATGATTCAGTATATACAGTGTGTCCGGTTTATCTCAAAGCACGAAAATATTTCGAAAAACACGAGTGATATGAAAAAACGTTTTAGACAAAAATTACACGACATGGAGAGGGATATACAATAGTATACTCTTTCGTTTATTTAACCTTGCAGTGACCTTGAAACCGGCTGTGAAAATGATATTGTAATTTTTAAATGGAAGTATCTATCTTTTATTGCATATTTTTGCAGCTGACATTCAGATGTTTTCAAAACATTAGAATTTTATATCTTTCTCAAAAGATGCAGGTTTGTAGTGTCTTGAGAAAGTATGAGTGTCACCTTTTTGACAGAACGTTTCAAGGTCATCGCAAGGTCAAATACTTAAGAGTGCAATATGTCCACTTTTATATCGTGCAATTCTTTTTGTATCATTCATGTTCTTCGAAATATTTCAGTAATTCGAGATAAACGGGATGTACAGTATATGTATAATATTTATTTTTTTGTATTTCTAATTCCTATTCATTGTCATATAACTCTCGGAGCATCCATCACATCCAAAGACCCATACCTATTCATACTTCTATCCCAAGCATACATATTGTCTCTCATATTTAATACTAAAAATTAAACGTGTTAGTTTATCCTTATTTCTCCTAACCTAACCCTAACCTAACCTATATACACTATCCTATATGCTATTACGTATCTACCTTTGCTTTACAATCAGTTCGGTGCCTATATTTTTATGGGTCTTTTTCCAAAACTGAATTAACCAGCTTATAACCGCTTCACTTATCCTACCTTTTACTATATTTTCTTTTCTTCGCACACTATAATCTAACCTATAGCCATTTTTTTACTAAGCCTTTTAAGGTGCCTATCTCTAAACTACATGAAACACATTTTCTTTTTCTCTTGTCCAACTAGTAACGATTACGCTCCCCAACATTTCCGCATCTTGTTCTTCCTTCCTTCTGCAGATATTCCTCTTTAGCCGCTGTTCTTATGTATTTGTACCTACCAATAATGATTTAGTAATGAATTCATATGTAGATATCTGGTATGAAATTTTTTGCTTCAACTTTATAGAATGCATTTTTATGTTGACATCTTTAAATACAAACTGTATAATTTTATATTTATTAATTGACCTATTGCATTCGTTTATATGCATATTAAAGGCTATGTGAAGAACAAATTAAAATATTATTACTTATACAAAATACAGGTGAAAGGAAAAATAACAGGACAAACTTTACTACCAATGCCAATGGGTATCGAAGAAATTCTTGATCAGCAATTCAATTCTAAATTAGAGTCTCCTAAATTACTCCAAGTAAAGAACAACATAGAGGAAATTGTAATAAAATGGGCGACACAAATTAATGAGATCCTCAACGTAGAGTTCTCAAAGTTTTCAACAAATGAAAAGGAAATTCCTGTGTCCGGTAATCTACTAATTTTTCAAACCATATCTGTTTATAGTTTATCATTTTGTTTTTATCATTACATATAACTGAAACCTATATACGTGTATTAGCATTTAGAATATTATCATATACTTAGTTTGTATACTTAGAATATATTGTTTCAAATATTGTAATAAAAGGAGACATGTTTTCTGTGAAATTATTCTCTAAAATCTTAGATATTTTCTTTATATTTTTTAAAAAATAAGTATTTTACCAGATATTTCAAACATAGTTATAAAATATAAGTTTAGGATAAATTACTATACATAATTCATAATAATATTATATTTAGCATACTTTAAGTATGCTATGTTACTATTAGGGTAATCTAGGTAGAGATGGATTAGGCGAGGAAACGAGTGAGGTAAATTTTTGAAACTATATATCTGTGAAATGCGTGAAATGAATCAGTATTGTTTTATTGTAATGATTATAATTTGAGCGTGTTAGATAACAATAATTTTTTGCATATTTATAAGAATGTAATTATAATTCTAATTCAGTACGGCAATTTTTAAATCAATTTAATTAATTAATTAGTAATTATTCTGAACAAGAGCGACTTCACCGATTTCAATGATTTTCAAATATGTTGTCAAGGTCAACATTCTGAACAACTTTTTCCTATAAATAAACCGCCATTCAGTTTTAGTTGTCAAATTACAAGCAGTGTATGTATTAACAAATTATTTTACAAATTTTTGTTTTCAAAACAATTTGACCATTTTTTTGTTTCTAATGATTGTGATCTTATCTTCTACCATCTTTTGGACGATAGTAAGTAACTATTCTGAATCATATTAAATCTTGAATATTATCAATTATCCATCGAGAAAATTTGCAGTAGATGTTGAAGACTAGTTTAGGAGTTTTCTAAACTGTGTTTTCATTTCTCCAAGAGGAGGAAGAATTAGTGTTCTATTTGGAAGAAATGAAGGCCTATTGTTTTATCTGACAACAATGGACATGTGCAAATAAATGTGTCTATGTCGGCTGCAGGAATATGTAATAGAAAATGGTGGTATCCATTTAAAAATTTTAATGTCGTCTTTACTGGATGTTTCAAGGTCAAGTACGCAAGAGTACAGTATGATGCAATCTTTGTCTCAAACATTTTTTCGCATCCTTCGTATTTTCTCAGATATCTGAGCATTACCAGTTAAACAGGACACGCTGTATGTATAGCAAAAAGTTGTTCAGAATATTTATCAACATATTTCAAGGTCATTGAAATCGTTGGTATCGCCTCTATTCTGGAATAATTACAATAAATTAATAATTTAATTCAATAGAATAATGTATTAGCTTTTGTTGAATTCAACTTACCTACCTGTAAGTAAGTAAAAATAAGTAAAAGTAAAGATAGATAGATAGTATAGATAGTTTAAAAATATTTGAGTTTTTCACTTTAAAAATATTAAATATGACGTGTTTTTGAAGAAAAAATTCATCTCACTTGTAATTATTCTGCCAAGGAAGGTACGACAATTATTAATATCATTCGAAATCATTTATTTCACTAGAGTTGGTCTATTGGAACATGAGACTAAAGAATATGGAATCGCTTTATTATCAATTAAAAGACCCAAAAGTACGACAGATGGATCTATTTCTAGAAAAAATGGAAAGTCCATATTCGGTGTATTTCAAAAATTTAGTAAAGAACGTGACTGCATGTAAGTAATAGTTAGGAAAAAGAAAATGTTTTATTTCTTATAATTTTGGAATTATTGACTTTCTTTTATATTGACTGGAATAGCATTTTCTTACTCCTAATTTAAGGAATATAGACACTTATGTTTCAACTTAAAATTATAATTGCTTCTTCTTTTCCTATTCAAAGTAGTTCTAATTTAATCTTTGAGAAATATTAAATCTTAATCCTTTTGTTAAATTGAAAATAAAAATTACTATTATACTTAATAGATATATTATTTATGTTCAAATGATCTTTGCTTTAATCTTTCAGCATTGTTGGAAACAAGGGATATAAATCTTTACTTGAAACCTCTGGAAATGTATTTCAATGAAATTGAAAACGTTGAGTTCAGAGATATAATATGGAAATTAAAGTTACTGTTTCACTGTGTTTGCTTAATGTGGTCGAACTCGAAATATTACTCTATGGAAAGAATTATTGCTCTGTTACGGGAAATTTCAAATTTATTAATTTCTCAGGTATTTAATTCACATAGTATAATCACATAACAGATAACATATTGACACAAACATTTTTGAGCATTATTGAACAAATTTTCATTAACCATTATTTGGAAAGTGTGTACCTAAAATGCGTCGCAAAAAGTAAGAGTATATTCATCAAATACAGAGTATGTGTAGCTGTGATAATATAGAATTAAATTGTAACGAAACGACTGTTTTATTTTTTAATTTTATTACTAACAGGGCTCGCCATAACACAAAATATTGTACCATTTCCTCATGACGAGTATACTCGTCAGAAACAGCTAACTGGGTTAAAGAATTATTTAAATAGAGAGTCATTTGTTATTTCAGAGTTCTAGTTACTACTAGTCCAATCAGTTATTTTATTTAATGCTTTATTTTACACTTTCAATATATCGCTTGATGTACTTTTTGATTCTCATTTACGTCCTATCCGGGTATCACCTGATAAAATTTTATTACAAATAAAAATTACATTATCTACAACATTATTATTTCAAGTTCATTCACAAATTTATTGTACCCTGTGTCCGTTTGTCGTTCATCGGCAATTAAATTCCAATTTATTCCAAGTGTTTAAGATGCATGTTGTCCTCGTGGTTTCTAATTCTAAGAATAATTTACGATACGTTTATTGAATAGAAAACATCAAAGGTTTACATGGTGATTAAGTTTACGACGTTCTTGGCAATAAAGTTAACATATGCAAAATTAGCGAAATATTTAAATTTTAAGAAATAGTAGATATTCTCCTCTATATCGTAAACCTCAAAATGATCTCTAAATGCTAATGACTCTGAATAATCTGACTTCTTTGGATATATTTTATGACGACACTTGAAGGTCTTGTTCTTTTTGTCAATGATAAATAATGCAATAGACTTACAGCAATGAATGGAAAATGAACGTATGTTGTGTAATACAAGACATGGAATGAATACTGAAAAAAAAAATTACGACAATCCATAATTAGCAGATGTTAGTCTTGCTTTGAAATAGATGGAAGACACACCGGACGTCTTTTATAAATGTAAAAACAAATCATTATTTTTCATTGAAAGGACTGCCTTTAGGACTTATGTTGATTACAGATATTTTACATCTTGCCAGCGAGTGCTATAAACTCACAGCTTTAAATGCTTTTCTTCCAACATTTGTTACACTGCAAAGTGCGTTTATTCGTGTACAGATAATAATAGTGATGTAAAAAGAAAATGATAAGAATACAATATAATATATATAATATATAGACTGACCATTAATCGTCCCCTATCGGTGTTGTGGGTCAACTACCGAAATCCGCGAAATTCGATTGTCACGCATCTTGTATGGAAATTAACATTTTGGAAAATAAGCACGATTTTTCTGCTAATCGTTACTTTAATATTAACAGGGAAGATAACGCTCGTATTTGATATTTTTGTCACTTGATTATTGTTTTATAGGCAGTGAAACATATAAATCCGTCAACTTTATTCGAAGGAGATATTGAAGACAACAAAGCGAAGATAGCGGAGGTAATACCGACGCTCAATAGTTATCAAGAATTGTTTCGATCATATAAAGAAAAGGTAGAAACTTACTTTAAGTCTCAAGAACCTATACTTTGGACGTTTCACGAGAAGCTAGTTTTCGAAAGGATTCATATGTTTGAGAAGAGACTTAAAGAAATCGAGGTTTGCTGAATAATATCTATAAATACTTGCTTTTAATTTATCAACATTTATGCCGTTTAAACAAAGTCAGTTTTTATCGATATGAAGAAACGACAATGGTTAACAAAAGAAAATTGTATCTAAAGTTATAGGGAAAATTTGATCACTGACCATTTTTTGTTAACTTTTGTTATTGTTCAGTAAGTTTCGTTGGTAAAACTGGCAAATAAAGCTGGTAAAGTTTCGTTGTTTAGGGGACCAACCTCCAATGACCTTAACCTTCACATATGTCACCCTCGTGAGTTATCTTCAGAAGGTTATAGCTGTTACTAGTTGTTTGTAAAAGATATTAACGCTTCATGTGGAAATGGAGGTACAAGTGCTGGACCTACCATTGTTTTATTCCATATGGGTCAGGTTAGGATAGGCGAGGTAAAAATGTTGAAACCTAACCTGAACCTAGTTGATGATAAAATAGTTAAGAGATTCATATTAGTTACTGCAGTAGTTTACTCGCGCATTCTTGAGTTTCTACACGTTGACATCCAAAACACTGGGCGGAAGTCACATTGCGTTTTCGGATAAAATTTGGAATAATTTTCCACCAACTATTATGTTTTTTCGATCGCAATTCCTGGGATTTTGTGCGTTTTATTCTCTGATATGGAAGAGATTCGTATTAGACGGTATTGGGTTGAACGGAAAATTCGTTTCCTCTTTAAGGACAATCTAAAAGATGTGTTTTCTTCTTTACATGTATTGTTTTCAATCAATATAACGTACAATACAAAAATGTATATATATATAGCCATATTTTTGTAAAAAAACTTTGTTATTCCACTGGCGTAGAATCGCTTAGTCTTCCCAGAAAAAGAAACGTCCCAGTTTGTTTTTGCAGCATTCCAAAGAGACAACTTCTAATTGTCAAGATAGTTTTGTAACGGGTGGAATAAGTGACAAGTTGCACCGATATTTGTCGTGTGACGTTTGACACATGTAGTCAGTCATATGTAGTAGAAAACAAAAAATGCTTTTGAAAATGTTTCTTTTATATAATACAGTTAACTATTAACCAATCATCAGTATCAGGTTACATCAATTAAATTAAACTTAATGGTCATGGTTTAAATCCAAATTCATCTAGTTACGGAAAACGAAACGAACTTTCTGTTCAAGCCAATAGCTTAAACAGCGTAGCCGGCAATGAACGAATTGACGCAAACCAAAGTCAAATCAAAGTGAAACGGAAAGCGTGGGAATATTTAGCGTCGAAAAGGTTCGTTCTACTTGCAAGAGTATTTTATATTGCCATTGTTTATTTTGTCAATAATTTTTTAACAAATAAGGAGCTACGGCTGAAACCTTCTGAAGATCACTCGGAACCTTGATAGTACCTGTGAAGGTCACTGGAGGTGGTTCCTTTAAGTAACAGTTTTACCAAAATGTAAACATTTTTGTATTGTACAATACATGGAACAGGACACGTCTTACTAATTTCAATGATGTTAAGACATGTTAAGGTCAATGTCTTGGGTAATTTCACAAATACATATAGCTTTAGACATATACATGAAAGTAATATTTCCAATAGGACAGGAGAACCTCAGTTATCCGAATTAATTGGAGCATAAGGGTGTTCGGATAATACAATTACTTTCCTGATAATTCGTCTTCAAAAAGATGTTCATTTTTGTTCCATGTATTTGAAAAAAGAACATAAACTATAATAGCAACAAAGCAGATAATGAATCTCTGAAAATTCATCATTGTTTTACATATTTAAATAAAGAACATAAATATCAATAATACCGATACAAATAATAGAATTAAATATGATTCGATTGGAGATTTATGGGCCCTAAAATAAATTGTACAATTTTTTTAGCAGATCTAATTCTGCAAATTTACGTTCCTCGTGTGTCTCCGTCTTAGCTGTGGTTTCTAAGGCCTCAAATACTTCAAAACATTAAGGAACATCATCATTGCCATTATATTCGTGTCTCGATCCATTATTCGAAGCACACATAACATTAGTGTCACGGCCAATCGAAGAATACTCATCACATTGCAACCATTCCATCACGTCGACGTTGTCACAATCACCGGATCCTGGTATTGTATTCAATGCAGGAAGAGTTCCTTCTACATGTGCCGTATTATCTTCCGCTTCTTTCTGTATGGTGTCTTTAACGAAGTTCATTGACTTTTTCCATCCTCTTCTTAGTGTCAAATATTTGGCGCCTAGCCAAGCTTGCGCCGCCATACTACAGCAGCGATCCTTCAAATCTAACTGCTTGTGAGACTGTATCACCTTTTTCCCAGCAATATCGTTGATCGTTAAGAAAAATTCTTGCTGAGAATTGAACCGAATTAAAAACTAGCAATATTAAAATGTATCCACCTCGAAATCATTTGTCCAATTATTATTTGAACATTTTCCATTAGATAATAATATTAACAACACCCAAATCCTAACTTGTGTGTATCTTATAATATTACAATGTAACGTATAATATTAGCTTATCTTTTTATCACTAACTCTGTGTGTCAATACTTAGCGTATGTCGATCTGTTAATTAATTTCATCGCAACATCCTTGTAAACGCGAATAATTTGTATTCACAAACTTTGAATAATGTGTACATAATTATTTTTATTCATACTAATATTCAACATTCATTTATTATAATACTTCAGTAATGTAAATAGATTGTTCTCAATCGCAATTAAATGCGTTGTTGTAACGTGCTCTACGTGGCATGTTTCCTCCTTTTTTAAATAATCCTTGGTAGAGTTTTGCCCTGTAGAACATTCGGCAGGTTCCTTCAGCTATTAAGGGTAGCTTGTGGGTGCTAACCCTATTGGGCTAGCACTATTACAAGAATGTATTTATAATTGACCTCGTGTCACTTGGTACTGTGATTTCTTTTTCAGTCTTCTAACGGTCCTGACAGTGTACAGTGTATTGACTAGTGCGTTTCAGTGACTCATTGTTGCTGTTTTGTATTTATTGAACATCCGCTGAATTTCTTCCTTTACAGTGGGAACTTGAAGATCTCTGCATAGTTCTTCACTATTATTGTACATTACAATATTGTATATTACAGTCTATTATTCTACAAAGTACGATTGATTGCATGGCTTCCATTTTAGCAATATGGCTTTTAGCCACTGTACCCCATAATTAGACGCCGTATGACCATACTGGTTTTATTATGACTCCATAGATTAGTAGTCTATTTTCTGTACTAAGTTTCGAACGACGGTCGGTTAAACAGTACGTGTTTTTTCTTTTAATTCTTACTTGCTGTATTCTTTTGTGTACGTGCTGTTTCCAAATTAATTTTGAGTCCGAATGGAGTCTCAGGTATTTGACCACTTTTGTTTTTGGCATTTCATTGTTGTGAAGTGTGATTTTTGCAATATCTTCATTCTGGAGGGTAATACGACTATGTTTATTATAATCGACCTTTGTTCTCTGCTCTACCAACTATTGTTTCAGTGCATCTACATGGCTTGGTGAGATCTTAACTGCTTACTATGGATTTTCATGCATTGCTACTATTCCGGTATCATCTGTGGATATACAGGCTACAGTATTTCGTGTTGGTGAAATGTCTGCTGTGTATAAAGTGTAAAATACTGGATCCAACACACTTCCTTGTGGTACTTCAGCGCTTATTACTTGCGTATCTGAGTTCAAATCTCTTATTCTTTTACATAGAATGTTCTGTTATTTGGGTAAGATTTTAATAGTTGATCAATTGCATCTGGCAAATGTTGTTTCTGGTTTTCAGCAAACCTTCGTACCAGACTTTGTTGAACGCTTGTGTTATGTCTAAAAATAGGCATGTGCAGTATTTACGGCTTTCCAGAGCTGTTACAATTTTGTTAATTAGCCTGTGCTCTTGTGGAATGTTTTTCTCTAGATTTTAACTGGCGACCTGGCATTAATTGTTTACTGTTGAAAATCTCCTTGATTCTGATTATAAGTATGTGTTCTAGAGTGTTAGATAATATTGTGTGGAGGAAGATAGGACATTATGAGGAGGATTCGTGAATGTTTTTGCATATAAAATTTTATGCTCAAGTGAGAAATTTAATTAGAAAAATATTTTACTTTATTTTTTTCTTAATCTCTCAGTTATGTTCCACTTTTGATGATATCCTACTTTGTGTTTATAATATATATCTCATATTAATCTGTCGCATGTATCGATTATAATTTTATAATTATAATTTTTTATTACAGTCATTATTTGATACAGTACAAGATTATTTGAAACTAGAAAGAATAGAAATGTTTGGCTTAAAAGCGAAGTCACTACTTTCCATGATTAATAATATTTACGAAGAGTTTATTAAATTGTACCAACAATTTGGAGACGTGTCTTATGAAGTTTTAATGCCAGAAGAAAAACAATTCACTGCAGATTTAAATGAATTTTTCGCCTCGGTAAGCAATTTATTCACTAGACTCTTCGCTAGCTTCTGAATGTTCTCTAGTTAAGTTTAATAATTTAAAAGCCATGTAGGCACATAATTTTATTGAACAAACAAGTTTTAATTTTATCAAGAAATATGCCGTTTATGAATATTTTACCAGTAATATTTAATAATACTAATAAATAGAGTGTCCAGTTAGAAGTATTATCAGTTGTGTCAATTATAATTTTGAAATTACAATTTTCTATTACAATCATTATTTGATACAGTCGCATGTTATACTATTCCATATAGTACAGTAAGCAATAAAGAATTTCTTAAATTTATCTATTCAATGAAGTTTCAATTTTTTTAAATAAGACATATAACAATATAATAAATTCTATCACAGATTTTGATGTTCTTATTAAATATACGTATCATTTGTTTCAATATTTTGATATATTTTTTCATATTTTGTATATTACATTTATAATTACGTAGATTAGTACATATTTACCTGTTACTTTACATGTTTACTAATCAATGAAAATTCTTCCTGAAATAAAAGATAGAGCAGTTTGATCGACGATTGGCAAGCATTTTCGACCAAGCATTTGCTGAATGTTACAACTTAGAGTCGTTCTTTAAGTTCGTTTGGATAATGGGCGTAATTGCCAACAGACCTATAATAATGGCCCAATTATGGCACAATTATGAAGAAATAATTCAAAGAGTAGATCAACACTTCAGTGACCTTAAGGTAGGGCTGAATTATATATTATTATATTAAGAAATTAATTTTTACTTCTAATTAGTAAGAATAATACTCTGGCTTTAACAAAAATGGCTTGAAATTATTCGTATTTTATATAGAAATGAACTGTAGTTTTTTATAAGGTAAAGCTTAAACGTTCTTGATAATAATTTCAATAATTTCTCATATGGGTATATTGTTATATGGTGATGTAAGGCTCATAATTTCACCATAACAGAAATTAAGAAATTTATTAATCGGATAATATAAGAATTTACATAAAGTTAGATGAACAGAAGAAACAACAATGAATGTGCAATTTTAAATTAAATTTTGAAACCGTTCATTTGACCGGGTCTGGCAAGGTTGGTGTTAATATGCTAATATGGTGTAATATAAAATAATACATGTTTGAAAATATTTTGACGATTTTAAAAAATATATTAAGTGAGAGAGAGAGAGAGAGAGAGAGAAAGAGAATGTAACGATAACAATAAAAGCGAAATCTCGTTTTAAGAAAGATATCAATGAAATAACATATATTACCATATTTCTCAGTCTGCCATGCAATTATATTGCTGTATAGAATTACATAAAATTATATGCAGAGAAAGTTAGAAAGAAAATATTACAAATAGAATATAACAATACTATACATGTGAAAGTTATCATTTTTGTTATTACTGTCTTAAACATTTGTGTAAGTGTCTCTGGATCGGTGAAAATTTGAAAAAGAAGGTTGTCATAAAATTGACTTTGAACTCGAAGTTCAAGGCTAAATTCTTTTTTATTGCATCGCATCCTACGCACAATGAGGACCAAAAATCTTCAAGGAACCTTTGCAACTGAACCGTTCTCTTGAAAAAAAGAATGTTAAAATTTAGTTAATTTTACCATTACCAGACTCACTTTTCTACATTCCATTCAAGTTTCTTCTTAAAATTATTTAAGAAGACTTCAGACGATGGAAACTGCACTTAACGCGACTCGATAACGATTTTTCATCCACATACTCATCCAAGCAAAAAGATAACAAATAAACGAAATAAAAATATAATTATATACCTTGCACGATTCTCCAGTGACATTGTAAAGAAACAATTAGGGTAATTACAAGTCCGTAAGAATTCGTTTAAGTTAGTAAACCATTAACTATAGTTAATGGGCAGTGATAAGAACTAAGCACGTGGGCAGAATGGTATAAAGTTAAATCAGTTATAAATTAGAATTCATTTGCAACAGAGTGGTAATTCTTTATAGGAAATAAACAATTGCGTCATGTAAATGGGTTAATATCTTATAAGAAATATTACGAGTTGCTAATTATAACAAACATTTTGTCTTGTAGGTGTTATTCGACAAGAATTTTAATTCCGGAAAAGACACCGAGCTTTCGACACTGAATTCGTATTTGCCTGTAGTGAGTGCATCCCTGTGTTTTTTAATGAAACTTCGTAAGAGAACCGTTCTCCCAATTGAGTGCATGAAATTAATTGACCATCCCTTAATTAATGACAAAATGGAAAACGTACTCAAAGACAAATACGAAGAACTTGAGGTAATATGCGATAAAATAATAATAAATGTTAATATATATTTAAGTACGTTTAAAGCTTGCATTGAACTTGATCAATCTCTTCTTACAATACTGTTTCTTCTTACTTGATTTTGTCATGGATAGAATATTTCCTTATGTGTTTCTCTAAGATCTTCTTTTCATTGATTTACAATAATTTGTAATTGATCAGAATATACAGTAAATAACGAAGGTACAGTATATTCATCATATCGATAATATTATATCGATTATATTTATCTCTTCAAGGCTATTATTGACGAAAAGGAAAAAGAAATATTTACCGCCTGGGCGGAGAAATTGCCAGAAATTTGGGAAACTCACCTAACGAAAACTCTTTTAAACGTTAGAGAGGATCAACTGCTGGAAACGAATTTCGACTTTGCTTTAACAACTGCCTTGAAAGAGATTCGTTATATGATAATTGCGAAGATTCCCGATCTTCCTCAAGAAGCCATAGATTTTTATAATAGATCACAATTCTTCTTCATCAGCACTTACAATCTCAATCTGATAGTGAATTGGTAAGTCATGTTTTTATTTTTATAGATATATAGATATAGAAAAGAAGGAAGATATCTCAATTTGAGGCGTATATTTTCTTTCTCTTTTTCTTCTATACAGTTCATTCATAATTTATACGTCACAGAAAAGTAAAATGTTCCCTTTTTTTGAAGAGACATTTGAAAATCATTTTGGTATTTGCATAATACTATTAGGTCAGTGACAGTGAGAGAATTTACAATTAGGGGCCACAACTGTGACGGCTAAAATCAAAACAGCCATTTCGACTGAAATGTTTTTGGTTGCGAATAATGATTGTAAATGAACGAAAAGTATTTTTCATTCTCGATTACCACTATCGACGAGGGAAATTTATTTCGGTAGATCGTAACAGTTATCGGTGAGAAAAATTGCATTTCCATTGCACACAGTAGTTATCGAAGAAGAAAATATCGTTTTGGTTTTTGGTTTCGATTAAGTTCTCGGCTTCGAAGTTTCTGTTTCATCACTACAAATAGTACAGTTTTCGTTAGTACAAATTATTAACAACCATAACAACCATAATAAATTGTAACAGAGCGTGTTTCGAAGAAACTTTTCATTCGATAGAAAATTATATTTATCGACCTTCTTATTTACAATCAGATCATAGATTGAAATCAATAACTATTATTAGCGATAGAATTTGCCCTAATCGATAAAGTCCTGTTAAATATTATTATGACGAAACAACATCCTGTAACAGTCGTGCACAAGTCTTGAAATGTAATGGAACAAAAAAACAAAGAAACAAAAGGCAGCATCGCGACAATATAAAAGTAAATATATATAAGATTTATACTTTCATTTATTTATTTATCATTTATCATTTACAATAGACGGATATCTTTCAATAAAATAGCTTATTATAAAGTCTTTGATCCTGAACGTGTACTGAAAACACACGTGTAGTTGGTTAATACATGCAATAATAAAATAATAAATATATATATAATAATATAAAGTATATTTTATGTTATTCTACTATATTATTATTATTGTATTATTATATTTATATTATATTATTCATTTTTATTATATTATTATTTTATATTATTATATATGTGTACATATAGTATAAATATTATATAAATATATATAGTCATATATGCAAGTGCAAGAAACTACCAGATTCAAATTCTAAATATAACTTCTCTGGTATTCTCTTGGTACCCTGTAATAGCTTGAAACCTTCCTGGTTGAAACCTATTGAATTTACCAAATTATTTGTGAATTAAATATTTCTATATTTATTTTACAGACTAATTCTATCCAAAACTTTGATATCGCTAATAGCAGGTACTTTGTATAACTAATTGTCCAAACATCATTAATATGTATTAGTGTTGATGTGGTCATGTTTGTCGTATATATTTTTCAATGCATTTGCTCGTATTTTCTTTTTCGTTCTTTATCTACAATTTTTGTATCTTCGTGCAAATCTGATCAATTTTCATATATTAGGTTGTTCCAAAAGTTTCTTTCGTTTTATAAGGAAATAATAGATGCATGATATTTTGTGTTTTATGTTGTTTTATTGAATTGTGTATTTTGCAGTAATAAATCAAAATACATCATACATAATTCTATAAAATAATATAAAACAAAAAATGTTGTGCATCTCTATCATTTCCTCATAAAACGAAAGAAACTTTTGAGACAATCTAATAGATAATTTCACGTACATTTAGAAAGTAGGCCTGCACTATCTTAAAATAGTTACATTTCAATACTTTCTTTACACTTTATATGCCCTGTGTTTCGTTATCCATTACCTTACCTTACCTTAGCTTTCTACATATTTCTTGTCTCCTAATGTTCGAGATTTCGCCTCGTCTGAATCCCTTTGTTTATGTTTGACGGCTAGGTGTTCATGAAACACTGTTGCTTTATCGTTTTGTCACGCTGATATTTATCTTGTTCTTGTATAAATTGAAATTCATATACAGGCTGGTCTGGAAATCAGCATTTCTCACGCACATATTTTCATATTTTTCTTTTTCATTAATCCTTCTTGCAGGACAGAGAGGGGTAGCTACTGATGACGCGGAAAATGTATTTTCTCAGTGAACGTCCATTGCACATACGTTTAGGACGTTTATTAAGATCCCGAAATTAGATATCACGACAAATGTTACGTAACGTAACGCGACATCGTAGCGAACTAGTCGTATGTATGCAATGGATACGAGATTTTTGTAATGTAGAAGAGGCGATTGTTGACAAACCCGTTGCACAACCAGGAAAGAAAGTCTTGTATTATGCGAACGAATAATTTTCCCATAATTTGGTCATTTCTGATAAACTCGGTTGTGTGCAGAAAACAATTATTATAACAAATACAGTACAACCCGGTATAACTTCGGGACACACGCTGATTGATTCTTGTCAGAAAATTAATTATCTGATCGACGCCGAATGTCACGACGACTCTTCTACGCGTTTTTGATGCGCCTTCTTCTTGTAACAACGGGGTGGTAACCAACCAAATGGCTGCGAGATGTTCGATTTTCTTGCGAGATCGTGTTATTCTTCCAGGTCAGATAATCTCAGCGACTTGTATCGTCACAATATGGTTACAGCATACTCTTCGCAGATATCAGGCTTATGCCACGTCCATCGCTATTGGGTGTGAAATAAACTAAAAATCTTAAATTGCTCATGTCCTCTTCGTAGATCCTAAAGTTGCAGATCAAAAAATATTCACAGAGTTTAATTTTAATATTTTACAAAATACGAAATATCGAAGAAATTACGAAAATATTTATAAAATTTACAAACCTTGCCGAGGAGCACCCTACGTGGTTCATTAAATTCTTAATAACGTGTTAATATCCTTACACCTTCTTCAATCTTAAGATTACGCTTCGACAGCAACCTGATGCAAATATGAAACTGTTATTAATTAATAACACTTGATAATACTTGAAATGTAATAATAATTTACGGGCGTATCACTGAATCGCCATCCATACGTGTAATATTACGTCGTTGTCATTCATCGTCATTTGTTTTCATCATTAGTGAAGAGAAGAATTTAGGAATGAACTTACATCACTTTCAAAAGAAATGTTTATGCAATTTCATTTATTAATGAAATTTCAATCGATTAGAACAGACAAGCATTTTAAGATTCGAATTGTAAATTGTTTACAAATAAGAAGGTGAAAGTATACATAAATTCGTGCTTCCTTAAATTTTTCCAAAAAAGAACCTATACCAATTCTATGATATTAGTGAAAGACATCCTTATTAATATTGCTGTAGTTGTTAACATTGTTTTATTATTATAGTTTATTGTATATTATTTTTTATTATATAACAACGTAGTTGTTAATATTGCTATAGTGGTTCATATTGTTTTATTATTATAGTTTGTTATATATTATTTTTTATTATATATTAATGTAGTTGTTAATATTGATACAGTTGACGAAAAAAAAAATCAAAACGGTGGTAAATTATAGAAGCAAAATAAAAGCTCCCATTGATTAACAATTTATATAACCAGCACATCCAGAGAACACTTCAGAGAGATCATTCGGTAGATCTGATAGAAAGATAGAATTCGCCTGTAGACGTTTTCCCAGTGGAGAAATCGTCTACGTGATATTCAATTCAATACTAAACGTAAGAATTTGTCTAATGTCCACGTAGACAAATTGCAAAGAATTTTGGAATTGAAAAGAGGAAGCAATTGGAACGATCACAACATGATCTTTCCAGTAATACATATGTAGAAACTACCAAATATTTGAATTAATTTCTTGTTCATTGTTGCCGTAACATCAATATTCTTCATCTTTATGTAATCATCAGAAGAATCGCATTCCGTTGGTGTCTTATGCTTGCTGTTGCAATCACATTTACTTATTGCCTGGTTATTCGGAATATTATCGGTTACTTTCACGGATTGTAAGCAGGTCTCGTTCCTCGTGTAACTAAGCATTTAGAAGGAGATATAATTTATCATTAAATTTGCACAACTGAATGGGATCAAATAAAGAAGAACTTTCATTTTGCGTTGCTGCGCAATAAACACTATTATAACATCAGTTCCTAACCAGGTAGCTGTTTTTTACGAGTATACTCGTCATGAAGAAATGGTACAACATTTTGTGCTATGATGAGCACTGTTAGTAATAAAATTAAAAAATAAAACAGTCGTTTCTTTACAGTTTAATTTCATATTATTACAGTCTTTGATCAATATACTCGCCATCGCTTACTCTTTGTGTCAAATTTTAGGTACGCACTCTTCAAAGTTTTCAAAATGCTCGCAACAGCTAACCAGTCAATTGTTAAATTTTTATCGTGATCTTATAGTTCGGCTTGAATTCTTTGAATTTTATTGAAATCAAATGTTACATTTTCCAACATTTTTTCACAATCTAATTTTGAAATTGCCAGGCAAGACCATAGACAATGTAGATTAATACCGTCCGCTGGTTCTCTGCTTGAAATTATGTCCGTATTATTGTTAGAATACATGTAAATATATATCTTCTTTGTTTACATATATTACGTTTAGTATTAATATATATTATATATATAGTTTATATATAGAAATACATTTATATTTGTTATGTTTATATTATTCTTTTCTTACATTTACTTGTAAATCATGCTCCTACGATTTTACCGGAGAAGCAGGAAATACCCTGTATAATTATATATCATATATATTATTGTATTATTATAATATTTAATATTTAATATTATTGTTATTATTACATTATATGTTATGACATATAATGCAGTATATAATATATAATATACAATAATATAATATAATATAACATAATATACATTATATATCATATTTTATTAATATATAATAATATATTATATTATAATATAATAGGATATAATACATATTATAATATAATATACATCATATATAACTCATATTTGTAATATGTATTATATTATAATATAATACGCCTAATTTTAGATACAAGTCGCTATATGCCCCCAAATACAATTCCACGATGTGAAAACGTGACCAAACGTTGACCGCGTTGGAGATAATTTGTCTTCGATACGTGACTGTCGCATAATCGATTGTAAAACGATTCGTGCGTGGGCAGACGTGTATCGCACAGTTTATCGTAGGATGTTAGGTAATCGTATGGAAAGACAGCTTTCTTGTTGAGAAGTTCGAAGTCGCTTTCTGGAAGATATTTGACCGCGATGTTTTGTACGATACGCAATTTACTCTTTTCCAAATACGATTCCAAATACGAGGAATTTCTCAAGTCTTCAGTTTAGGAATTTGAGACAGTCGATGAAACGAAACTTCACCCATTCTTTTCTCCTACCACGCGTGACTCTAAAGTGTTTCACGAAAGAAATGTGCGTCTCTTTAGCGAGCGCTAACAGTTATTTTACCCTCGAACGTGTTGGCGAGTTTCTTAATGACGAAACATACGTTATAAATGGACAAATTGTGGAATACAACGGGTATGACGATCGGAGTTTCATAATGTAAATTACAATTTCTCTTTTTCTTCTTTTTATGAATGCCTTATGGAATTTATACAATTTGCACCTGCAAATAGCATACATTAGTAATCGTACATCGTTTCGAGAATTTCTTAACCTTATTATTATCATTATTATATATATTATTATTTTCTAACCTTACCAGCCCCGGAATCAAAATTGAATTAAAAATCATACATTTATTGTTATCATCCGACTAATCAATTTCTCCATTTTTGTTAACACCAGGTTTACGTGACGCGACATTTTGACGCATTTCGAAATTCACGAGAAAAATTAGCCCTTTTATATTTTTCTTCTACCATTTCTGCTGGCTATCTTCCGTTTAACAAGACAGATATATACCGAAATTCATTTCCTTCGAAACTTTCTAGCCTCGAAGTTTGCTACATACGTGGTATATTTTATCATATTAGAATATATTTTATCATACCACATTCGACGTAATCGGAATGTCTGTAAACCTAGAAAATAATATAAGAATTATTATATAAGAATTATTAAGAATACAAGAATTTACATAAAGTTAAACGATCAAACGAAATAATAACGAATATATAATTTTTAAATAAACTTTGAAACCGGTTTTTTTAGCAGGCCTGCTAAGCTTAGTGTTAATATTCCAGCTGTTGGATTACACGATTTATTGCACGAATTACTACTCATTATCACACAAGCGAGTACACGAATGACGCGTAGGACATCATGTCAAATGTAAATGTAAAATGTAAAACGTAAAACGACAATGATCGCGAACCTGTACATCGTCTGTTTACAACAGTTTTTCACGCTCGTGGCACCAGATGGCGCGATTGAAGTCAATCCATTGTTCTTTCGTAAGACTATTTACTGAGCCGATCCTATAAGTTTCCTAATTGATTAATCTGACATTAGGGAAAGCCATTGCTCCTAGTGCCACCCTCCCTGTTATTCGCAGCTCGAGTTCAATTAACCCTTCGCCGCGTTAACCTACAAGGGTGAGAGTTTTTTTCTCTCTCCCTCTCTGCTCGCTCCTTTACGAGCATAACTTGCTCGCAGAAGGAGCGGATAGCCTCGTAAAAAAAAATCCGGTAAGTGCCGCCGAAAGGCACTCCTTTCATACTACAAAAAAGTTTTTTTTTTACGTGGAGGAAATCTTCATAGACACCTTCTCGTTACACCCTGTTGCGCGGGGCGGGGGACACAGGGTGGTAGCAGAAGGTAGTGCCGGATTGTTACCGGCTAAAACCTCCACAGTGAATCAGATTACCGTAACCAACTGCGAGTGATCGCGACGGCCCTGGGGTGTTGTCTCCATTCTTTGCAGATATATCCACCAGAGCGAGGATTCGAACTCGTGACGCGTCGTCTCCAGTTCGGGACCTCAACGAGCGTACCATAGATGGCTGCTCCACATAAAAAATTAACCTACATCGTTTTCAAGTATACTCAATCACTTTACTACTCAAATTCTTATTCAGCTTCGTATTAAACATTTATTACCGTGTAAAAGCAGTTGAAATACGTAATATAAAGGTGATTAAAAAAAATTAGAATTGTGTGAGCAATTGTAATAAGCCAAGATATTGAATATCAAAATGAAAAAGTTTTTGTATGAAAAATGATCGTAAATCGCTGAATTACGCGATAAAATACAAGAAAGAGTCACGAAGTTAGGGGCAAACGTTATGAACACCGAAATAGGCTTAAAGATGTGGGAATTCCATAACATATGGCAATAGCAACTGCGTTCACTCAGAGCATCACCGATATTTCTAGAATTCAGGGAAAATATTGTTTATGAAAGTTACCGAGAATTGTGGTAATCGTAGAATTCCAGTAATAAGTTCTTTTCTTGGCGATGAGCGTATGGAATACTTCTTGTTCAATTAATTTTTTTAAATAGCATATTATACATTTTTATTTTCAGTAGTAATAGGTTTATATCATGTTATCGGCCTAAGTAAAAAATCGTTTGATTTGCAAATGACTAAATAATTAAAAATCCTAATTATAACGATGATACAGTGTACAAAGTGTTCTGTTTAAGTGAGTACGCTGGAATATCTGACGAGAAATCAAAGTTATAAAAAAAATGTTCTTACAAAAATCGTATGTGAAACAAATATTGTTATAAGTAAGAAAAATTTATTAATAATTCTTTTATATACCTTATTCTTCAATGTGGCCACCATTATTTAGAATACGTTTGTGTATTATTAATAATTGAATTAAACATTGCATGAATTACAATTACAAATTCAATTACGTCGTACCCAATCACATTGCATTTCGTAATTTAGATCTCTCGGTTAATTAAATTGCAATGTAATTCGTGATCGTAATCGAAATATAATTACAAAATGCAATGCAATTGAAATACGATTACAAAGTACAATCTCATTAAAATATAATTAGAAAATACGATGCAATTGAAATATAATTACGTAATGCAATGCAGTTGAAATAAAATTACGAAATACACTGAATGATATCCAAATTGAGAGGCAATGAGAGGAGGAAAAGACCACAGTTTTTTTTAAAGGTTTCAAACAGAAAAAAATTACTATTAATGATGAATATGGTATTATTCATAAATATAAAAATTCGCCTCAGTTTTTCAGAGATTCAAATTGTAACTCAGTTACATTGTATTTAAATTACTCTTGTGATTCCAGTAATTAGAGATTCAATGAATTGATAAGTTTGAATTATTTAATTCAGTAACATTTGTAATTTTACCGCAGTTTCTGATGTTTGTAAAAAGTGTCTTCCGGCATCTTCCAACGTTGCGCTAAAAGTTAAATGGTAGATAATGAAAATTAAAATCGATCATTGATCAGTTATCCATCTAGCAGAATAATCTTTCATTTTTAACGTTCACTCCAGCATTAGCATCTTTACCATGCGAGGAGCAACGATATGGCACGTGAAGGTGTCAGACTCAGCTAACCGACATTTACTGACTGTCGTGACTCCAATTTATCACTCATTACACGAAATACCATCGAATAGCAGGTTGTTGAATTTGTCTCAAAAGCCAGTGTAATATTAACGAAAAGATATGGTGCCACTTAAAAACAGCAACTACGTCAACCACAAAATATCTTTTTAAATTAATACTTTTATCGTCACAAAATAATTTCTATAAGAATATTTTCTTTCTAACTTCTCTTATCTCTCGTGACACGTTTCAACGGAAGATGTTTCACTTCAACGGAACACCCTGTATATACATGTTTACCGTTAACAAATTTACGATAATTGGTATTTTCCAAAATTTATTAAATGATACTTAAATGATATTTAATAGTTACTATAATAGTATATCCTAGTAATGTAGTTTGTTTTTTAAACAAATAATATATTTCAGGTATAACAGAATACGAAATGAAAGCGCTCCAGTAGAATTTCAGTTAGTGGAAGACGAAGTTGAAAATATTGATAACTTGATTAATTATGGCCAAGAACATTATGATTGGAATTCGGAAGGTATAGAATTGATAATATCCCCACAGTTGTACATCTCTTTTAAATTAAATTATACTTGCTCTTTAACAGTTTCATACACGTATAAATTTCGTAATAATAATTATTAATAGAATACTTTTATTATACTAATTTTTATTATATTGAATTTTATTATGTTATTTTAATAATTATATTAAAATATAATTATTGTTATTTTGTATGCTTCATGTGTTATCCACAGTTTGCTTTATACATACTTTGTTTGCTTAAATCATTGGATCTGCTATTACCATTTACCTTTTATCATCAAGTTGATTTCTATCGATAACAAAAGTTACAACAGAATTACCGTAGAAGTCCCTCTAATCGTCCCTTGTCTACCTAAAATATTATATATATGTAATAACGAAAATCCTTAGGTTAGATCAGACGATTGATTCTGGAAAATCGTGTTTATTTTGGGAATCATTAAATATAATATAATAATAGTTGATAACAAATCTACTACAAATTTTACCTGAAAAATCAGGAATCGATTTTCTAAGTCTTAAATTACCGTCCTTCTCTCGTGATCTATTCTATTCAGCAAATGACTGTCGGTAAAATAAAGCAAAAGTAAAAATGTCGGTTGGCGGGTAGTTTGAATTCTATAGAATTTACACACATATATATAAATTGTCTAATAAAGTTATAAAACGCGTTGTGTCTTGTAAAAGCATAGTAATTTGTAGGAAATATTTCATACAAATGTTTATCCATCTGGCAAGTAACTACAGAAGGTAACTGTTGGTCGCTTAAAATATTTCGTAGAATCGGTGGAGATTAGGATTCTATTATTACGTCGCAATGTAGTGTGTAATATTAGGTTGCGCTAAAAGTTTCTTTCGTTTTATAAGGAAATAATAGATGCACAATATTTTTTGTTTTATATTATTTTATTGGATTGTGTATGATCCACTTTGTCTATTACTACAAAATGGAAAGAAACTTTTGAGACAATCTAATCTAATATCTCGGATGTATACAAAACATGTTTGTACGAGTTTCACTATGATTACATGCTACCGAGTTCTGTCGAAAGTTGTACAATTATGTATACGGATACGTATACATAACTATATATACGATGTACGATAATTTATCATCGATATAGACGATAATTTCATTTACGAGCTGACGTGCGATAATTCAAGCAATAATTCAATAAAATAATAGAAATAGAACAAAATGAATCATATAACATTCAATAGAATAATATAAAGCCAAAAATATTATTTGCTTATAAAGCGAACGAAACTTTTGGGCAATCTAATAGTATGTCTGTATATCCAGAGTATTCCGCAAAAACGTTGTCAGTCGATTAGAGGCTGGTTGCACGTGCAAAAATAAATCGATAATGCAGGATAATAGTTTTTTTGTCCGGAGCTTCATTTTCGAGGAAATCGAGTTTGATTGCTTGTCAAGTAGTTTCGGATGTGACTAATTATAAAATAAACTTTATTAGGTTCGAGTATAGATACAATTGGTGAGAAGTTATTCAACGTGTGAAAATAAGTAAAAATATATCCTGAATAAAATTTCTTTGTTTAAAGTTTCATTCTCAAGAAAATAGAGTTTGAGCATGTTAAGAATTGCTCTAGTGCAGGCGTATGATAAATCGTCAGATAAATATGATAAATCTTCTTCTCGAGAACAGAACGTGTTGTGAGAAAAATTTATTATACAATTCCTACTTAATTCCACATATAGAATAACAACTTCCTGTCGATTATTCGCTTCTGTCCAATCCGGGATTAGTCCAGTTCAAATACAGTTGACAAATTTTCAAACACATTTTGCTTGAAATGAAAGGCTCGGACAAAAAGATTTTATTCTATATCCCCGATTTATTTTTGTAGAATCACTATTTACTTGATCGACTACGTTATCAGCGACACCTTGTATGTACACTATCATTCATGCATTTCAATCAATAAATATATTTCTATCGATAAGAAAAGTGACATACGGCTTTTTGGAATTTTTCTAATTTATCGTGCATAATTTAATTCGTGCATAGCACGGATGTGCCCGAGAGAACCCGAAAATGTTAGGTCAAGTCGATAATTTATCTCAGGAGCGACTCGGGTTCCCGTGAATTATAAAATTATAAAGGTTAGAACATGAGCGAAAAGTGATACTGAAGCGAATATAATATCTAGAAATGTTTGAGATCCCAAAAATGTCAGGAAGCCGATGCTTGGGACGAGTCGTGTTCTCAGAAATATTAGATAATTAGACATTGTCGGGACTCCCAAGAATCTCGGAATTCTCGCTAATTATAAGATAGTATTGGCTTGAACATGGAGCAGGAATATTTTATTATGAAATATTATTCTAAATATATCTATCACATATTTCATTATTATTTTTGCTTCATATTTTAGATTATGTAATTTTATAATTCTTGAACAACCCGAAATTTACAGGAATTCTAACAATCTCGAATTACTAGATACTTTAGGGAGCCCAACCCAATTCTGAGCAAAATTGTTGACTCGATTCCACCCGACCCGACCCAATCCGAACCAATTCGATTCGATCCAATCCGATCCGATCCGACTCGACTCGACTCGACCCGACCAGACCAGACCCGACCCGACTTGACCCGACTTGACCCGACTTGACCCGACTCGACTCGACTCGACTCGACCCGACCCGACCCGACCCGACTCGACTCGACTCGACCCGACCAGACCCGACCCAATATTTTCAGGTTCTCACACATCTCTAATAATATTTTAAATATTATATATAACACGTATTTCGTTATTATCGTTGCTTCGTGTTCTAGACTGTACAATTTTATAATACTGGAGAACCTGAAATTCTCGGGAGTCCCGACAATCTCCAATTACGAGATACGTTCGAGACTCGACCCGACCTGTCCCGAGTATCGGGTTCCCGACATTTTCGGGTTCTCGTACATCTTTAGCGCATAGTTCAACTTTGATTAAGAAATACGCGGATGTGTTTATTGAATTCTTCAACTTACTCAAACAAATATATTTTAGAGGTTCCAGAATATATCGATAATTTGTTAAAAATTACTTGGAAATTACATGCCAGAGTGTTTCGCGCGCAAGAGAACTTGAATAATATTATGGATGAAATGTATACTTGGGCAATGATGCCAGTTATTTACCGTAAAGATGCGAGAGATGAAAATTTATTGTCAGTCGCTGATAAAGACGACAAATTTGCGGAAAGATTTGCGGAGATCGAAGCAACCGCTGAAGAACTGGAACACGTATTAAAAGAAAATTATAAACTGTTTTTCGACTTGCTCCCAGATCATGTCTACAATAAAGAAGAGCTCGAATTATTAGACGGTAACCGTTCAATAATTTTTGTATTTTACTGTGGATACTGATTAACAAAACGTTTTACAAACTTTTTGAAAGCGTTATTTATTCAATGCAATTATTTGTAGCCCACACTGAAGAAGAAGAAGAAGTAGAAACGGAAAAAGCAGAAGAAGGAAACGATGCTGAAGCTGCAAAGTAAAATTAGGAAACTTGAATATCATCATTTTTGTTTCATTACGCATTTTTATCGTATTTTTCGTAACAGATAACAATTAACGGAAACTCTTATTCAGTACATGTGATCATTTCTTATTTTCAGTAATAAATTTTTCGCGAATAAATGAATAAACAATTATAGAAATTAAAATACAATAATAAAAAAGGACGACCGGTAATTTAGATATAAAATAATATTTTTGTTTTAATAATTTATAATCGACAGTATCAAGAAGGACTATTGTCTTATAATTTTGTATTAATATTTCATTAGGCCGGATGAGGAAATAACTGAAGAAGCGGAAGTACCGGAAGAACAAGAGCAAGTAGAAGAAGAAGAAGAGGTTGATGAAGAAACGTTAGCAATGAGACGCGAGAAATGGCAGCCTTATCTACTCTATGTTGACAACTTAATTTCCAAAGGTCTTATTCAGGCTGTCTCCACAAGGTTATTAATAATAATTGCGATGCTCGACTAAAATTTATCTTACTTTAAATTAATACTCATTATTATTTACTACTTAGAAAAGCTAAGTGAAAATTTAAAATATTATTATTTATAACAGTATTTTATGGATACTTGGTTTCAACATTTTGCTTATACAATATTTCTTGTCCGGTAAGAAATATTACTCCAACAAGGAGTGATTCTACATGAAAAAATAAGTCGGAAATATGAAATAAAATTTGTGCGGTAGGTTCGTTTTATTTGAGAAACCTCAACAGGCGTCTATACAGGTCCCAATTTAACTTTGACAGCGAAATATCGCGGAAATTAAAAATTTATCGAAACAAATATTTTACACAAAAGTTATAAAGCTAGGATAAAAACATTTGATGTTGGGTCAAGCTCGTTCGGTTTACATTTTATTTTTTTTTAATAACGTACGTAATTAGGTTACGAGAACCTCCATATTGTATGACACATTCCGATTGTATGGTAAAAATCAAATACCTTTCGTTCTTATCGATTTTTCGATCTGAGCTTCTGTTTCCCAAATATTTGATTTGCAGATTAATTTTCGCACGGCGAGTCGTCTAGCGAACGCCGTACAGTGGATACAGTGTCCATTCGGACCATACAAAGAAGTTGTTTTTATATATAACTGTCCATTTTAGCGTTCAAAGTCCGAAATTAATCTGGGCGCTTATCTGGATTGCTAAATTCCTAGAATTCGACTGAGGGAAGGAGAATGAATGAGCATGAGTGAGATACCGATACCCGTCACTAGAGCATGTGGATAGCAGTCAGACAATGTAACTTAATATGACACGCTTGAAGTGCATTTCCAAGAATTCGTGGGAATACCGACGGAAGCTAAAACGGATAAACAAAAGTCCGGACGCTAAAGAGGACACTATTTCATCTTCCCAACGCACAAACGCTATCTTATCGCTCTATGGTTGAAGCAGGAAAGTAGGGATACTTCGAGACGATTATCGACGGATCTAATTAAAGCCCGTATTTGTTATTCGAGAGGTAAAGAAATCATACGTTGGCGAGACCCATAAACGAGGTTTGCGTGCAAGAGGCAATAGACTACCGAGGACAACGACAAAGTTACCATTGTACCTCTAGAACGGCGATCTGTATTCCAAATAGTGTTATCGATGTGTTAATGACTTTTGGTTAGGGTTGCTATTTATAAAATTACTAATTTAGAATAGAGGGCGTTAAAAGGCCGGATTTTTCCGCCTGAAACCTCGATACTGTTACTTGTTTTTTGGGTTAGGTACGATATCGTAAGAAAACTTCTATAAACTTAAATGTAATACATTTATTGATTATATAGGTGGCATTTTTTTCCACAAGCTTTCTGCATCTTCCACGCAACTTGAATATTCCATCCGTCCAGAACTCGTCAGGTTTTTCGGCGAGAAACTTCTCGATATGATCTTTCGTATGGACCAAATTATACCAAACCCAATATAAATTGTAACCGGATAGCACTGCGTTTGCATTTAGACTGCTTCTAATGCGTCTACAATGCGAACGCAGTACTTGGAAGTCATCATAGAAAAACGAATGCATTGCTGTCCAGTATATTAGTATAGGTGGCTCTAACGCGTGCAACAACACCGTACGCGACGTACACACAGCATAATTTTTTTTTCTTTCTTTATTTATTTATTTGAATTTTACAATTTGTCCAGTAGGACATTTGGTAAAATATTATAGCTTAGTCGTATAATAATATAACATGTGGATGGCTACCCTCAGTGAGGTACCATCTTCGAGTTTGATTGATTTATTTCTTTATTGAGGTGAGTATTTGTTTGTTAGGTTATGTCCTTTGTGAGATCTGTTGGGTGTCACAGCATAATGACGCGGGTGGTCAGTGGAGGCTGATAGTTTCGACAGCAAGCGAGTGTCACGTAAACTTGAGGGTTGGGTGATAAAATAACTATAGTTTGTGTCGTAACACAACTATTAATTTTGTTTTAATTGAACTTTATTACAAATTCAGCAATCAAACTGGAATACATCGGTGAACCCGGATGACTACAGAAAATCTCACCGGGCATCTCCGGGCGCTATTGAAACTACTAAAAATTAGGGGAAACCCATTAGGCGAATGACAGCTCTATACCTTCGGTGAACGCCATGCAAATTACCGATATGCTTCCCGTTTTTATGCTCAGCGATTTTCTAATACTCATCACCATCCGAATGCTCGAAAAATAACAAATATTGGATTATATAAATAATAAGGAAATCTCTACAAAATCCATTACATCAGCAAAGACGAAGAAACCAAATACAAGATCCTAATCATCCTAGACTTTTAGTCACCTTGGGAATGGTCCATTTGGATTCACATATCAGCATTGGACAAATACAACGAAACAAGATTTCATAGCAGTGGATGTCCCAATACATGCAATTGTCATTATTGGTTATGTGGCGGATCGGTATCAATAGGACGCCGACAGGTCGAGGCACCAATGCGGCGCAACATCTCCCGGGCACCAATCATCCGCGGGTACCAACCGCCAACATCAGAGGGCTACGGCGACAACGAGTCTGTCTATCTCGCTAGCGGTCGAATATACGGGCGAATGATACAAATACCGCACCTAGCGAGACTCCCTCTACGTCTAAGGCAGGGACTACCGGGCATGGCCTTACTGACGAGTCCACCGATAGTCCCGGGACGAAACGCAAAACTCTCTTTTCACCTGGCAGCGACAACCTTCGCCACAGTTACATCAACATTGGTTGCGACAGGTGCTCAATCAATATCGTTGGAGCTTACATGTTTAAGCTGGAACATTCAATGTCAAAGTCAAAATCATTGGACTGCGTTCCTTCCAACTTCACTACGGCTATTAACTGTCGAATTTGTGTAGATTTTGTCTCAAAAATTTTGTCAGGATATCTTGAATGATGACGTTCGACATATTTTTCGATGAAGTTATCGAGCTCAGTTTACGACATATTTCGCTGTCTAAGATTCAACGGATTTCTTCGTACTTAGCTACTATATTCGGTAATACAAATCAAATGGAGGTGATTCCCCGCGTAACAATAGTCGCGTATATGGAATAACAATCTTTCATATTTTTATATTTACTTGGGAGGTAACGACAGTCGGTTGAATAGGTTTCTTCGTACTTAGGTACTTCGTTCGGTAGTACAAGCCGAATGGGGGTAACTTTCCTGCAAAGTCGAAAATATAGAATAACAACTTTTAATATTAATCAGTCGAAAATATAGAATAACAATTTTTGATATTAATCTGTTATAAAATTTTAGCATATCAAGAAACGTGACCTCTTAATTTTAAGACATGTGATAATTTATTTGTACGTGTATGAGAGAATGATATAATGTATGGTAATAGTCGTGTAATATCAAAAGATTTAAGATCAAAAGTTTAAAGTAGATTATTAGAAATAGATTATTAAAAAAAAGTAAAAAGATTGGAAAAAAGAAGCCAACACCACACGGAGTTCCCAGGCGGTCACCCATCCAAGTACTATCCGTGCCCAGCGCTGCTTAACTTTCGTGATCGGACGAGAACGAGTGCTTTTTTTTTTTTTTTTTTTAAACTGTTTATTAAAACCCAATATACAATTATAAATACATTATAGTGTTCACAATAAACGGTGAATTTATATAATGGTATCTTAGACAAAGGTACCGATACGCAACGGTACTACGTAGCCATGCTGTAATATGTGTCGACGCTTTACATTTTTCGTGTTGAATATATCTTTTGGTTTAAGCCGCTGGAGGAGCGGAGCTTCTATGTGATTTTGTTTTTACTTGTTTTTGTTGTCCTGGAAACTGGGTCGCAAAAACAGGACGCTTCGGTAGTATGTTTTTGGGTGATGTGGAATTTGGGGGGGGTGGGATGAGGGGGCGGGGGGGGGGTGTTAAATAAATAAGTTTCTTTTAAAAGAAGGAGAATTGCGAAAATTACAATGTTTGCACCTGTGTTGTACGGGGGCAGAATTGAGTTTTATCGGTTTTAATGGATTTTCTTTCTTATTTTATTATGGGTTCAGTATCCACCAATATTTTTTTGAATTTTTTCTATGTTTGTCTTTGGTGTCTTTTAGAGGGAGGGCCATGTTGTATCTCCATCTAGTGTCTGCGGTGTGACCGTCTAGGTTTTCTTCGTAAAGTATAGTTTGGGTCCCTATTTTTCTTTTTATGTGATAAATTATCGGGATGTTATTTTGGTCTTATAGGTAGTTTTTTCCGTCAAGGTATGGGAAAGCTTCTGGCGGGATGTAGCCTGTTGTCAGAGTGTTTTTGTAATATGTGTCATTTGGAAATAAGCAGCTGAAGATTAAACTATTTTCTTTTATCTTTGCCGCTTGCGCGAAGTGGTTTCGTATTAGCTTTAGGATGTGACAGTCTATGCGGTGAACGTTGGCTAGGTCGTATATTATTTTGTTTTTTACGTATTTTTTGAATCCGCTGTGTTCGGATCTGTAAGTGCTCAGACAAGCTCTGATGCATTTTCTTTCGAATATGCGAATTTTTTCCATTTGGGAGGCTGATATGTTGTACCAGATTGGGCAGCCGTAGGTTATGATCGGTCTGATTAGTGCTTGATAGCATAGAATTTTTACTTTGCTATCGAGATGTTTGGAGTAGAATAGTTTTTTCATTTTCCAAAATGCTTTATTGGCCTTGGTAAGTTGAATTTCTGTGTGCTGCTTGTAGTTTAATTTGTAATCTATGTTTACCCCTAAGTATTTTACGCAATTTTTGTGTGGTATGAGGGTCCCTTTGTCTGTTTTTTCTCTTATCTGAAATTTTTTGCAGTGTTCTCTTTCTATTGGGCCGATTTCACTTGACTTGGGTCTAAACAGTATGGTTTCGCATTTACTTATGTTGATTTTTAGTTTCCATGCGTGGTAATAGTCGTTTATTTTCTCAAAGAGTTCTTGGAGTTCCGTTTTTATAGTTTTGGTTTTGCGGCCTGTTACGTATACGATTAGGTCGTCTGCGAAGGCTATGGAGCGTTTATGGGTGGATGTATTGAGATCAAAGAGGTTTAGTAAGTCGCTGTTGTAAATACTGAAAAGTAACGGGGAATTTACTGTACCTTGTTGTAGACCGTTTTTTATGGAGAATTCTTTGCTTGATGAGTGTGAACCTTCAGTCATTACGAATGTTCTGTTTGTGGTCATGTCCCAGACTATTTTAATCAGGTGTTTAGGGAACTTTTTTTTGGTCAGTTTGTATATGAGACCTGGGATCCAGACTGTGTCGAAGGCTTTTTCGAGGTCTATTAAGCCGGCGGCTACTCGATCTTTTGCGTTTAGAGCCCAGCAGATGTCCGACGTGAGTTTGTTTATTGCGTGGATTGTGGAGTGTTTGTGTCGGAAGCCGAATTGATTCTCTGGGATTATGTTATTTTTTGTGCAGAAGGAGGTTAGGGGGTTGTTTATGATTATTTCAAATACTTTGCTTATGTTGGGGAGGAGACTTATGGGTCGTAGGTTTGCGGACGATGAGCCGTCTTTATCCTTTTTTGTTATAGCTATCAGTTTGGCTTTTTTCCATTTTCTGGGGAAGTATGTGTTGTTTAGAGCATTGTTGAAGAGTACTGTGTAGTATCATTTTATTTTGTTCGGTAGGCGCTTGAGTAAGATGTTTGGGATGCCGTCGAAGCCGGAGGATTTTTTGTTGTTTAGTTTGGAGAGGATTGTGTTTAGTTGATTGTAATTTGTGAAGTAGTTTATTTCTGGATCTGGTTGTTTGGGATTGTCTGCGGTGTTTTCGTTTGAGACTGTGCAGACTGTTTTGTTTAGCGTTTTGTCTTGTTCCATTTCATTTTTGAGTTTGTTAGTTTCGGCGATGATAATTCTGTTTAGTTGTTCTCGGCCCATGTGTTCGTTTTGCGTATGTATTTTGGAAAAGTGGGTGCCGATGATGTCTAATTTTTCTGTTGTTTTAGTTATTATGAAGTTACCCTCGGTGTCTTTGATGGTGTTGTGTATCGTTATACCTGCTTCTTGGATGAGGGAGGCATTTTCTGGGGGCAATTTGAGAGGTGGGATGGGGTTTTGTTCTTTTGGTCTAAAGATTTGATTTATTTGTGGGAACATGTTGGCTGAGTCGTTTTTGGAGATGTTTTTTATTTTGTTTGTCCAGTAATGGTTTATAGAAATTGCGAATTCTTGTTTCAGTTGCGCTTTTATTCTGTGTAGTAGGAACTTTAGGAATTCTAATTCTTCTCTTTTGTCGTAAGAATAGTTAAATTTTATATTGTTTATTTTGGACAGTATGTAGCTTTTATCTCGCTGTAGATCTTTTATTTTATTATTTATATAGGGCTCGCATGAATTTTTTTGTTTTATGATTGGCACGGATTTTTGGAGGGCGATTTGTGTGTGTTTTTCTATTTCGTCTAGGAATGAGTCGATTTGTCTGTTTGTTAGGTTGACGTTGTTGTAGATCTCTAGGTCGCAGTTTTGTTCGAGTGTGTTTTGGAACTTTTTCCAGTCTGTCTTTTTGTAGTTGTACCTGGGTGTCTCGGTCTGGGTTTCGAGAGTTAGGAAGTCAGATGTGTTTTTGTTAATTTGAAATACTAGGGCGTTATGGTCACTGTCATAGGCTAAGGTTTTTAGGGTGTTGTTTGGACGTAGGTTTTGGAATTTTAGTCGCGCATCTGCTAGGCATATGTCCAGGTATGAGCCTCCTTTTGGGTAAGAGGGTAGCTCGGAGCTGTATAAGTTTGTTTTGTAGTGGATGCTTTTATTGTCTAGCCAGTTTCTAATGAAGTTGCCTCTCGTGTTGTTTATTTCGTTTTTCCAGCTTGTATGTTTTGTGTTAAGGTCTCCTGCTATTATGTAGTAGTTTTCCGGTTTGTTGAGCTGCAAGAGTTCGAAAAGGTTATTGAATTCGTAGTTAAATTCTTTCTGGTTTCCGTAGGTTGCGTAGGCTGCAGTGATGAATAAATTTTCCTTATTGCTTATTTTTACTTTTATGATCGTTGTTTCTAAGGTTCTGAAACGTGTTATTTTATCAATTAGGATCGTTTTGTATTGTATAGGGTTTTTTATGAGGATCGCTGTTCCTCCTCCTTGACTGGCGTTCGGTCTGTCGTGTCTTATCATGGTGTAGTTTTTGAAGTGTACATTGTGTCTTTTGTTTAGTTTTGTTTCTGAGATGAGTACTATATCGGGGGCTTCTTTATTTAGTAGGGTTACCATACTGTATCTTTTTTGGTTTGAAATTAAAGAGTTAGCATTTATTGCGATTATTTTCAGATGTTTTAGGTTAAATTTATGTGTTTTTTGCTGTGATTGTTGGTTTGGCGTGTTTTGGTTATTCGTCGTCTGTACTAATGAAAGTGCTGAAGATGGCGTCGATCCTTTCTTCGTGCGTTAATAGAGTGTTTTTTATTTCGTTTAGTTGCATTTGTTGTTCTTTTAACGCTTGGAGGATACCTTTTTTAAAGTCTTCGATAACGTTTATAATGTTTAGATGGGGGGAGTTATCGATTGTGATTGGGCTTTGGCTTGAACGCGGATCTAAGTTTGCTGATTGTGGGGAGATTTTGGTTGTTTGATTTAGTGTTGTTTGCTGCTTCACTACGTCAGAGAACTTTAGTTCTGGGACGTATTCGCGACTTATTTGGGCAATTCGTTGTGTCTTTGCTTCTTTGTCTTTTTTGATTTTATCTGCTAGCTTTTTACGAAGCTCTACGAGTTTGGGGCAACCTTTGTATGACGCGGGGTGTCCGTAGTTTTTACAGTTGACGCAGAATATTTTGTCTTTGGTTACTGCGTTTTCCTTTTTTATTGTGCAGTCGCCTGGGCCATGGGGCTCACTGCATTTAACACAGCGGTAGTTTAGGTTGCAGTTTTGCGCTGTGTGGCCTAATCGCTGGCATTTGTGGCATTGAGTTATGTCATCCCTTTTTTTTATTATTTTTTCCCATTTTATCTTGTAGTAGTTAAAATAGTTTATTTTTAGTAGGTTGCTTATATTGCTGTCGGGGGATAGCTGTATTATGTAGATTGGGAGCAATATATTGTTCTCCCTTGATTTTTTTGTCGTAAATCGTGAGACTTTTGTAAACTGGACGTCGTCTATTTGTAGAGCTTGTAGGTCTGTGAGTATTTCTGTTTCAGTGTAGCTATTGTCTAGACCTTTTAACAAGTATGTGTGGTGTTTCTCTATTTTGGGTGTGTATGTGTAGAAGGTTGTGTTCGCTGAGAGGAGTGTTTGTTTCGCTTTATGGAAGTCGGATAGGTTTCGGAGGTAAAGTGCGTGTTTACCTGAGTGTATTCTTTTGATATGAAATTGCTTGATGTCTGCTATTTTCTCTATGAGCATTACCGTGTCCTTGGGGTCTTGTAGGAGTATGTTTATGGGTGGCGGCCTGTTGTCTTTTGTGGTGGGTGGGGTGCTCGTGCGTTCCTCCGCGGAGCATCCGGTGGGGCGTCCGTCCGGTGCTCGGTCCCCCCTTGGCGGTGTTGGAGGCGCCGGGCCTCCTGGGTTGTACGGTGGGGTGCGACGCCCTTGCTGCGCCGATTGTTCCGGTGACGTGGTGGGACCGTGTCTTCCCGTTTTGCCTCGTAATGTTTCGTTTTTCTTTTTTATTTGCTCTAGCGTTGATTTCCACGTGGAGTTTGATGGTCCCGGTTGTGGATGAGGCTCTGGTTCAGATTGTAATATACTGAACCTATTTTTTGTTACTATCGCTGGAGGCGAAGTAGCTCTTGTGGGCTTCATGTTTTTGGTTTCGTTAGCCTTTTCTTCTTGGCTGGGGTGATGATCTACAGCTGTGTTTCTTGGGGTGTTTGCTAGACTTTTTGCCCTGGCCACCAGATTAGGTTGTGGGTTGAGTTTCCGCGTCTTTTGAGCGGGGAGTCTTAAGATACTGTTGAATTCCCTGGCTGTTTTATGTATAATTATTTTTCTCTTGATGGCTTTTTTCATTGGGTCTACGGTGGGTTCCCTTTCGTTGCTCTTGGCTTCATTATCGGTGGCTTTTATTTTTTTGTACAGTTTTATTTTGTCTTATCTTATTTTATTTTCTTTTTGTTCTTATTTGTATTTATGGAGATAATGACGATGCAGTATTTTTCACTTTTTTGTCACTATTTTGTCACTTGATCCTTCTACTTTAGTGGATGTTAGTCTACTCCGACGCGCGCTCCGAGGGGTCCGTCCCGCTCGGTGGTCAACAGTCGACTCGGCGAGAACGAGTGCACTCAACGCGGTTTGAGCGTTGGCTGAAGTAAATTTTTCTATTACTGAATATTCATTTACAAAAAGTATATAAAAATATAATATTATCTATGTCATATAAATATAATATAAATTTACGTGAAGAGCAATGGTATTTGCGCACGTGCATCCAGATGTGTAAAATATTACGTAGCTTTTTAAAAATATGGGTTATAGGGTTCCATCATGTAGGTACGCGTGTACTTGAAAAATAACGGGAGTCAGGCGGACGAAATTTTATAATTGATTTTCTCGAAAACGGAGCCTTGTATCGAAAATTGCTACTCTACATTTTCGACTTACTTTTGCATGAGCTATCACCTTCTTTCGGCTTGTACCACAATTTTCAGTACACCCTGTATATATACAGGGTAGTTGGTAACTGGTTGTACAAGCGGAAAGGGGGTGATTCTACGCGAAAAAAGAAGTCGAAAATATAGAATAAAAATTTTTCGTTTGAGGCTTTGTTTTCGAGAAAATTGACTTTGAATTTTCGCTCGGTACGCGTGCACTTTATCACGTCTCGTTATAACGAATCTCACTGTAGATCGTTGTCTCGATGGAAAAATTAAAAAAAAAAAAAACTTTTTATTCTATATTTTCGACTTCTTTTTTCGCGTAGAATCACCCCCTTTCCGCTTGTACCACCAGTTACCAACCTCCCTGTATATAACACTAGAGCGACTGATTCATTCGTTAACGCCCAGCCCAACCTTCTTATTATCCAATCGGAAGCAATGTCCATTGCCCTCACTTTCCTAACTAAAATTTTCATCAACCAATCCGATGGTCCCGTGTGCCAGACACACCCATCACTAGCTTTCCTCCGCTACAGCATCGTCTCTGAACTTCACTTATTCTTCATCGTTAGAATAGTCAACACATCTTTACCAGGTTTCTACCCTTAGATCAATCACTTACTTAACTTGTACATACGCATCAGCGTAATTAGCTTCTATATAAAGTTGTTGGAATAAACTGTAATTTATTAATTGAACCACCCCTTATTATCCCAACAGAAATAAGGGGATCGATCAGTTCGTGGCGTCGATTATCTAATCGTAACGGGAATTTACAACTCCCGTTGACGTACTCCGCGAATGGTCGAAGAAACAATTTTTTTTTAAAGGATGCTCACATCCTATGCATTGCTAAAGTGGGGCGCGTGAAATTCGACTTTTTCGAAGTTCAACTCTTATGTATAATATATGAAAAAGAGATACGTTTTCTTCTCAAAGAATAAGCGCTAAAACTGGAGATATGAAATTTGATAGACGAACTTCTCATTAAAAGTAGGCAGACGTTTCAGCGTTTTTCGAAATTCAACTTTCGTGGGAATAAAAAGAAGAAATAGGTTTTTTTCTCAAAAGATAAGCGTATTTGCACATCCAGTTCAGCTAGAGATTTGGCGAACAAATTCCTCATTAAAAATAAAATAAAAAAATAAAAAAAAAACGCGTTTGAGGGTTTTTTGAAAATCACCTCCTAAAAGGTGTTCGAATAGATGGCAGTGAACAGAAATTTAAATATTGTGCGGGCGAAGCCACAGGCGGACAGCTATGATATAAAGAGCTGAATCTAGGCCCATATGACGAAACCGCACGGTTACAGAAAATATCAAACGTACTCAAAACAAATAGAAAGATAGGAATAGGAGACAACAACTTAAACGCACAAGACAAAGCACACATAAAAAGACCTCTTTTATTTTTCAATGACCAACGCGACGACATAGTTTGCTTACGAACCAATACAGAGTTTAAGTGAAGAAGAGATAGAACAAATACTAAAAGAAAATCATGACTTGATAGGACATCCCGGAATACAAAAGACGTACGACAGAATCAGAAGACAAATATAATATCCCACATCTAATGGACAGAATAAAAACCAGAATACGTGCATGAACATTTTGTTTCATTATTTGTTCTTCTTTACGTTATGGGATAAACGCAAACATAAGTAGTAGATATATTTGTTTATAACGAAATACAATAGTACTGGTATCAGACAATTTTTTAACGTCAATTCTCTGAAAAACGAAATTTTAAACGAATTTGATATTGTTTCCAACAACTTGTACTATTTAATTCCCACCAACAATGAACTAAATTAAAAATTGTTAAGTATTATAAAAATAAATATTATTATGAATCAACAGAATTATAGAGCGCAAAATATTTTGCGTCTGGATAACAGCTTTAATTTTACGTGTTTCTACATTTTTAAATTCAGATTGCCACCATGAAAAACATTATTTCCATTTTACTATCTAATAATTTAGATATTGAAAAATAAACGTTTTATAACATTTAATATTCATCTAAATGTGGCTACTCTTTTAAGTCTTTGCAACATTAAAACAACACTTTATGCAACGTTTCATAAGAATTAAACAATCATTTATTATTATTTTCGCAGTATTTGTTACATTCTCGACGAAACTGATCCCGAAGGCGAAATATTTCCTTCGTTTGAGATTCAGATGTGTTTGGAGGTGAGTATTTCTGCAGATGTGACTATGTCGAACTATTTAAAAACACTCGATTTTTTTTAACTATATATCTTTACCTTTTAAGTGAAAAAAAGGGTTAAAAGGACATGAAATCTAGACACGACCTTAATATGTTACTAACATAAATTAAGTATCACTTTCATATACGTCTAATCAACATACAACTAATAAATATTAAAAACTTTTACAATACTAAATTATATGTTACAATTTTCTATCTTTATAAATACGTAAAATTCTTATTGTTAAATGAAGCACGTGCATGTACCTAATGCAACAATTCTTTAATCATTCTCTCTGCTGGTTTATATGTTGATAGAACCCTAGTATTGTTTTCCGACCGCCAGTGGAATTAGATGATCCGGAAGGTTTCTATGCTTTCTTCGAGTCACTTCTACTTGAAATGATGAAAATGGGCACCCTCATACCACGCGTCGATCCTCAGTTGCATGAAGGTCGAGAAAATTACGCGGTATATTATTTATCACTGATATTTCTGACTAGTATATTGACAATTGTTTTTACAATTTTTAATAGAACAATTTTTGATAAAACATTAATAGTCGACTAATTTTTTCCTTCCATACAAACTATATTAATTGTATTTTCATCGTCGAAGCTCGATGTTGCTGAAGAGGAAGGTATCGTGTTTATGTTGGAAGAAACTTGCAATCGGGCAAAGCTGGCCTTAATAGAAGTGAAAGGACATGTATATGTAATTATCTGAACTTGAATTTAACATTTTCATAAAAATTACCGTATTTCTTATTTCTCTTATTTCAACCATTGAAATGCAATTTATTTATTTAAGAAGCCAGACCGGATGAATATATTTTAATTATTTCTTGTATTCTAATCTTATATTTTCTGAGATATCACTGTGATGTTGAGTTTTTGTAAATTTTTGAATTCAAGACAGGTTACTCTTGACGAATTCTCGTTTCGTTTTGGGTTTCAAGGTCAACTGAAGATCAGCTTATTCTAGCTCGTTGAATTGGTCTTTTTAGCCGCTACAACGGAGTATCTAAAAAATATGATGTTAAAAATAATCGTTAAAAAAAATAAAGTTAACTTGATATCTCAGAAAACATAAAGCATCAAAAAATCGAAATATATTTATTCAATCGGTCTTCTCAAGTACAACAAGTTTCACTTCAAACATTTTTTGCTAAAGTCAATAAATAACGAGCTATTCTAAGTGATAGTATTCACTGATTCACCCTGTATATTCTGACATAACCTCAAATAATTAATGACAAGGAATTACTGGCACAAATTATTATCCACAGATATACGAAATCTACTCGTGGCTGTGGACAGACGATAAACAGGAATATTTATCCTATTTTTTGAGATTTTCTCAATACGTAAGTCCCGAGCAAAGGGAAATGATCGAACATCATCCAGAGTTTATCCCAGATAACCTGAAAGAAAAGAAACCAGATTTAGCGGACTTCAAGCGGGAAATAGATTATTTTATGTCTCTGTACAACCAGTGCGATCAACTGCAAAATGAGCAAATCTTTTGTCGATGGTTGAAACTTGATATAAAACCTTTCAAGCAGACGCTCTTGAACATAATTTGCAAATGGGCTAACGTGCTGAAGGAGTATCTGGTCAACCGAATAACCACACAGTAATTAAATTTTTAAAATTTCTATTAAATTTAACCTTCATTTGATATTGCAAGATTTTTACGGTTAAAATTCTTCTGATCGATACTTTTCGAGGTTATGTTGTTTCGAGAAAGTATGTTGATATTTTATTAGACTTATTATTGAGAACTTATATTTATATTTATGTTATATTTATGAGCATTTATACTGTATTATAGAATTAATCTAGCAAGATACAGATTTGAAAGTACAGACAGTGTCTTTTAAGAGTTTCATAGACGCTTTTGTGCATTTATTGATCGATTCGAAAGACTCAACTGGATCAGCAATATTATTCAGATAATTCCAGATTCTGGTGATATGGCGATAAATGGGGTTGATAAATCTGAGATATTAAAAAATTCTACACGGCAGACGGGAGTGTTGCAAAAATGACGTATTCCTTCATTGAAATTAATTAGTCGAAATAAGGAGGACTAGTCTACTAAGTTATTTTACTTAAGTTACTAAGTTACTAGTCTACTAAGTTAAAAAGAAATGAAATATCAACTAACTTTCTCTAGTCCTTGCGTGTTAGAATGTTGAGTCTATAGAGTACGTAGCATTGTAGTTTTGACCAAAATGGTAAGTAAGAAAGCGATAGGGACCGCGTTACAAAATGTAGGAGTCTGGGGTGTGATCTTTCAATAAGTTGAAGACATGTTCTTAAGAGAAGTCTAAGGAACACGATATAGAAGGTAGGAATTTTTGTTGTGATCTTTCAATGAGCTGTGCATATCGACTGAAGAGAAGCCTAAGGAACATCATATAAGACGTAGGAATTTATGTTATAATCTTGCAATAAGCTGAAGATAATATCAGCAAATATGCTGAAGAGAAGCCTAAGGAACGTGATACAAAATGTAGGAATCTGAGGTGTGATCTTTCAATAAGCTGAAGATATTTGCTGAAGAGAAGCCTATGGAACATGATACAAAACGTGGGAATTGTTGTTATAATCTTTCAATAAGTTGAAGACGTTTTCTGAAGAGAAGCCTAAGGAACATGATATAGAAGGTAGGAATTTTTGTTGTGATCTCTCAATATGCTGTGCATATCGACTGAAGAGAAGCCTAAGGAACATCATATAAGACGTAGGAATTTATGTTATAATCTTGCAATAAGCTGAAGATAATATCAGCAAAATTTGCCGAAGAGAAGCCTATGTAATATTGTACAAAACGTAGAAATCTATGTTGTGATCTCTCAATATGCTGTGCATATCGACTGAAGAGAAGCCTAAGGAACATCATATAAGACGTAGGAATTTTTGTTATAATCTTGCAATAAGCTGAAGATAATATCAGCAAATATGCTGAAGAGAAGCCTAAGGAACATGATACAAAATGTAGGAATCTGAGGTGTGATCTTTCAATAAGCTGAAGATATTTGCTGAAGAGAAGCCTATAGAACATTGTACAAAACGTAGAAATCTATGTTGTGATTTTTCAATAAGCTGAAGATATTTACTGAAGAGAAGCCTATGGAGTATGATACAAAACGAAGAAATTTTTGTTAGAATCTTTCAATAAACTGAAGATATTTGCCGAAGAGAAGTTTATGGGACATGATACAAAAAGTAGAAATCTATGTTGTGATCTTTCAACAAGCTCTGCATATTGACTGAAGAGAAGCCTGTGGAATATAATACAAAACATAGGTATCTATGTTGTAATCTTTCAATAAGTTTTGCATATTGACTGAAGAGAAGCCTATGGAACATGGTACAAAACGTGGGAAATGTTGTTATAATCTTTCAATAAACTGAAGATATTTGCCGAAGAGAAGCTTATGGGACATGATACAAAAAGTAGAAATCTATGTTGTGATCTTTCAACAAGCTCTGCATATTGACTGAAGAGAAGCCTGTGGAATATAATACAAAACATAGGTATCTATGTTGTAATCTTTCAATAAGTTTTGCATATTGACTGAAGAGAAGCCTATGGAACATGGTACAAAACGTGGGAAATGTTGTTATAATCTTTCAATAAACTGAAGATATTTGCCGAAGAGAAGCTTATGGGACATGATACAAAAAGTAGAAATCTATGTTGTGATCTTTCAACAAGCTCTGCATATTGACTGAAGAGAAGCCTGTGGAATATAATACAAAACATAGGTATCTATGTTGTAATCTTTCAATAAGCTGAAGATAGTTACTGAAGAGAAGCCTATGGAGCATGATACAAAACGTAGAAATTTTTGTTAGAATCTTTCAATAAACTGAAGATATTTGTCGAAGAGAAGCTTATGGGACATGATACAAAAAGTAGAAATCTATGTTGTGATCTTTCAACAAGCTCTGCATATTGACTAAAGAGAAGCCTGTGGAATATAATACAAAACATAGGTATCTAAGTTGTAATCTTTCAATAAGCTGAAGATATTTACTGAAGAGAAGCCTATGGAGTATGATACAAAACGAAGAAATCTTTGTTAGAATCTTTCAATAAGCTGAAGATATTTACTGAAGAGAAGCCTAAGGAACATAATACAAAACGTATGAATCTGTGTTGTGATCTTTCAATAAGAACATTATCATGCAGTAATCAAATTCTTCTCATTTAAAATTACAGTTTTAAACATCATTTAAAACCGTTGCAATCGAAGTTGTTCTAATCGATACTTTTCCATGCTGTTCCGGAAAAGAATTGCGACATTTTATTAGATTTACGATTGTTTACTAGGAAACTAATGAAGCACTGGTATTCTACGTATATTTAATGACTCGTGACATTAATGCAATTAGTTGTGGTCAGGAGTATCAATACTAAACACTTCTGACGAAATGTAAACATGTTTTCTCCAATACCGTATAATTTAATCCACGTCTAATGAGAAATATCTATTTTGAGCCATTTTGATACCACTAACATTCCGACTACGATTTTCCAGAAATTATTTTACTTTGCAGTTTCAGTTGGACGCATAAGCAAGTGAAACATAAATCTGAATGGCATATTTGCATTCGTGACGCGAATAAACTGCACAAGTTTTATATACGAAAGATTATTTTGGCCAGCTCGAATGTTATTATGCCATGCTATTATTTTTACATTAAAGAATCATTAAGCTATCGTCTAAATATAATATCGCGCTGTATAGTATGCAAATCTCGTTTAAGCAGGATTGTCATTAGTAAAAAAAATAGTCGTACAGAATAGAGCATAATATTTATATTGAACAAATAATGATTAGTATTTGAAGGATATAAGAAGAATTATCCATTAGAATATTTTATTTTATTTTTGGAAATGAACTAACTGATCCAACAGCAAAAATTGCATCCACTGAAGAACCATGTCAGCTTCCCATATGCAGCACGTCATTTCACATTGTAAAATATATCGAAAAAATATGCGAACAAAACTAAGACGCGTTACTGGAAAATTGCGATATAAATTCACTCCACAAATTAATCCCTAGTTTCTCTGATTTGAAGATAAATTAAGAATTTAGTCGTAAAGAACAAACTGCAATAACTAACATGGAACACTGCAAATATAACTCACATAATAAAGGAAAAGAGCATAGTGTCGACAATAATGTTAAGAATATGCTCGCATGGATGCCTTTTCAACAAAAGATTATCAACTTCTGTAAAGAAATTAAGATATTAGACAGAATTTGATAAGCCAGCGAATATAAAAATAATCGCTAATGATCTTCACTGTCGATACAAGTTTAAATAAAATCAATAATATTAACAATAATAATAATATTTTATTTTACTAGGATTAAAATCGAATAATATACTTATTCTTAAATGTAATTTATTTTCTTCTCTATTCCCCACTTCATTCGTTTGAGAATATTAACATATCGGTATAATGTTAAGAAGAATGTTCCTTTAACAGCCTACTCTTCGTGTACTCTTCCCATTGGACGTTTCGAATGCAATTAAATATTATTGAGACATCCGAGTAATCTATAAAAGGGAGTTCTATGAATGCGAATCACATGTTGACCTCTAACTGCAAATAGAGCCGATTTCTCTGAAACCACAATCCTAACGTTCGCTGTTGGCACTAATCCTGTATATTTGTGCAACTGAATAGTAAACTGAGTATTTGGCTCGGAATCACTATTCCGGGAAACTATCAAAGTACCTATTGCGCGCGCAACCAATGTAAACATTTCAAGTGAAACTGATCATTTATCTATTACTGGAATAATACGTTGACTTGATATAATTTTAGGCTCGCCTATTGTCCTTTCATTTGATGCTTAATGTATTGATCCATTAAACAACTTTTAACGTAATAACAACATTTACATGCACTGTTGAAAATTTTCTAATTCTTGTAGAGACTTAGTTATAGAATACATCAGAAACTTGTCATCGATATTCGCTCTCTAAACGAACAACGTTGCCACATTGGAATTAGGTTGGGGTTAGGTTGCAGAAGCATATTTCACTTCCGCGCGTAATTATGAATTTTTATCTTTCTTATTCGTTCATTTTCATAGGATATGATAGGTAGACACTGTTTTTATTGCATCTATAATAATTAGTATCATGATATATAATGATGTATTGGGTTTCCCGGAAAGTTCGTTTCGATTTTTCGAAAGTTCTTCGCCGAAAAGCCTAAGAGGTTATGGAATGATGGAATATTCAAGTTGCCTGAAAGATGGAGAAAGTTTGTGGAACAAATGACACCTATATAATTCAGTAAATGTAAATTGAATCGAAATGTGAATCGGAACGAACTTTCCGGGCTACCCAATATGATAATTCTATATTATACAGATTCTCTACGTACATTTATAGATCTATAGATCTATAAATCTGTAAATGTTCTATATATATAGAATTACTATACACACATAACCTTTTTTTTTCGTTCGATATAAAATGTCAGAGAACAAAAAACTACTTTAACGATTGAAATTTCGCTTCTCGTTCATTTTAGATTGGAGAATTTAGCAGAATTTTTGAAAGCAGCAATGGAAAATTTCTCGCGTCCTATACACGAAGATGACTATGACGCACTTCTAGAAACTATATACTATTTAAAGGAAGTCAGGGATCGTCAATACGAGATCGAAGACATGTTTGATCCAATTAAGGTAATACCCGTAACAAAAATTTCCATAATAAATAATAAATATAGAGCATTAGAACCTTCATTATTCGAACTAATCAAAGGCACACGCTGTTGAAGTAATCAAATAATTTTGTTGAGATTACGGAAGCGTGTAGCGAACCGATAAACTAAGAAACCATTTTGGGGAAAATCGCGAAAAGGAAATAAAAGTGTTTTCGTTCTTTTACTTTTTTATTTCCACTTACTTGTTTGTCTTATCGTCTCTCTAAATCTTTAAGTGCTTTATTTAATTTTGAAAATGTGCACTTGCACGCGGAATTATTTTTAGACGATGACGAGTATACTTGACAAAAGCGGAGAAAGTGCACTGGCATGAAAATAAATTGAAATAAATTACAACTATGATAACGAAACTATCACATGACAATTACTAAAATTACACATTTTTCTAGTTCCGTTGCTTTGAGAAATCCATTGTTTGTTTACAGATTCGTTAATATTATTTAAATTAATTATAATTTATTATTCCATATCATTTAATATATTAATATTTGATATATTATTTAAATTAATTATAAATAATATATAATTTAATATATAAATTGAATTCGAAGTCAGGTTAATTCGTAAACAATACAGATGATCAATATTTGACATTAAAAATATCTTTATACCAAATAATCAAATATTTGGAAAAACCAGAAATGAAAGAATTTAATTTGTTTTTAAGGAAGAGAATGGTATTCTTTAAAACAAAGAGCCACACCTAATGCCATCGCATAAATATTTATATTATTTTATTGAATCATGTATGATCCATCTTCTTCTATTACTACAAAATGCATCATACATAATTCAATAAAATAATATGATCCAAAAAATGTTGTGCACTCCATTATTTCCTTATAGAACGAAAACATCTTTTGGGACAACCTAATACAACGTTTCATATATCAGTCGATTCACTGAAAATCATTTCACATTAGCTGTATTTGTTGCCGCTAGGCCGCTGGATATAATAGTCTATCCTAACTTATATAACCTAACCTATAACCTACCGATTTTCCTTTTTTATTTATACTTATATATTTATATACTTATATACATATATACATATGTATATATGTATAGTATTTATATAATATATAAAAAATGATTACCTGATCGATGAGTAATCGTAACTTAAATGTAATTAAATTTTTTTGCAAATATTTTGGAAACTAAGTGGGGTGGAAAGTTACGTGAATGTACAGTAAGAAAATACTTAGAATGTTGATCTTGGCTACATATTATGTGTATATAGTCATTGAAATCGATGTCCTCTATTTTGCATATAATTACAACAATTAATATTAAATAACAAAAACCCCTAAAAAGTTCAACAACTGCTAATGTGCGAATATACAGTTTATCATCTTCCATAAATTGTGTGTTAATACCGAGAAACGATCTGCCCGTGTAAGTTGCTGCATCCACCTTCAAGCATATTAATTTGCCTTTTATTTTCTCTATAATTTTTCTCCTTACTTCAATTGCCTGCTCAATAAGAGCATCACGCACTTTATGTGAATTTATTTTTTCTTTTTGGAAATTTATTATCTGAATTATATTTCTAAACCCGTCGTTATCTATCGGAGAGAGTGGCCTATCATGTATTGTGATTAATCTGATGCATGCCTCCACTACATCTCGTTTTACTTTTTTGTAACCTGTCTTATCGACATCATCAAAATGACTTAACCTGCATCTTGTGTTGTGTCTTTCTTTTTGTAACATTATGGTTGTAAATTCATTTAAATGGGAAACTTCCAAATGTTTTTGCAGATTTGTCGAATGATCCTACAAATTTATATTTTTAAAATTAAAATTAAAATTAAGGTTAGAATTAAAATTAATATTAATATTAATATTAATATTAAAATTAAAGTTATAGTAAAAGAATGTATAGTTAAGGTAAAAAAGAGATAGATCACACTGAGATCTCGAAAACGCCTCCATCTAGACAAATCTGGTGGTCATCATACGACGTTCTGCCTCAAACAGAATAAGTTTTATTTGCAACGCTTCTTCCAATAACGTATAGTTTAGGAGCAATTTGCGTAGATCGATTGAAATAGGACACCCTGTATAAGATTGCTTATTCACGCTGTATACTAATTTTTCAAATCGGACATTTACAAATCGGAAATTTTTACTATGACAATCGCGATAGTAATATCTCATTACAATGCATAAACGAAATTTCAGAAACAATGTATACAATGCACATAATATATTTACACATACACATCACAAATTATCACAATATTTTATCACAAATTATGTGGCAAAATTTGAACACTTTCGTCAGCTACTATATATATTGTATCAAGATACAATACATGAATGACAAACACAATTTTAGGCAATTAATTACGTAGTCTGAATGAATTGTATTGTAGTATCTGTGGTTTATATTATTATACTTTCGAAGATTACAGACAAAGATGAACTGATATATGATATCAATAATATTATTTAATAGGAATATCATTCCAAACATGCTGATGTATAATACTCTGTCGGTTTGCTCACGAAACACTCTGTGATTGGGGTTAGGTTGGGGTTAGCTCTGTGACTAAATACTGTCTCGTTGTATACATTCTGGAATTAAATTAATCAAATATTTTTCAGAAAACAATAGAATTGCTACAAGGCTACAACGTGTATTTAGATGAGAAAATTTTTAATTGGCTCGTAGAATTGCCCGTTAATTGGGAAACATTGAAAAAGATGGCTGCTCAAGTGAAACATATCGTCCAGCCTTTAATGACTCGTCAAATCGATCTTTTGAAGAAGAGGCTAAGCTATTATGATTTTAAACAACACCGTTTCCTGAACGAATTCCATGAACAAGATGTTTTCAAGTAAGCTAAAAATAGTATTGAAAGTATTTTTATAAAATAATTTTATAAAATTTTTCATTTTATCTAAAAGTTACTTCTAATTTATTTTTCGGATATTACCCCAAATGGCACCGGTGGCCAAACAGGTCGAAATTTTGTGGGTATTATTTGCATGAAACAATAGACTTAAGATGTAAAATCTTAGGTTTGGGAGATCATGCGTTCCGAAAATCCCTATACATACAGGATGCGGTCGAATAATATCTACACGTACATATATTTATTTCTCAGCCATATATCACATTGTTATACTAATTGTCAAACATTGCGTTTAATAGTAGTGAAGATCTATCATATAAGGACCTGTATCTTCCAAACGCATGACCTCCCGAAATTAATTTTTTAAGTTTTAGATCTACCATTTGATGCTATGATATCCATCAAATTTTTCGTCTTTACCGACCATCGCTATCTTTAATGTACAGCCTATTTTTCATATTATTTTACAATTCTTTTTACATTTTCTACCATTGGCATTAAAATATTATTCTTAAAAATTTATTGAAATATTCCTTTAGACAGTTATTCAATTATTTTAATATACAGAGTATCCCATGCAATTAAAACAAACTCTATGTTGAAAACGCTCAGAGATAAACAAAAGTCCTATACGCTAAAATTAAATGATATCATGTGTTATTTTAAAAATAATGTTATATATTTTTACCTTTATATATTGATATGTGTGAAAAACGTAATTCTATCTTTTCTTTTAAATAGAACTTAATAGTTTTGACTATCATAGTCTTGTGACATTCTTATCTACTCGTCTGTAATTCTCGTGTAAGTAGAATGCGGATTTTTATGCATTTATGAGAAATTTGAAGATTCCTGAAGAAGTGTCCTGAACGCATATATATATGCAATATGCAAAGATATATAAAATATCCCCAGTACAGCACTCGTTATGATATTTAATATGTAAAAAACTTTTCTATCTAGGTTCCATTTTTTTAATTATCTGCACAAAAAAACTGAATTTCTATAAATATCCGCAATTTACTCATGAATATACATATTCAGATATATTACATGGCTACGAATTTGCTTATCTATGTGGCCATACTTGAATTAATTTTAAATTATTTCTAATTCTGGACACATGCATGATAGAGTGAGACACGACACTGAACAGATATGTGGTTATGTATTTACCTACACATATTATATGTATACCTGAACACTATCGTACAACTTGTTTACAACAGTCACATGAGTCACCCTGTTTTCTATATATACAGGGTGGTGGTAACTGGTGGTACAAGCGAAAAGGGGGTGATTCTACGCGAAAAAAGAAGTCGAAAACGTAGAATAAAAATTTTTCGTTTTCGAGAAAATCGACTTTGAATTTTCGCTCGGTACGCGTGCGGTACGTTATAACAGATCTCACTGTAGATCGTTATCTCGATGGAAAAATTAAAAAAAAAATTAAAAAAAGAATTTATTCTATATTTTCGACTTCTTTTTTCGCGTAGAATCACCCCCTTTCCGCTTGTACCACCAGTTACCAACCACCCTGTATATTGGTATCAACCGCAATGCTATGAAGTTAAAGCTATTTCAGCAAAACCTACTACTAAAAGCTATGATTTCATTTAAAAAAGAGGATGAAACCCAATGAATTTCAAATAACCTTCAAAGTAACGTGAAACAAAAAATTTGATTATTCCATCATATTTGCTATCTTAGGTAGTACAACTTTTGTCTTGAATACTTCATCATACTTTCAATAATAACAGAAGTGTTTAAATGTTTTATTTTGTTTTGTACTATATCTTTTAATTATCTACATAAACGTAATAACCTCTATACGAAATAGAAAAACATGTCGATAATATAGGAATTTTGTTAATACCAAACGTAATGTGCTACACGTGATAAATTTATAAAAGTCTCGAATACTTTTCTAAATGTTATGATTTAGTGTGACACAGCTGAGTAATTGTATTTACAGCCCAGATTGTGAAAATCATTATGAAAAACTAAACGAAATACATGAAGAGGTGTTAAAATTCCTGAGCGAAGAAAAAGATCTACGTGATCAAATTGTCATTTTTGAACAGGAATTGCCTGAATTTAAAATGACGAAACAGATACAAAAGGAGATGCAGTTTTTGAAAACATTGTGGGATTATGTGAATGTCATTACAACTTCTTTGAACGAGTGGAAGAAAACCACGTGGAAGAAACTAGATGTCGAGTGGATGGATCAAGAATGCAAAAAAATTCTCAGAGAATTAAGACGTAAGGAGAAGCACTTTTCTTTTACTTACATCTTTCTCGGTAATAAAAAATTATCAAATTTAATTTAAGCTTTAGGCTTTTTTATATGAATTTTTCTGACAGCAATATTTTTATTCGACATCAAAAATTTTTTTTATAATAATATATAGTGGCCAAAAAAACGTATTTGTACATTTGCATTTGTATATTAATTAATTAGATCCAACTATATCAAATTTTGTATTATTCAGTAGTAGCTTCATATGATTTCCAAAATTTGATACTATGCAAATAAAATTTAGCTCCTATCTATATATATTCTTATTTAGTCCGGAATTAGCCAAATTTAAATATACTCGTCAAATTTTCGAACTCGATTTTCGCGAAAACGCAGCGTCGTGTTAACAAATTTTATTCTATATATTTTCACTTTACTTTTTCTCGTAGAATCACAGCGTACTTCATTGTACTCCCACGTATGGACCACCCTGTATAATATTTTCTTTATTCGTATAACATTAATTTAAAAATCAGCAATAGGAATTTACAGTGTATAGGGTATACATAAAAGTTCGGAGAAACTTTAAAAACATATAGTACTCATTAAAATAAACAAAAAATGTTAATAAACACGAGTCCAAAAACTAGTAATTTCGGAATTATGAAATGTTTTTGTCAGTAAGGCATTACCTCTACATAGAGTTGCCATTTATAAAATCACTAATCTGGTATAAATACAATTAAAATTCTAAACTTTTCCGCCTGAACCCCGAACACTTCTAACTACTGGGTACGATATCCTAAGATAAGTACAAAACGTTTGTGAATTCTAAATTGTAATCGGATAGCACTGCGGTTACATTTAAACTGCTTCTGATTCATCTCATGCGAACGTAACACTTGAAAGTCCTAGAAAAACAAATGGCAATTGCTGTCTAGTATATTAATATAGATTTAACACACGGTCGTATATAGGGATCCCTAAATTTTTATAGTCAGAGTAGTCTCAGATTTGAGGACAAAAAAATTTTTACATTGTTCACAACACGCAGAACACTCATGTCGAGTAGTCAAAACAGTTTAGTGAAATAATACGTGGTACAAGTAACCAAATGAATCTTTTTATATTTTTTATAATATTTTATATTTTATAATACTTTATAAGTAGGTATACATTATTTATTCATAAACAATTCTTTTTATGGTTAAACTTCGTTTTAGAAGACGCAAAATTATGGTCTTGTGTTTTCTATTGTTTTGACTACTCTACAGCAACGTCGTTGGCGGATTGGAGAAACACAGGTCACGCTTGACCGTGACATCCCCCACCACGAGAGTTTCAGAACTTGTAACGTGGTTTGACGCATGTCAAATCATCGGACGTAACGTACACATACCACAATAACACGGATCATCGATGGAGATTGACGTTTGGACAGCAAGTGATCGGATGACAGAAAACACAGACGGAAATCCTAGTGGCATTCTTTACAGCATATGTCCCACGTTCATTTCAACATACACTTCAGCACGTTTAATTACGTCACAGAAGTACTCATACGTCGACCTCTTGCATTTTTCTTATCTCTTGATAACATTTTTCAATTCGTTGTTTAATTCATTTAAACGAAATAATTGATTTACTATACACTATACTCTTATACAGTAAACATCCCATAACTCTGGAATTAATGGTTTTTGGATCCATGTTTATTAAGACATTTTCTTTGTCTTGACAAGTACTACATGTTCCTAAAACTTTTCCTCAACTTCTTTGCATATCATGCATTTGACTTCTGTATTTGTAAATATAAAATAGAATGTTTTCCTACATTGTTCATTGCAAGATTTCGCAAATTTCATTTGACAGAACTGGACAAAGACGTGCGTCATTGGGAATTGTACACTAATATCGAAGCACAAGTAAGGAACATGATGGCATCATTGAGAGCGGTCTCAGAATTGCAGAATCCAGCAATTAGAGACAGGCATTGGAGAGAATTAATGGCTGAAACGAAGGTAATAATTCCGTGTTTACATGTTATTACTTAGGTTAACTCAATTTCTATTCCTAAATTGCTGCAAGTTAATTGTTGTGTTAATTAACAAGTATTCTGCTTACACTTGAACGCATTGAATCCAAGCTAGATCTCTGGTTAATTAGGCCAAGTCTTGGTTAGGCCTTGATTTTAATTACAGACATTACAATACCATGAAAGCTGCGCAGTATTTAATATGAAACGAACCGAGAACTTGACAGATAATGATTAAATATCAACGACAAGGAGATAATCTAACCTATAAATATTAAATCTGCGTATCATAAATATAATGAAAATGTGAAAAATATAATAGTAGCAATATTGATAATTACAAATAGAAATAGCATTACATAATAATAATAATAGAAAATTAAATGAAAATAACAATATTGATAATGCAGTGACAATGTCTAATTGATATTATCTACATTAATTTTAATTTAAATATTATATCATTCCTGCAAGCTATTTCTAAAGTGCAAGAATTCTCTTACCTCTTTAAATATCTAGAATCAAATATTATTGCATAATTGGCTCGGAGTCAAATTGGCTCGTAATAACGCCAAAAGTTACGTATTTCTTCTTAGAAGTTACGTCCGTGTATTTATCCTTTTTACATTCTGTTTTATTTATATCTACCAATATATTATCATATTTTATGAGTGATATATTTATGTAATAGTTATTGTTTTTTATATATACAGTATATACTGTTTGACTCAAGCCGCTCAAATATTTCGAGAAACATGAGTAAAAATGTTACAGACAAAAATTGCTTGCACGATATCGATGGGAATATACTATACTTTTGTGTATTTGATCTTGCGGTGATCTTTAGACCTTCCGTGAGAGTGACATTAGATTCTTCAATAGATACCTTCATTTTTTATTGCATATTCTTGTAATCTGACATTCGGACGTTTTTAAAACATTATAAACTTGTGTCGTGTACACCATCTGTTATTAACAGATGAAATTTCAAATTCGATATATTACCGGCATTAGCGGCACGTAAGGATATCTTTCATAATGCTGTTTTCTAATGTTTCCAAAACAGTCAGTCGGTTGTGAGCAGTTACCTTTAGGTTAGGTAATTCCTTGTAATTACACTGTCGAGTTTCAAAGTTGCAACATCGAAACAAAGTAAATTTTATTTAAAACACTTTTTTGACTAATATATGATTTAGGATTTACGTAGATCGATAAAAAATGAGGTATAATCGAAAATCATGATAGAAGATGAAAGGGGTTGATTCCCTTGTACAAGTAAATCGAAAATTTTCATATTTACTTGGGAGGTAACAACAGTCGGTTGAATAGGTTTCTTCGTACTTAGATACTTCGTTCGGTAGTACAAGCCGAATGGGGGTAACTTTCCTGCAAAGTCGAAAATATAGAATAACAATTTTTGATATTAATTTGTTATAAAATTTCAGCATATCAAGAAACGTGACCTCTTAATTTTAAGACATGTGATAATTTATTTGTACGTGTATGGGAGAATGATATAATGTATGGTAATAGTCGTGTAATATCAAAAGATTTTTTTTTCTCGATGTTTAAAGAAGATTATTAGAAATAGATTATTAAAGAAGTAAAAAAGATTGAAAAAAAAGGCCAACACCACACGGAGTTCCCAAGCGGTCACTTATCCAAGTACTATCCGTGCCCAGCGCTGCTTGACTTTCGTGATCGGACGAGAACGAGTGCTTTTTTTTAATGATGTTTATTTAGCCCAAGATACAGTTTTAAATACATATTGGTGTTCACAATAAATGGTGAATTTTTGTAATAATGTGTTAGGTAAAGGTACCGATACGCGGCGGTACGACGTAGCCATACTATATTATGTGTCGGCGCTTTACATTTTTTGTGTTTAATACAATTTTTGGGTTTAAGCCGCTGGGGAGCTGAGCTTTTATATGATTTTGTTTTTTTTTTTTTCTGTCCTGAAAACTTGGTTGCAAAACAGGACGAGTTGTCGGACGACGGCAGCGCAGTGGTTAGCGCCTTAGAGTACAAACGTTCGGATTCTGGGTTCAAATCCCGGCGCCTCGTACTTTTCCGAAGTCCGATTTTTCTTCTACGACATCTAAATAAGAAGAAAATACCGCAGTACCCCGGCAAGCCAACATCTACAGCCAGCAGTTACAATTATCACGGATATATGAAAGAAAATGGAGAAAAAGAAAAAAAAGTGTGTTTCGTCCAGAGCCTGCTAGTGGGACTCATCAGTAAGGTTACCTAGCAGGCTCATGCCTTAGACACAATGGAAGGAGGGAAGATGGGAAGTTTTATGTACATGGCAGGAACATTATAAACGGGATTCTTCCCTCCCACGTCATCACCAACAGCGGGACAACAGTGCCCAAGGCCGGTCGGATCTCCTACTCCCTCTTCTGCGACGTATCCCAATGGAGCGGCTCTCCTCTGAACCTGATTAGGCCAGAAAGGTGCGTGGACACCCCGTGTGCGGGCTTAAGACACACGGTGTACCGCGCCTTGCCTTTATTTAACCTAATTTCGATTCTTGTGCTCTTAGGCCAAAGAGCGGCTCCCATGGGCATTCTTGAATTAATCTTCCGTCGCGAAAATCGTCCTCTTTCCTTTCTGTCACTCCATCTTGCCCATATGTGGTTTCACAGTGTTGAATACTATATAAACAAACAGCTCGTGAAAGCAGACAGGGGAGATGAATGATGTAGGATGGACAAATAAAGGAAATGGAGAAAAAGAGAGAAGTAGTGTTTCGTCCGTGATCTGCTAGTAAAGGGACTCTTCAGTAAGGCACGACTAACAGACCTGTACCTTAGACACTACTGGGATAGGAAAACTTGTGTTGGAAGTTATATTTATAAAAACAAACAGTGTCAATGTGACCACTAGTGAGAAAGCATTAACATCGCTAGGCCCTATGTTGATATCAATGGCCCCCTGGTAACAAATGTAAGACGTATTCTACAAACGTAATTTAAATTTAAACCATTATCATGAGTTACGAATAGATTGTACATTTATAGTAAATTCAAAAGTGTAGAAATACACAGATTGCATAGAATAATGTGCAAAGATATCGAAAATATTGAAAGTAAAGTTTCTGCTATATTGTTAAGGATTAACATAATAAATGAGTTATGATACTTAATTGTATTGAATGAAAGAAATTTCTATTTAAGTTCAATTTCCATAATTGTATTTCTGTAATAGTGTTAAACATAGCTACGAATTTATATAAACATCCACGGTCTAATCATAATACAGAATCTAATATAAACGAGAACGAGTGTATACAACGCGGTTTGAGCATTGGCCGAAGTAACTTTTTCTATTACTGAATATTCATTTACAAAAAGTATATAAAAATATAATATTATCTATGTCATATAAATATAATATAAATTTACGTGAAGAGCAATGGTATTTGCGCACGTGCATCCAGATGTGTAAAATATTACGTAGCTTTTTAAAAATATGGGTTATAGGGTCTCATCACGTAGGTACGCGTGTACTTGAAAAATAACGGGAGTCAGGGAAATTTTATAATTGATTTTCTCGAAAACGGAGCCTTGTATCGAAAATTGCTACTCTACATTTTCGACTTGCTTTTGCACGGAGAATCAGCCCCTTCCGGCTTGTACCACAATTTTCGGTACATTCTGTATACCGGCTGAGGCCCGACAGATGATATTGTACAACCGGATAGCGAGCGATCCTACATTAAGTATATAATAAAATTTTTTCATATGATGCTTCATTTCTGAGAAAATCGAGTTTGAAAATTTGACAAGAATATTTAAACTTGGCTAATTTCGAACTGAACAAGAATAAATAATCGATAGGATTCTAAACTACATGTAAAAATAAGTCGAAGGCGTAGAATAAAATTTTATCGCAAGATGCTTTATTTTCGAGAAAAATGAATTTGGAAATGTATCACGCACGTATATCAAACCAGTTCTCAACTAAACATGTTCAAATTTTATTTTCTTGAAAATAAGGCCTTAAATGGAAAATTGTTGTAAACACAAAATTTAAGAACCTGTATGATTATGATTTCACTGTTTACATTACTGTATGTAATACGAAATACATAATATAATATAATATATTTATAAATAATAAATATAACATAATAATATAATAACTATGATATATTTTAGTATTAAAGGTAATTCTTTTGTCATAGAATTTAATTATTGCGTAGGTGGTATTTATCATGACCGATAATACAACATTGGAAGACTTGTTAAAGTTACAATTGCACAAATACGAAGAAGAAGTTAAAAATATTGTCGCTAAATCAGTGAAGGAAATGGCAATGGAGAAGGTGCTAAAAGAACTTAAGGACACTTGGAGTACGCTCGAATTTGGGAAAGAGATACACGAGCGTACGAAATTAAATATTCTTAAAATCGACGAGGAAACTATTGAAATCCTTGAGGACAATCAGGTACCGTTTCAAGATATTTCTTCGTCAAAGAAATAAAATAATAAAATACACGTGGAATGCTTCAAACAATACGTTATAAACAATACAAAAATCTATGATTTTTTTTCAATTTTTTTTACTTGTTACCTTGTAAAATTTCTTTAGTAACAATTTTCTTGTTACTGTCGTTATTATTATATTCAATTTATTAATACTATCTGCGTTAATAATAAGTGTTTACAGTAACTTGTCTCAGCACCATATAGAGAGATCAAATTCCATTATACATATAAATTTTAATTTTCTAAAAATTTTTTATAAAAATTGAAATTTATCTAATGTTTGTAAGTATCTAATTTATAAATTATATGTAGTGATTTACTTTTTATTACATTTATCTCCACAGCATGATTTAGCTACTTGTATATTAATGACATTTAATTTTGTTTTACTTTAATATGCTCAGAAATTCCTCTTCGCCTTTTTTTTTAATTTTATTATTTTTAGTTCCCTATTTAATTCGCTTATTTTCCAATAATTTATGTTGACTTATTTAACTTATGACAATGTGCTATATCGCTTTCTTATTGCTTTATAATAGGTGCAATTGCAAAACATGTTAGGTTCGAAATTCGTTGGATATTTTCTCGGTGAAATTCTTGACTGGCAGAAAAAACTAAGTACTGCGGATGCAGTGATTAATGCATGGTTCGAAGTTCAACGAGCTTGGGGTTATCTCGAAAGCATCTTCATTGGCTCTGAAGACATTAGGAGCCAACTTCCAGAAGAAACCAAGCGGTTTGAAAAAATTGACAGGGAGTTCAAAGTATGTACTTCTATTAACTGTTTATTAACATCTTCCGTAATTTTCTTTGATAATTTCATTCATAATACAAAAAAATCTTCCTTTTAAAAAAAATATACTTAGGTATCTTTTATAAACGTTTTCACACAATAAATACATTTCTTCGCATTTTTTTAAGCATGTTCCTTAACTATACGCAAAAGGACACGGATCTCAATGAGCTTGAAATATGTTGTCAAGGTATTGGCAGAAAGCTTCGATAAATTTAATGTCATAACATTTTTATATGGTACAACCTAACCTAACTCATACCTGAACCTAACCTAACTATGAGAGATAGCCATAATATTATGGAAATAAAAAAGAAAAATGAATGGGTTACGAGTTGGGTTTAAAATTTATGTTGAATGTTTGATGAGGATCTGTTTGAAGTTGAGAAATTAAAGAAAGGTCAAATGGATTAGTAAATGAATTGAATGCCACAGAAGAACAAACAATTTTATAGAAACGATACATTCACGAAAGCGATGTTGAATCAGAAACAACCATGAGCATTATGTTATAGAGCAATGAAAAAATAAACGTTAATAATTCTGCGCGATAAATTTTATTTTTAAAGATTTATTGAATTTTATTTGAAATTAAATTTTATATTTAAAGATTCGACACAGCTTTTTTGTATGTATAATATTATTATGTATATATATATATATAATGTTACACTTTAATAATATTAATAACTTTAATATAATTAATATTATACTATACGTAGGTAATAAGCTTTCAATCAAACACAATAATACCAAGCTAACTAAAAATAGTAATTATATAGAAAAGAGTTCACCGAGTTTGATGATCTTGAAATATGTTGTCAAGACCAACATTCTGAACAACTTTCTTTTTATACATGTAACCGCCGCTCGGTTTCAGTTTCCGAGATATTCGCAAAATACTTGAATACAATTTATGTTACGATTACGTTTCACTCTGACGAAGGCGGACGTATTTTTATATAGTCCAAGCTAGACTTAACTCATTCATGAAAGATGTAACCATTTTTAAAAATGTGTGGGTTATAGGTTAGGCCAGAGTATCATCCGGCCGGCGATGCTGGTTTGAAATAATTTTAATTAATAATCAGAGTCATTAGATAAGTATACATGTATGACCATATAACGAAAGAAAAAACAACAGTTATCAGTTCAGTGCTCACGTTTTTGATTAATTTTTTAATGCACTCTTCCTGAAGATGAAAGTTTCTAATACAATTTTCAATGTTTTCTTCATTTCGAATTTCCTTCATTTCAATTGTACTGCAAAACACAGTCCATTTTTTCCACAAATATAAATTACCTAATTACATTACAATTAAATTATAATACATGTATAGAATATCTAAGTATGCCACACTTTTATTAAATTAAGCATTTGTTTAAAGAGATTAATACGATAAGTAATATTTTTTCAAACATGTTTGAGAACATTATATCGAAAAATATAGCGATACGTGTAATAATTTTTAAGGAACTGCTGAAGGAAATGTTGAGCAATTTGAATATCGTAAAAGCAACCAACCGGCCTAAACTTTTAGAGAAACTAGAAGAGCTGCAAGTGCAACTAAATGTCTGCGAGAAAGCGTTAGCCGATTACTTGGAAACAAAGAGATTAATTTACCCAAGGTTTTATTTCATCTCCGCAGCAGATTTACTTGATATTTTAAGCAATGGTTAGAAAACATTGATAGCTATAAATAATTCTTATTGTCTTTTCCTGCGAAAAAGAACGATCGAAAAGTGATACATTTTTGCTACCAAAATGATAGCTTATGATGAGATATCAGTCACATCAAATTTTCAAGTTCAGTCGGCAATTAATTTCCGAGGCATTAGGCGTCCAACGTGCTCGTACCCATCAATGTGTGCTTCGGTATGTGGTCCTTTATCTCGGGCCAGATAATTCAAAAAATCAGTCTCAGGCGTTTTGCTGACTGCTGATAGTGAACTTGAACTTAGATTCTCAAAACTGACAGAGACAATCTAAATAGTATGTATCAATTCGTTTAAGTTTAAATAGATACATTTTTCTTATTATGTAAAGTAACTGTTCAATCGCTATTTGAATTTAGATTTTCAAAATTAACAATCTAAAATCAATATTTATCAATTTTAGATTCAATTATCAAATTTAGATGGATACATCATTTCTATATGTGTAATAACTGCTGAATTACTATTTGAATTTTGTTCTTTTTTTTTTTTTTTTTTTTTGATCCCAGGATGGTAGACACCGCAAAATATTTTTGGAATTTGAGAAAAGAAATTGAGGAAGATGATAACAAGAGCACCTGGGCAAGAGCAACTAGGACGGATGCGTCGACTGAGAAGAAGTGGCAAACTGTTGGCTGTTGCATCTACGTTATGACACTTGTATGGTTTCTTGGATATAGCCAAAATCATGGGATACATGTACCCACATAATATATGTGACGTATCCATCATCATGATTTGCAGTAAATAGGACAAAAAAATACAAGACATAGATGCTACTTTAAATATGTCGTACACAGGATTGAATCAGACATTTTGAATTTTGAGGATCCAAATTCAAATTGTCAGCAGTTGGCAATATTTCCGAGAACAACTGTATGAATTATTCGATCAAAGTTCGCACACGAAAGCATGCAAACTGACGCTTTGATGAGTATAAGATCGTAAGCTGTCATTTGGTACGAAATTCAGTTGCAAAATCGAGGGAGCAAAAATGAGCGATTTATTTGCCGTTACATATATTTAATATGTTAGCTTGAACCGTATAATATGTTCTGTGTAACTCGGGGCGCTTAATTGCCTGAAAAGATACGATTGTTAGGGAAAAAATGTTTGAGGCAAAAGTTGTTTGATATAGAAGAACACGTACTGTACTTTTATCTGTTTGATGTTGCGATTACGTTGAAACGTCCTGTAGGGATGACATTAAAATTTTCAAATGAATTGCTTCATCTTTGATTACATATTCTTGTATTTAACATTCAGACGTTTCCAAATTGTCAAAAAAAAAAAAAAAGAAAAGAAAAAGGCTGACTAACTATTCTAAAAACATTAGAAAACTGCGAAATTGTGTTTTGACAATGCCATATCAGTGATAGAACTATGGTAGAATTATATATATTATATTATAATTATAAATTACACAATTATAAATAGAATTATAATTACAAAAAAATGTATATTATAATTATGGTAGAATTATGGAAAACATCTTTATCTATCCCCATGATACACATTGGGTAACGCTAATGCCGGCGGCACATCAAATTTTAAAAGACGTATCTCGATAGCGGATTTTGCAAAGAACACGAGTTTGAAGTGTTTTGAAAATGTCTGAATGTCAACTACAAAAATATGTATTAAAAAATAGCGACATCTATTTAAGAACTGTAATGTCAGCTTTACAGGATGTTTCAAAGCCATTGCAAGATCAAATAGATGGAAGCACAGTACGTTCCCGTCAATACGATACAGCTTTCGTCTGAAGCATGTCTTTGTATCATTCGTATTTTTCCAGGTATTTTGGCAGTTCTAGTTAAACAAAACGTACTGCAGGACAACGTTAGTAGCACAATTATATTTATTTAATTTAAGTAAAGCACTTTTGTAAACAATTATTTTATGAACTTAATGCTGAATTTGAAATTTGTTGAATACATTACTTCTCCTTAGGAAACAACCCTGAATTAGTCTGCAGACATTTGTCAAAGCTGTACGATTCTATTGCAAAATTGCATTGGAAAATGGACGGTGGGAAAGCAACGAAGCAGGCGAGAGTTATGATTGCCAAAGACGGTGAGGAAATGGCTATTCATGGGACTTGCGATTGCAGTGGAAAGGTACTTTCTCGTAATAAATATAAAGATAGGTTTTGAACCCTCCGTTTGTGATCTGATTTTTACCAACGTCGTCTGCATACTGGATCATTTAAGATCACGCAGCTTTTTTAGCATATTTTTAGGTTTTAAAAAGCCCTCAAAATTTTGGCATAAAATTGCTGTTTAGAGAACCTACCTCCTTCAATTTCACGTATGTTATCAAGATTCTATCCTGTTCAAAAGGTTTTTGTTTATTAAAGCTAGAACCACCACATCAGTCAAAATGACTGGTTTTACAATTCTAAAATAAAATTCCTAATCATGTTACATTTATTTTCCACAATGATATAATGACTTTTGCAACTATAACTAAAAAAAACATAATGAATTTTATTTTATTTTTTTTAGTTATTCAAAACCAAAATAATTCTTTTTTCCTTGGCTATTTATACAAATACCAGTCAAAATGACTGCCAATTGTAAATATATAAAAGGATCCTACAATCTGTTTACCGAATTAACCAGCTTCCTCGTTTTGTACTACTTCCAACACGTTTTTTGCAATTTTTACTGCGTATCATTCCATATGACGGTGTCAATTATCAAAAAAATTCCGGGTCGATTGGTGATGTTAAGAAGTTACGAAGTACATAAATAATAATAATAATAATATTAAATAACCAAAGAAACTTAATAAGTTAAGAAGTGTTACACAAAGTAAATGTTGGATCTGTAAGTGCTTTATTCCATACGAATCGTGGTTAAACTAGGATTAGCGAATTGAACGAAACTCAAACCTAAAATCAGGCGTTAGGCGAATATAAATGTTTACATTAATATGAAAGATCCAATTGAGGAATTTATTACTATCTCTTACTCTATTACTATCTCTTGCGTGCTTATCTCAATTTCATCGGCCGTAAAATGTCGATGTAACCCGCAGATGCAGAAACAACAGACAGTAAAACAGTGCACAATATGTATGTTACCGACAAAGTCGGCATACAGGAAGATATTAGGATTTACCCGGAAAACCTAATACTTGTCGTAACATGCAAACCATTAGGTTAGGATATTATACATCACGAAAATCACTAGAGTTGGAATAGAACGATCGTTTGTAACTACCGGCACTGCCTTCGTCGTTTAATCGTGCGCGATAGCCAAATGCAAATACGCTTTTCGCTACTTCGAACTTGTTACCGATAAGGATCAAGACCGACGGAAGGATTGAGAAATTGAATGGGCAAAGTGACAAGTGCAGATCGTTACCATTCCAAGTGTTCCGTAACGATTGCTCTGTTCAAAACGTGGAACAAGGAAGCAATCCACAGGTCGAGTCTATGTTTTATGCATCGTCTCGTATGTTTCTCATTATTCATCGCGCTTCTTTTTCATTGAGTTCCTTAGTAAAAAGATGTCAACAAGACACAAACTTGGTTTCAACGACCAGCACAATCAAAAGATCGAACGTACCGAGCAATCAAATGTATGTGTATATATACATGTATATACATGTATAGCAATATCACGTGCTGACATATCCACTGGCAATATGTTTTTTCATTAACGCGATTGACAATGTGTCCTTCACTCCGTGGCTTAACTTCCTATCGTTTTGGATTTGAAAGAAATGTGGAAAGATTTTGAAATACTACTTATAATCCCTAATTTACGATACAAGTGATACTGTAGCCAAATGCTTAAATCTTTTTGCAATTAAAAAAAACGTAAAAAAAATTAAGAAAGATATAAAATGGACATAAATAAAAGATATGTATATACAAAAATTCACTGACTTATGGATCGCAGTACTCATTTTACTCTCGTGGTATTCAAAATTGAATTGTACGAAATAAATAGTATTTAGCCAATCAAGGTTAACGCACTTGTAATAGTTGTAAGATTTTTCAGATGCGAGAATCACTGGGTCTGCCATTTTCGTTTCCGACAAATTAAGTTATTCTGTTAATAATTTTTTAACAAACAACGAGTGGTGACTATAACCTTTAGAAGGTCACTCAAAAGGGTGACCTCGATAACATGTATGAAGTTATTGGAAGTGGGTCCTCTAAACAGCAGCCTTTTTATCAAGCGAAGTAAAATTAAAAAAAAATATGGAAGAAATTAAGAATTACTTAAAATTACCGGTCAAAATCGACACAGTATGCAGAGATGGATGGACCAAGTTGGATTTGTGTATCCATAGTAGAAAACTAAAGTTCCTAGTAGTTTGAAGTGTCAATAACATTGATGCAAATATTCTTATCATTTATATTTTCATAGATATTTATATATTTCTTTTAATAAAATATATTTCATTTCCCTATTATTTTTTTAGGTGGAAGTTTGGTTGAACAACGTAACAGATGCGATGAAGAGATCGGTAAGGCATCATATATCTCAGGCAGTAGCTACATACGACGAGAAACCACGTGAGCAATGGATTTTCGATCATCGAGCTCAACCCGCGCTATGCGGAACTCAAATCTGGTGGACTACGGAAGTAAACATGGCCTTTATGAGACTAGAGGAAGGTTTCGAGAATGCGTTTAAAGATTATCAACGAAAACAAATTAATCAGTTAAACGCGTTGATAGTACTTCTCTGTGGAGATTTGAGTGAAAGCGATAGAAGGAAGATCATGACAATCTGTACAATCGACGTGCATGCAAGGGACGTTGTAGCGAAAATGATCGCGATGAAGGCAGATCACTATTCTAGTTTTCAGTGGCAATCGCAACTCAGGCACAGGTAAACTCGACGACGATTGATTTGATCGTACAGTGGAGCCTCTAGTATCCGAAAGTTCAACTATCCAAATCTTCTATTATTCGGACACTATATTTTCCTGCCTGTGTCCTCTACTATCACACAAACAAACAAATTGACTTGAAGTGTATCTGTAGTTACGTCCTTCCTTAATCTCATTTTATTCGTACATTGCCGCGGTATTAAGTTGACATTATACGTGTCAATATAATTTATGTGTCATGACATTGTACTACTAAATTGTACCATTAACGCTAATGTAAAAACTGCAAAAATTGCAAGATTGTATCGCACCTTGGGAGATCTACGATGAAGGGATTTAACAAACAAGAACATGCAATTGAGATTTGTTCAGGTTTCTTTGCGATTAAACTTCAATGGAGCCACAAAATAAAGATGTGGATATTGCTGTACATCAGTGACCTCTACGAATCAGAAAAATAGCAATACCAACATGAGTAGCTTAAGCTATGCGAGAAACCTTTGAAATTTAATCAACAATTAAACGGAGATCCAAATTTCTGAGCCCAAAAAGAAAGTAGTGGTTCGTTAGCAAAATGAAAATTAGAAAAGATTGCATTGCCAAGGAATAGAAACTTCCTCTAGACCCTCTGGCCAGGGAGTGGAGAAAGCAGTGATGCCTTTTTGCTAAGCAAACTGTGAGGGACTTACCCCAGAACTTTGAGGGACTATAGTTTTTCTATAAAAAGATTTAACTGATTCTTTGCAAAATATGTACAATGTGTACCATGCTGAAATTACAATGAATTATCATTGTATTATATTATTGAAAATAGTACAATGAAGCAGGCTTGTTTTGAGAAGCATTGACAAGAAGACCTTAGTTTCTTGTCGACAAGAATCGGCTCATGGTTGTAAAATTAGCAGAAATGCCATCACAGCGTTATTTTGCTCAAATGTAACTGAATGCCATCGGTTCTCCTTGTTAGCTCAGTGTTAAGGTAGAGAAAAGTAAACCTCACATAAACGAGAAACATATGGGGTCCATAAATAATTTTGAAATAATTTATTTGTAGTACATCTTACTCTTCGTAATTGTCATTGCATTTTTTTTTTTTTTGCAACATACTGCAATACTCGTAAACACGTCCATTTGAGAAACAATGTTTTCCATCGCGTAATAGCCCCTCAGAATCAAACAACTTTGTTTCAAACGTTTCTCTGTATTTCAAAAACTGAAAGAGTTATTTAGGTGGCTCAGTCTTTGTGATTCACCCTGTATGGTATAATAATTATGAGAATATGAGAATAGCCATGTTTCGCTATTGTTTCAAATACTAGAGGTTGCACTGTATAAATAAAGCAGTTGATTATGAACTATATATCTATACTTCAGCATAAATGTGCTAAATAAAATATTAAATAGGACGAATTGGATGAATAATGGAATAAATTGAATAACATTAAAATTGTACATAATTTCGTTAATTGCATATTCAATTTCATAATTCTTTTATCAAATTTGTTTAGTTATTGTTTGCAGATTATCTTACTTTTGTGATATTTTTAGAAACTATTGCTTGGAAAATTTATCTGTTATGTAGCTCATCCTTAAAGACAAAGTCATTTATTGCCTCGATTTATCTCTTGTTTTTTACTCAAATGTTTATCAACACATTTTATTAACTTGTTTTTTTTCACTTTAAATGACCGAACAACTTACAGATGGGACGATAAAGTTGGCGATTGTTTCGCTGATATCTGCGATGCTTCCTTCAAATACGATTACGAATATTTGGGAAATGTTCCACGGCTGGTGATAACACCATTAACCGATCGATGTTACATCACTTTAACACAATCTTTGCATCTTATAATGGGTGGAGCACCAGCTGGCCCAGCTGGAACTGGCAAGACAGAAACCACGAAAGATTTAGGGAGAGCGTTGGGCCAAATGGTTTATGTGTTTAACTGTTCTGAACAAATGGATTATAAGGTAAACTCATAGTTATTTTATGGATAGATCTTTGATATTAAACTTCCACGTTGAAATTAAAATTTACACAACTTTTGGAACGTGGAGATCTATTTTTATAACAAACATATAAGTTATATTCTGTATTTTTGTTTTATAATTATATTTTATAATTTTGATTTTACGTAAAGTTTATACCAGTTATTTTACAATAGTCATTTTTGGAAATTCTACTGTACTTTGTATGGAGCAAATAAATTTTATATATCTAAAGAAAATTAAATAATTATTTTGCAACAAAAATGAAATAAAATGTATTAATAAATAAGCAGTAAGAGCACAAGTTATACTTTTTATTTGTTTCATTTTATCACATATTCCTTTCTCAACATATTTTTTAACTATGCAAAAAGTTTCATATGCTCCCAACTTGCATCAAAATTTTCCACTTCCTAAAAAATGTAAATCTAATTATTGATAATCATAAGTCGAATGTTATATATTATGGGAGTAATGTAGCATAACATTTTGGAAAATCGAATTTTATGTGTACTTCTTTTTGTACAAAAGATAGTACCAATTATTGTCTAGTTATCTGATATAACGTGTTGATTTACGTCTCACTATAACAAACGGTAATATAAATAAATATTTTAGCACACTGTGCATCTGAATATGAATTACATAATGCTCGGAGTTGTTTCAGACATGCCTTCTATGAAGAGATGTATATTGGCTAAAAATTAATTTCTCTACTTGACTTTCACTTATTATGATACAAATCTTAAGTAACGAGCTAATATTACTTCTTGAGTATTTAAGTATTTAGTGAATTATTTTTAAGTATTTAGTAAAGAAAGTACGTCGAGTCAAGTAACTTTTCAACGTAATAATTTTGTTAATTTTACATTGCTATACGTTATGAATTTTATATATATTATAGTAATAATAATATATATATTTGATTAATAATTGATTAATAATTATATTATATATATTATATATATAGTATTTTTTATTGTCTTTAGATTGAAGTGATAAAAATATTCATGTAAATTAATAACTTGTTTTGTTCTTATTTAAAACAATCAATAAAATACAATTAGAAGTAGATAGGTAGAGATCGTTGCTCCAGCAGAAAATTTTGAACAATATTTCTATAAAATTACTTCATGTTTTTATTCAAGGAATATGTAGAATTTATTGAAAATGTAGAATAAGACATGTGACGACTACTACGTGCAGATATTAAGATATATACATATATATCACAGAAGGATGTTAAATATATAAATTACAAGGTTTCACGAAGACCACAAATGCTATAAACTTACTTTGACAAATAATTTATTTTCGTACGAAATATCCTAATTTTTATGGTAATTTAAAAACGAAATATCTAAGTTTTTTGTAAAATTTTGGGAGAGTGATATATTTTAATATTAAAATTTATATTGAGCTTTCCCCAAATCTAGCAACGAATGACATATTTGTTACAAATTTAATACCATTATATTCCATTTATTCGAACTCCCTTCATTCAGACTGGTATCATCATAATGCACGATTTATCGAATATGTTCCTAACCTCCTATTATAAATTATCCAGCTCTAATCCACGCGACATGCCACTTACATGAATAAATGTGTTTGCCTTAGTGCAGTTGAACCTTCAGTAGCCGAAGATCTATTATCCACACGTTCAATTAACGGAACAATACTTTTTACTTGTGTCATTTACTATTATATGTCTCTTGTGTAATTTCATACTATTGGAGTGGCAACTAAGTGAATGCGAATTTTGTCAATACCACCTAATGACTTCAGTACGAAGCTAATATTCTACAAGTTAATATCTCTTGTCTCTGATGACATCAAAGAGGAAACGTGATATATTGAGCGTTACATGGAAAGGAAAGATACTTCAAAAGTTGGGAAAAAAGTGTGGTAGTGTTGCAAAAATTGCAAAAATGTACAACGTCAGAAGATCTGCGATTAATGGCATCAAAAACAGAAACGAGCAAGTGTGAGAATTACCCAAGTGTTTCAGGAAGCAGAAAAACTCTATTAATGGATTTGGAAAATAAATATCTATTCTCTGTCTTATAGCAATGATAATAAATCAGCAATAAAGGAATCAGTGTCTAGATATGTAGGATGTTACAGAACATATCCACTTCTGGAGCTGATTGTACAGTACATTTGAAAACAGCAAAAGAAGCTCATACGAATGTATGGTCTATCTCTCTTCGTATGTGAGATATAACAAATATATTGTATACCTACACAATCATGTATTGGAATTGTTAAATGGAACAAGCCTGTGAGTAAATTTGGCTATCAATAACGTCAGGAACTATTCAGAGTACAACTGGATCCATGGCAAGACTTGCGACAAATCTACAGACTTGCCTTGAAATGCGAGGTGGTCATTTTGAGCATCTTTTTTAAGGGTAATTAGATAACACAAAATCCGAACAAACAATTACTTACATTTCATGAATGAAAACAGATAGAACATATGTTTATATGAACCTTTTTCATTATTTTCAGGTCAATTCCTGAGGCATGTTTCACATGTTCTGTTACACCCTGTATATTGTATAAGAATGTTTTGAAATTTAAATAAATATCAACATTTTACGTCCTCGTACTGAGAAAAAGGAGAGTACAGCGGAAGTGACAATAAAAAGGCTTCTTTACAGTGTTTAGTATTAAAAGTATTTATAGCATTGGAAAGAGGACTAGGTCGTTTGAGGCACGAACAGAATATAATTCAACGCAGTTCAATGTAGTAACAAAATTTGACTTACTAGTAAAAAGATGTAGAATCCATAGATAATTCAAAAAAGATTTCCTTTTATATTGTATGGTATTCTTTGTGATTGTTCTTGTATTATTTGTTTTGAAATATAGAATAATAATAAAAAGAGACGCAGGTTCTATTAACTGAATATCTCCTCATCCAAATAATTATATGCTTCTCCATTCATTCAAATACTGCACATGTCACTGTATTTAAAAAATTCAGTTTAATCTTTCTACGTAACAACGTATCCCAATATCAGTAGTGACCGAATTTCATTCAAATGATGAAAAGCAAAATCCAGTTACATGAAAATTAATTCCGATTGTACGAATAACAGCGAAGAAAGGAACAACTAGCGAATTTCTATTATTATCCGACCGTGCCAAATATCCGACACGTCTTGTCCGCGGACCGCATCGGATAAATGAAGTTTCACTCTGATTAACGAAACATTCGCGAAAACCTTTTCCTTGATTTTACTGCGTACCCCAGTTATCGTAACTTACATAAGAAGCGACCAAAGTATTTAATTTCTGTTGACTTACATGCAATTTGACAATTAAGGACAGTTATGAAGAGTTTTTATGACCATCACGATTTCCCAATTTGATGTCGGTATATTACCTTCTGTGGTACGCAATAGAAAACGATATATTACGGACAGCTAATGACAATAAAGGGTATGAGAAACCGAATTTCTGAAATTCGTCCAATATTTACTACACAGACAATTTGATTTACGCAATTGTATGGCAAACAATGCTCAGGCTCGACCATGTACGGTAATTGAAATAGGTATTTAGAACACATATTTAAAGATCTAAATTACTTTCTCAAATTTCGATACTGGATAATAAAGCCATTTCAGTATCATACGTGTTCTCTGATGTTACATCAATTTTTTTATTAATTTGTATAAAGTAGCATAAGATAAGTTTCTATAAATTTTCTTTCTCTCTAAAATGCATATTTCGGGAACTATTTACAATGTTTAAATTATGTGATTTACCTCGTATAAATCGTAGCTGAAGTACCTAAATTATTACAAATCTCGTAAATAAAGATATTAAACAATTATTTGTATCTAAAAATATATTAATAAAATTACTTTATATTTACAAGAGACACATTGTGTTTGCTATTGTGGTTTTGAATTTTAAATTTGGAGTTTTCAGAACAAAAATATAGCATTCCATTTGCACGAACGAAAGCGAGTCTGAAAACTCCAAATTTATCTCATGGAGACATAAATACTTGTATTCCCATATTATGTAACTCATTTTATATAAAAAAGATACAGTGTCCCGATATGGTGCATCAGATAGTCGTTTTATTATGAATTTACAATATTTTATTTTTAGTATCCAAATCTTAGTATCTAATTGTGTTAAGTTAAGCATTAAGTTTGTTTACCTCTTGGTATTGCAGTTTTAACAATATTATAGAGACTTTACTCATGTTAGCTACAGTGACTGAACATACGATAATTAGTATGAATAAATATTGTTTATAATTGTAATTTATCATAATTATTATTATATTTATTACATTTAATAGCAAAAAGAGAATTAATATTATAAGTGTTAAATAATGAAATTGTTCATGAGTGTAAATTACATATTAGATTACAAAGCAGTATGTCGGTACACGATATGTCGGGTTCGGGTTGGGACTGAAAAGTTCGGGCAAATTCGGGCATGCTCGGGTCGAGCCGTAAAAATTCGAGCAGATTCGAGTGGTCACCCAACACGTACGTACACTCAGATAGCCTCATTGCTTCGGGCAGTTTTCTTTAGGCCTTTTCGGCCGAGCTTGGACGAGATACTGCGATACCCATAGTCGTGATTCGATTCGAGATTGTGTTTGGAATAAAATTGATCGTATTATCTTCATACGATAGTAACGATCGTGATAGTTAGCTTTCTTAGGCAATCAAATACCCAACAGGCAAATGCAAAATCTTTGTCTATATGAAACTTCGAAATAAGATAATTTTTCTGTGAAATAATAATATCTCTAATGGATATATTTGAAATAAATTTCGTTCGATATAACCTGCTTATTTACTTTATAGGAAGTATATAAATTTTATTCTTATTTTATGGAAATTGGAAAACGTACTCTATTAACAAATTACTCTTTTAATATTACAGTACTAATTACACGGATAGAAAAGAAATAGTTACTGGATGTTTAATAAGGATCAAAATATACAGCCAATTTTAAATCCGAATGTAGAAACCCAATTGTTTCAAATTTCATGGCAATAACTTTGTACTTGTGGCAATGACTATACTACCCGATGTCGAGAATAATCTCTCGCTCATAAAGTTGCAGAAATATTTAAAACAATCGCATTTCTTACATTCAAATTTTATTCTTCGAGGGAAAATTATCTTATTTCATACTTCCATACAGAGAAAGTTTATTGAGTACCTGGTTGCCTAAAAAAACCGAATATCAAAGATTACATTATGAACGTAATAATCAATTTCAAATACAATCTCGAATCGAATCACGGCCACGTGCATGGCGGGATTTCGTCCGAAGCTGCACGACTTTTTCCGACTTGACCCGAAAGGCTATCCGAATGTACATATGTATTATACATATTAGAATCTTTTAATGAAAGCTTCAGTATGATGGGATAAAGAATTATCTAATTTATTTGAAAAATATAATGGAATAGAAAATAGCGCATAACCTTTGATTAAATATATCTTACATACGTAAAATAAACGTAGTGATACTTAATACTTCTTTATAGAAATACGAGTGAACTTCTTATACAATTTAATAGGTATTTAGATTTAAAGTGTTGCTTTACACTATTTCATATAGTAAGTTTTTGGTGACTCTTACGCGAAGATATATTTTCTCGTTTCAAATGTTGATTGAACGTAAGTGATATTATCATTTTCTTCCAGTCCTGCGGAAACATTTACAAAGGTCTTGCTCAAGTAGGAGCATGGGGTTGTTTCGATGAATTCAACCGAATTTCGGTGGAGGTACTTTCGGTGGTGGCTGTGCAAGTGAAATCAGTTTTAGACGGAGTGAAAAGCCGCAAACCGATATTTTTGTTCTTCGGAGAAGAACTGAATCTCGTTCCCACTGTTGGAATGTTCATCACTATGAATCCTGGCTATGCGGGAAGGACGGAATTGCCCGAAAATTTGAAAACATTATTCAGGTACGTTAAATCATCTATATTTGTACTTACATAAGACTACAATCATACTACCATTAAACAGCAAATTACATTCCAATGCTGCATTAAACACTGCATTTTATTTTAAAAAATGAGGCTATATAATAAATTTGTTATAGAAAAAATTAATACGTCATCACGAGAAAATGGAAAAATGCAAAATATGACGACGGAGAATGTATACATAGGTTTACATGCATTTGCCATAGTCATACGTATTATCATAAAAAATACTATCTTGTCTAATGTAGGGTATTAATAATAATGAATCAATAATGATCTGTAGTATGCTTGGCGCTAATAATATTACTTTTTGAAAATATTACTTTTTAAAAGTGAAACATATACATATGATCTTTAAATTTTCAGCTTCAATAAATGGCATTATTTGTTTATAATTTATTTCTTACTTAGGGATAATAATTGATAAATAATTTATTTTTTACTTTCTCACATCTCACTCTTGTGCATAACAATGAAATCAATGGATGATACAGTTTGATAACTCAAGAATATGACAAGTTAATAACTAAAAGCACAAGTAATAGTTAAATGAAGAAGGTCAATTGTCATAGATGAAATAAGATTTTATATCATCTCAAAATAAAATTTTCAGTTACAATTTGATATACACATAACATTAGTGTATCGTGCCTGCTTTGTACCTGTTACACTGTACATCACTGCAGTTTCACACCATACATGAGTACTCCTATCACCAGCACATCAAATAGGAACATTCTTAATCTGAAATCATCTCTAAGTTTTCTTTTCCTAGTTCCTCGTATTTGGTTAAGTATCACATTCGCCTTGTTTTTCCTTCCTTTTACATGCTTTACCATGCTTCCATTTACTTCTGCAGTGGTACATTTAGGTACGTAAGCTCCTTGATGCTTTTTTCATCCTTGCTCTCTTCCAGTACTACTTCAATTTTCTCTTTCTTCCTGTGTCCTTCCTGAGCTTCATCATCTTTGATTTTTCTGCATTCGCCGTTAGATGTTTATTCTTATATATATAAATATATGAATTGTACTTTATTGTAGAAAGAATTATCACTGATTTTTTTTTTATTTTAAAGGCCTTGCGCCATGGTAGTTCCAGATTTTGACTTAATTTGCGAAATAATGCTGGTAGCGGAAGGCTTCCAAGAAGCTAGATTACTAGCAAGAAAATTCATAACGCTGTATCAGCTTTGTCGAGAACTTTTGTCGAAGCAAGATCACTATGATTGGGGTCTACGGGCGATTAAGTCGGTTTTAGTGGTTGCAGGGAAATTAAAGAGAGGCGATCCCGGGAGAGCTGAAGATCAGGTGCTAATGAGAGCTCTCAGAGACTTCAATATACCGAAAATCGTGACCGACGATGTTCCAGTTTTTATGGGACTTATTGGTAAATTGGTTTCTTGTAGTCCTTAATTGCCTTACAAATTTACAATCTACATAATTGAAACTAAATGCAAGATTCTCCATCAATTCTCAAGAATCTTAACTTTCTTTTACTATTTTTTCCAACTTGTTTATATTCCTTTTTATTGGATTGTGACTTGTATTACCGTACAACAATATTTATCTTATTCCCTTTTACCTTTACTTTTTGGGAATAGCTTTTAAAGGAATCACCTTTAGAAACTGTTTCACTAATCAACTAAAATGAAGTGAGATATTATCATGCGTAAAAGAAATACGTACCATTATTTTAAATAGTATATTTTCCAGTGATTAAAGAAATATCTCAATTGACCACAAAATGATAAATAGATAGAAACGACTATAACTCGAAAACAAGATCATATTGAGTATAATGTTTATCCATACATATGTATAGTATATATGTCCTAAGTTATCATAACCTATACGTTTATGCACTTAAGTTAACCTACTAGTTCATTTGCCTCTATAGGTGATTTGTTTCCCGCTCTGGATGTTCCGCGAAAAAGGGATTTAGATTTTGAATCAACGGTCCGACAATCTACTCTGGATCTCAAATTACAACCAGAAGATGGTTTTGTACTAAAAGTAAGAGTAAAACTGATTTGCGTTGTAATGTTTAACAGTTGGTATTAAAGTTGTATACATAATTATACCTATATTTATTATGTTTAAAGTCGTTTATCGTACATAAGTTTAAGGAAATTTGACATTATAATATGAAAAATAGTTTTGTATATGGAAAATTTCAAATTATATTAAATTCGTTAGGTTGTACAGTTAGAGGAATTGCTTCATGTTCGTCATTCAGTTTTCATTGTTGGATTTGCTGGAACCGGAAAAACGGAAGTGTGGAAAACACTTAATCGAACGTACTTTAATCAGCAATTAAAGCCATATTATAATGACTTGAATCCGAAAGCAGTGACTAATGACGAACTATTTGGAATTATCAATCCTGCAACGCGGGAATGGAAAGACGGGTTTGATTCATCTCACTATTAACAATAGGTTTTACAACAACACTAGGTTTAATGATATTTTTTAGATGTTTTATAAATCCCATTCAGAAACGTTAGAATATCTCGTAGTTTCAGACGAGATGATATGATGATCGATTTAAATTCAGGAATCATAATTTTGCATTCATAGAATATACTATTATATAGGAAGAGTGTAAGGGAAATATAGTATGTGCATGTGTGTGAAAAATCATACATAATAAACGTATGACTATATACACATATTTATTTAAAAAATTTCGTATGAATTAAATGCAAAATGCAGAGAGGTTTGCCTACATTTATTAAAATTTGTTAATAACGCAAATACCTGAATTGGTCAAAGCAATGATCGAGAGATATGGTAGATATTAACGAGAAGAAATTTAACGTTATAACATTGGATACAGGTATCCCTCTATAATATGGTACTCTTACAAACACAAATTCGTTCCAACACGATTTGAGAATTGGGAAAATTCCCGTAAAAAAAAAACTCGAATTGAGAATCGTTAAGTGTAAGCAGCGTCATTCGATATCGTTCATTCGAACAAGCATATGTGTTGCCTCAGATTTGCATACGGAATTTAGAAGTATTAAAATTTTGAATTTATTCTTAGTTCGAGGAGTATTAACCATTTGCACTCGAAAATTTCTTCGCTACATCGAAGTAGGAAATCAAAGACTTTCATTATTTTTCATATAAAATGTGGATGACAGTTTTTAGAAGTAACATAAATAATATTAATATATAAATGTGTAGTACTTTGAATTAATTATTAATTGTTTTAATAAATATATTTCTCTTGGCTATGAAAAAATAGCATACTTTTGTAGTACACTTACAAATATTAGTACTATATTAGTACGTTATATTACATTATAATATAGTACTATAATATAATATAATGTGATAGAATAGAATACTATATCAGTGTATTATGGTACATTATGATATCGAAAAACCGTTAAAAAGTATTATTAAGTATACTTATTTACCACAGTAATATTGCTATACTTATTAACTATTGGAACCTAACCTCCACTTTTATATCAGTTCTTTGTTTCGCATACTACGGCATTTTTCGAAACCTAACTGTCGTGTTATACGAAGGATACCTGTATATAAATTCTTTATGTATCATAAGATTCTATAATCTCTGCCTACCTTTATATAAGTTTCAAACTAAATAACAATTGTTAATAGTTTCAACAACTTTCAAACCTTTTTTACTCTTTTAACTTTTAAAAAGTCATACTTATGCATACGACACACACAAGTACTTTCTGAAAGTGGCTTAATACCTGTGAACAGAGCCGTTTTACTAACATTTAGAAAACTTTAATTTAATATACATGATTTTATATATAGTAAATACATTCAATTTTCTCGCTAAGAATTATATCATACATAGTTTTGTCATCTTATAATCGTTAACATATTATATGAAATATTTAATAAGTAATTATCTTGATCAATCAGATTGTTCTCCGTGATAATGAGAGATCAGGCAAACATGACAGGAAATGATCCAAAATGGATCATTTTTGACGGCGATATAGATCCGATGTGGATCGAGTCATTAAACACTGTCATGGATGACAACAAAGTGTTAACTTTGGCTAGCAACGAAAGAATCGCTTTAACAGAACACATGAGGCTTCTCTTCGAAATTTCAAATCTTAGGTAATATGCAGCATTTTATCATTGGTAATTTTTTTTGTCTAATGATTATAGCTATCATCGTAAGTATTATAACTGATTAACCACAAAAGGAAGCCTCGACTCCAACGATTTTGACCTTAAGATATGTTGTAGAGAGGCAGAGACTAAATAACATACACTTTGCCCGAGGGCCTCAAAAGTTATGTTAAGTTGGATGTTGTGGATCATGGAATCGAACCTAACCTAATCATTGGTTACCACTATTAGGATCTCAATTCTATACAAATGTATATGAAATTTTTAATTACTTATATTCAGAGCATAAGCATAATCTAACAAATATCATTTTATTTTTGTCATAACTTTTGAACACGATCGTTCTACGCGTCGAAAGAAGCGTATGTTACTCGAGACTCTCCCTTCTACAACATATCCGAAATTCAACAAAATTGGAGTCGAGGTCCCTTTTTCTGCATATTTACGATAATGGTTATTTCTTCAGAATTCTATTAGTATTGAGATCACAAATCTCGATCGTAAATCAGTTTTTAAGTACCAATTGAGCGGCAATCGATTTTTAGTTTGCGAGCACAAATTTGCTAGAACTTAGACTTCTTATCGATCTTTTCATCAGTCATCGACGCAACATTTTTACTGTAAACGATGTCGTATTGCTGGGAACATTTTCAGGAGATTGGAAAGTAGACTAATCTCCTGTGACTGTTTTCCTCAAATTACAAGCGGAAGCTAAAGCACATTCAATATTTACGTATTGCAATACGATTATTTATTATATAACATAGACAGCATGTCTTGTTTAGCTGAAAATGCTCAAATATCTAGAAAAATGCGAATGATATGAAAAAATATTTCGAACAAAAGTTATACGATATCGAGTTGAAATTGAAATGAAAACAATTGTAAATGGGTACCTTTATTTCTGATTATAGATTCCTGTAGCTGACAATCAGTTTTTAAAACACTACAAATTCCTGCTTTTTGCACCATTGTTTCGACTATCGAGACACGAGCTTTATGAGCTTTTTTATGTTTCCAAAACAGTCAGTTCCGTGCAATCAATTTTAAGTTCAAATTGATAAAAGTACGGTGTGTCATCGCTGATACTACACAACTTCATGTCAGACATTTTTTCGTATCATTCCTATTTTTCCAATGAGCGTTCCCAATGAAACAGGACATACTGTATAGATATACATACCCAATATGTTTGTTTATTGTCTTTAGTTATAGTGTTTGTTCTAATACATGTAGAAATGCTGTATTTCTATATTAACATATTTTAATATTTTATGTCTTATTTATATGTGTGAATATTTCTTATCGTACAAGAGTTAAGTAAGATTGGAAAATAAATTTCAGGACAGCAACGCCAGCTACTGTTTCTAGGGCAGGAATTCTTTATATAAATCCACAAGATATTGGGTGGTATCCGTAAGTAAACATTTATTTACTTTTGTAGTTCGTATAAGTTCTCTTAACTAAATTATAGCACACTGAACTTGACAAATATTTTCAATTTTTTATTATAAAGTTATGTTATATAATATATGTTGTATGTGTTATACATACATGTATGTTATATAATTGTTATTAATTAATGAATTACCATTATTATTATTATTATTTGATTAGATTTGCAACCAGCTGGATAGAAACAAGAGATCCAGCTGAGAGAGCGAACTTAACCATTCTGTTCGATAAATATGTACCATCCCTTGTAGAAGTGACAAAATCTAGGTTTAAAAAAATTACGCCATTACCAGAAATATGTCACGTGGAAATGCTTTGTAAATTACTGGATTATTTTCTGATCAAGGAAAATGTAACACCGGATTGCCCAAAGGAATGGTATAAATAAGACCTAAACAGTACTAAAATTTATATACGCTTAAAAGAACTCGTTATCTATCGACATTATCAATAAATATTTTAAATGCAATTTATTGTATTCAAGGGAATTAATCAGATGAATATGTTTTGAACTTTTTGATGAATTATATTTTCTGAGATATCAATGTAACCTTCAGTTTTTTTTAATAATAACGTATATTTTTTTATTGCTTACTGTTGTAGCCTCTAGAAAGACGAATTTAGCGACCTACGAAAATGACCTTCAGTTGACCTCGAATTTCATAACGAAACGATTTGTGGAGAACTTGAGTCGATCTTAGGATCGATACAGACTTTGTTCAGGGCGGGATGCAGTTATTACTTTCCATAAATTTTCGCTTCATTCTGATGTTCAAAGTCAACCAAAAATGACATTACATTATACATCGTTGAATTCGTTTAATAAAAAGATATGCGGCGTCGTTTGAAAGATTCGACATATTTCAAAAAATAATTCATTCAAAAATCGGAATATATTCATTTGATCAGTTCCCTTAAATACAATAAATTGGTAGTAGCATACAATTCAGTGACCATCATAGATTTTTTCAAGCTGCAACATATTGATAAAGACTATTTAAAAAGATGAAATATCATTAAAAAAGTGTCACAAAGAATTCTAAATGCATAAAAGCAAATTAAATAACAGAAAGTAAACAGGAAACAGTTAAAAAGGAAATTTTATTTGATATTTGTTGATAATAAATTCGAATAACTAAAAATAACAAGTAACAAATAATTTAAAAGAATGAAACTTAATAGTCATATGTATATCATATATAACTTATGTTATATATCATATATAACTTATGGCTCGCTAACCTCTCAATTTTTGTATCACAATTGTAAATTTTACTTGTATTTTTAAATATGTTGTCAATTATTATTTTGTAGGGTTTTTCCTAGATTGAGGTTAGTTAAGTTTAAGTTTAGTTCTAAAGAAAAATTAAAAGTACATACCCATAATTGTCGCGACACTTTCACTAACATATTTGTAAAATTTTTCTGATTGGAATAAGATCAAACACGATGTAATTTAAATTTAGGATTGTGCGAGTAACCGAAATTATGATCTCGGGTCCGGATCCAGAAAATTTAAGGTTAACTTGTACTTGAACTAAGTTTAAGGTTAATTTGTACTTGACCTAATTGTAACTATTTATTGTAACAATTTAAATGAAATTTCAGTGTGTCACTGTTTTTTAATACACTTAAACAGTGTTTAGGTGCATGATAACAGAAAAATTATGTTCTGAATCGAACCTCCGATCCCGAATTGAAAATCTGAAATTGTATTCGGCTCAGATTGGGACCTTTGAGGAAACTTTGTGACCATATCAGTATCACTCTGTTTCTGAATTTTACAATCAGATTTTGTACTTTAACTTTAAGATTCGAAATGATTTTCACATTTTTCTGCAATAAAAAAGAGAAAATCGCACGGGAGCGTTATAACCTAACCTGATCCGATTACAATTTCAGGTATCCGAACATTACAAACTTCTTCGGGATTGCAACCCGATCCCGAGTAAAATTCGCACACACCTAAATTAAATCATATTTACATAATAGAAATTACAAACTTAATAGACAGAAAATAGGTTAATGTCACTAAATAAGGGAACATGTTCCAAATTATATGTTGTCTGATCTTGCTTTAATCAGAAAAGCCTCACAATTACATCGGCATACGTTTTATTCAACAAAAATGAAAAATAAAAACGTTTCATCGTTGCATTATTATTATCTCGCCGATATGCTTTTTTTCTCTTTATAATAAGCCGTTTTCACTTTCACTCACGCTGTCCTTTCTTAAAATTCGTAAGAATGATGGACCGTACCTATACTTAGCATCGATTCCTCCCTCGATAAACGTCTGGCTCGTATCCCAATTTTTGGGCGCTATAGAGGAATTTACTGCATTTCTTATCGTTTTTAAATGATTTTCTATGTCCTCAATGCCTTTCTACAAACAGGTACGAATTATACTTTGCATTTGCCTGTATTTGGGCGTTCGGATCAGCGACCTTTCAAGATCAATTGATCGATTGGCGAAACGAGTTCAATAAGTGGTGGCAAAACGAATTTAAGACTATTAAGTTTCCTACTGGCAGCAACGTATTTAATTTTTTCATCGAAAACGAAACAAAGAAGTTGGTTCCATGGAGTGAGAAGATACAGGCCTTTGAACTGGATCCTGATATACCTCTCCAAGTTCGTTTAAACAATTTTTCATTAAAAAAGAAATTCTTTAGATATTAAACAAATGTTAGAATAAGATAATTTAAGTCTTTATTCTTCGACTCGTTTCTAGAACTTCATCCTTTCTTTTTACTGAAAGATCTTTATTATACAAGGAATTTCATTTTCTAAACTATATGTTATTCGAACAAGTGTTTCAAATAAAACTTGTTCTGTTTCAAGGAGGATGTCTTATGACAACTGTAAGATTTGTCCATGTGGAGGACTTTTCAGTATCTCAAGGTGATCTTTTTTGGGATGGAACTGTATATTTTTTACACAGTAGAGCTTGAAAGATATTTCAGTACTAATTTCATGAAATTGAGTGTATAGAAAACCAGCAAAACATAAATATAAAAGCGTTATCTTTCCTTGTATTTAATACCTACTTTTGCAGAGAATTAAAAAACGCATCAAATGATATATCAAAAATATATATATATATATTTCCACTTTAAAAAGCAAAGGTAACATTGAAACCTCCAAGGTACGCCCATCTAGATAAGATCATCATAAGGTTTATTAATAAATGTTTTCTGTCAAATGCTTGCATCAAGGTAAAATATATCGTTTAAAGCAAGTTTTACTTGAAACACATTTTCGAATAATATATAGTTTAGCAGATATTTACGTGGACCAATTGTGATGAGACACCCTGTGTTATACAGTTTCTTATAATTTTGATATATACAGAGTGCACAAAAAGGTTGAAGAAAAACTTTAGGAGCTCGTAGTAATGATGAAAATGAGCAAAAAAGATTTTAATAAATCCATGAACCCATTTGTACCTATGTTCATTGAGATTTCTTTATTTGTTTTGATGGGTGCTATATGCTCCTAAAAATTTTCCCTGCTTTCTTGTGCGGCCTGCAGAAACACATAAAATAGAATTTAAATAACATAAAAAAAAAAAAAAATAGCTTGATGAATGAATGTAAAAATTTATTAGATATTAAATGTACGATCTTACACATATTTGCCAATATCATAAGTAATTCATTCACATTTTGAATGAAAATTTAATTCTTATCAAACTTACAGTGGATAATAATAATAATAAGAGGCATAAAAGAGACGAAAGCTTATCCACAAATGTTTTTTTAAGTACAAAATCTCGGTCATTTACAGAAACATGCTTTAATCTGGAATATTTTCAATATTATTAACGCCTTAAACGTTATTCACATGAATTGACTTAAATGTGACACTAAGTATACAAAGACTTCAAATTTTTTTTGCTTGATGATATTATGCTCTACGGATAAGAGTAGGAACCAAACACTTTGCAAATAAACATTAGTAATGTGATAACAATGGACTAGTTTTTCGTTTAGTATTGATTATTAATTTTCGATGATTACATTACGAATTCTTTGTTCTTCTTTAATTCCGTAAACCGCGTGATGAATAATACTATACAAATGCAAAATACAGTATAAATGGGATAAGAATTTCGTGTACATCGGTAAATTGTTCGTATTATACTTGTACATTAGATGTTGATGCAAACATTTTTCTTTTTTCAATCTATATGGATAATTGGTATAGGGGGTTCTGTTTATTGATTATTTGTAAACTACAAATATTTATGCATGTTTATATGTTTGTAAATGCAACTAAGAAATACCTGAGATCTAAATAGAGATTTGATTTACTTTCTAAAATATTGTAGCTTACTTACCTACCTACTTTACTACCTTACTTTAGATATTTTTTACGTTGATCTACAATTTTACATTTTTCGTACATAAACGTTCGCAGTTTACTTATCGATATCATCCTTTTCGCTGAATGAATGATAATTATTACTATCCTTATAATAATAAGTTAAATAAGTAAAACTACTATGTAATAACATTAAGCAGGGGCAGTACTATCTTTTTCAAAAATGTATGTTTTTAACTCTGTTAAGCGCTTGCTAATTGATCATGCATCATCTGATTTTTTTAAATTACTTTACATTTGTATATGTATTTTCAGGAAAATCTGCTAACGTTAAATTATATTTAGATGTGTATTAATCTATATTGTGAATTTTGCTATTAAAATGATATGTTTTCCTTCAGTCGTAATTATAACAGTCTTGTACTTTATGTCACGCAGTGTTTGCAAATAATAGATAATTGCGCTGGTTTAAATATTACATAAATCGAAATATGTATCAAATTGACGTACTTCTATCAATATTATACCGTTAAATATCAATGATGTTAGGTTTTCGCGTATAACTTATGATATATATAATTGAACGGATAATTGAATTACATTTTTAAATATTATTTCATTAAATTCAATTCTGCTGTAATAATATGGCATTCGAAGTGCTTGCACGTCCGTTGTGATCTATATAATGGTTTTGAAAAGTCGAAATATTGCAAAAGAAATGATAAACTTCATTTCTCCTCGAGTATATCCGTATGTCATAAGATAAAAGTGAATGTTTTAATTAATTCTTCAGAAAACGGTATAAGTTTAGCAGAATAAGTAACATAGAATAAAACGTTATAAATAGAATTCTGACAGATTGTCATTTACTATATAAAATTAAAAAATTCAGCTATTAGAGACTATAACCTACCTGATTTGGCTAGTATTATTATTTGGTAAATTATAACGCGAGAGAAATACCTGATTTAAGAATTTAATTCGCTACCTGATTCTGTTAGTGTCTCTGAATCTGAGTCCTCGTTTGAAAGATCCACTAGTTCATTAATTCTTACTACTCCGCGTACACGTTCGTTAGGGATGAATCGTATTCGTACTCCAGCTAATTCTACATGTTTCCCATCCTTGATTTTTGCTCTGGCGATAAAATCGCAGCCGAATATGCCATCTGTCTCTACGTAAAAGTCATCAGAAATTACTCGACAAGGATGTAGTACAGTCTTGTTATTTATGTGTATACTTAAGCATATTAAACAGATGGTTTGAATCTGAGCACCGAATACATCCTCTAAAGTGAGGACTTCTTTAGCAGCAGTCACATCGTCCTTTAACGTACTTATTTTTATCATTGAAATTGGAAAGTTTTTAGAAACCATCATCTTTGCTTTTTCACCTTTCAATTCTGGGGTTGAGATCTCGATAACATCTTTATAAGGAGATGTTAAATATTCACGGTAAGCTCCTACAGTTGATAGGGTTGACATTTCTGTACTGATTTCGCTGCTGGTACCAGGTTGACCCTGGGATTGTACAGCATTTGCAAAATATTTTCTGTAATACTGCCTAGCTGAATCTATTATGTATTTTTTATCTCTCTCAAAGGATCTACAATCCGCCATATCATGTCCTGTTCTTTTACAGTAGTCGCACATAAGCGTGAAACAATCTCGTGCGAGATGTCCTACCCGGTGGCATCTGTCGCAAAAAGTTTTCGGTTTATTTTGCGTTTTCTTTTTATTAGGCATCTCGATTCACTTCTTGATCCTCTATGTCCTGAATTATTATGTTATTATATTATTTTTTATCATATTATATCATATTATTATATTATTTATTATTATATTATTATTGTATTGTATAACTATCGTAAATTTGCCATTTTATTTGTTAGTCTTATTTTGATGATGAAATAATATAGATAATATATAGATATATATATATATATATATATATAATATATCTATATCTATATATATATATATCTATATTATATATCTATATCTATATATATATATATATATCTATATTATTTCATCATCAAAATAAGATATATACATATACATATATATATATATATATATCTTATTTTGATATATATATATATATATATATATATATATATATATATATATCCACCTTATATATAATACATCTATTAGGATATATATCTTCCTACAATACATTTCGAGAATTCTACGAAAGTATTGCTTCTAAATAACATCTAATTTTAAATGTACACACACTTACTTTATAGCAACGTATTAATAAAAACAGTACCTCTGAATTCCTTTAGAACGTGAAAGATTAAATGAAGGATTGAGGTTAAAATTTACCTCGCTATCCGGTTATTCTTATCCAAGTTGAAATAAAGCTTTCCTCAAAACTCGTTCTACGCTTCACTCTGGAGATTTGATATTGACTGTCGATCAGTAGTTCGTAGTATTCTCCTTTGTTGCTGTCGATTCTCGAATTAAAATTTTCAAACTCAGAAAATTAAGGAAAGAAGAAATAAAGAACACGCCGAGCCGCCCGATATTCGCAATTTATAAAATAGTTACAATAAGGAAGGGAAAGAGGACTGTAGAATTGATATAATAGGTACAAAATAGATGAGACCGGGCAATGACAGAATGCGAATTACCTTAAAGGCGGTTAGACGTTTACTTTACTACGTTTGAATGAGTAATACTAAGTACAGCGTCTAACATAACATAGGCGAGAATCCTATTCGTAACAGAATGATAGAGCGTTGACCAATGAAGAATTACTTGCTTTCCTAAACATTAGCAACGCTCATAAAAACACCGCCTTTAAGATAAAGGAGCGAAATATATAATATATATAGTTATCCGAGCTAAAGAACCCAAGGCATCGATACAAGTTACTTGCATAGGGGCCGAACTCCAGATTAGCGCTTTGTGCTGCGTCAATGTAATTGAGACGCAGAGAAACTCTCTGACTTCTTCGTTAACTCCAGAAATTAGAAGTTCTTCTGACTATGAATGAAACTGATCCGAAATATGATAAAAGTGCCTCTATATAATCTAACACTCCCCATTAGAACAGATACTGCAGCACTATAAACCTGGCTTAAAAATAACTGTTAAAATAATTATTTATTTATTTCAAATAATAACGCCTTAACAAGGCAGTTCAAATATGTTGTAATTGAAAATGTGTGAAGATTTCGTTTATAATAATTTTGATATTACTAGTACGAAATATGATGATTTAATTTAACTTACCAACTATGTTTTATATTATAGAATTGTTATTTGAATTCTTTAATAATGCTGGTCCTTTCCCATCGAAAAAGTATACAGTAATTTGGATTCAGAAGTTAACTCGCTGAAGAATCAATTGATAAAAAATGTAATAGGTAATATGAGAACACTATAATTATGATTTTAGAAACTCGCGAGATAAAGAGAAGCACACATGATTCGTAGACGTATTTAACTTTGTTTTTATCTCGATATAACGTCGAAAAGTAACAGGTGGCACCCAGCAATCCTTGTACTTATTATAACAATAAAATAATAACGTTATATTGAATTTTAAGCTGGGAGAACCTCTAAGATAATAGTGTGTGGTTACCCGAAATCACGTGTACCCTCCAGCAGGCAATAAACAAATTAGTTCTTTCAATCAATTACCTGTAGCATTGAGTACAAGTTAGTAAGAGGGCATAAATGCTTATGACTTTATGACTCGTACTTCACGAATAGAAGATTCTGCTTGTCACGAACACCTGGCAGACCAGCAGACCGTATTTTAAGAGATGAATACCTGGGACACATGAAAATTCTACGTTTTGTAGCAATTTCTTTCCTACTTTTTATTTCTATTGATTATATGAATTCAATAGAAAATTTGCTTTACGGGATTTATTGTATGACTGCTAATGGACAGAAATATAACCTTTTTTTTATTTATTTTCAACAAAATGGCGATGCGCAATGAGCCATGTAAAATTGACCTATCCATCAGCGTAACGCACTTTTTAGAACTAGTGCGACCTAAACCAAAAAACTAGAAATTTTCGTGTCTTACATGAGCTGCGGAAGTACATAAGGATTTTAAAAAATACGTATTTTAGTGAAAATAGTGGATTTTTGAGGAAAACATTTTAATTCTGTGGAAAAAGATTGGTAACAATAACGTCTATGAATGGATATTTTTATCGTGCGACTCATGCCACGCATCACCGCCATAATTGAAAAGAAATAAAAAAGATGTTTTTCTATTCATTAATAATTCTATACCAAATAAATGTTATGAAACAAATTTTCTATTAACAGAGATGCAATAGGAGGAAAATAGGAAAGAAATTACTAAAAGAAAAACATTTATTATGATGTGTCTAAGGCAAAGGTACCCTTTCCATCTTCTCCTAAAAAGAGGTCTGTCACGTATCCGTGGAAAGCAAAAATCAGGAAGACATTTTTATTCGTAAAATACAAGTCATAAATCTCTATATACAGGGTGGTTGATAACTGGTTGTACAAGCGGAAAGCGGGTGATTCTACGCGAAAAAAGAAGTCGAAAATATAGAATAAAAATTTTTTTTTTAATTTTTCCATCGAGACAACGATCTACAGTGAAATCCGTTATAACGTACCGCACGCGTACCGAGCGAAAATTCAAAGTCGATTTTCTCGAAAACAAAGCCACAAACGAAAAATTTTTATTCTATATTTTCGACTTCCTTTTTTGCGTAGAATCACGCCCTTTCCGCTTGTACCATCAGTTACCAACCACCCTGTATAGAATTTAATTTAAGCTCTGTTACTACCGTGTACTCTATGACGAAGGTACAACATATATATTAGGTTGTCCCAAAAGTTTCTTCCGTTTGATAAGGAAATAACGGATGCCCAACATTTGTATTTAGATACCACAAGATGCGTTCCACTAGAACGAAATGGATAATACATAATCTGATAAAATAATGTAAAACAAAAAATATTGTGCATCTGTTATTTCCTTATAAAACAAAAGAAGCTTTTGGGATAACCTAATGTATAGCGACAGGTTATGTTCCGGCAGACAAAGCGCCTTTTGTTTCTCAGCAATGTACTCACACTCGTATTCGTCCAACCTTTATAACAATAACTTTTTTAAAATTGAACCAAACGACTTGGTTTTTCTCGAAAAGTTAGATGGGTTAGTTTACTACATAACACGTAAAAAGTTTTGAAAAGCTTTCAGTTGATTCGAAATCGCAAAGAAAATAGTAAAAGTCGCTTTCATAACCTTAAAAACGTAAACTTAAAAAGTATGTTTTGTATATTTGTAGCAATAACATACATGCTGAAAATTTCATCGAAATGGGCTAACGTTACTTTAAGCAACAAACAATTAAAATGGTGAAAATCGTAGTTTGCACTGTTTTCACGACCTTCTACCTATACCTGTAATAAATCTAACTTCCGATACCTCTCGCTTGTTTCTGCATCAAATTTTCAGCATGTGTATGACATAAATGTACAAAATGCGTTTTTTAAAGTTTTATTTTAAGCTTTTAAATTTTAAAAAAAGGTTGTAAAAAGTGGCTTTTACTGTTTCTTTTGCAATTCAGAAAATCACAATTTTTAAAAAATATTTTACTCGATATCTGATAAACTAGACCAATATTTAACAAGTTATTGTTATCTATAACGACTGACTTCGATATCTATAATAATAACGATATCTCTATACTAGTCTGTACTAATACTAGGAAAACAAATTTTCCTTGTGCTCGATCACGTGGGTAGTATATAGAATATCCTGCAATCGCCGCTTACACTGCTCCCTTAGCCAAGTGAGATTTACTCACTCGCATGCTTTAAACTATCTTTTAGAAAATTAATACATATCGACGCTTATTTATTTATGACTGAGAAAGAGCTAATCGCCCAACAATAGCATGCAAAATGAAAATAAAGAAAAGGGAGCGCTACTTACAAGATTGATTTTAAACACAAAGGGAGTATTTTCTCTATCTCACTCACACTTTACGTTTCTCACTTAGAGACAAAGGATGTAGTGGTTGACTTCCATCTGCATCGAATGTTATTTGTTTTGAACCTTGAGAGTGAAAGATTTGGAGAGAATGACAGCGTGATTAAGCCAATAAAGAAAGTTCGACACATCTGATACATTCTTGCCAATAGTAGGAAAATAATATAAAATGGTTAAATTTAGTGTAAAAAGGTAAAAGGTTAGGTAAAAAATTAGTGTAAATGATATGACTTATAACCTGAAAAAGATCCTGAAACAAAATTTTTTTACATCAACTTTTTTTATTGTTTTCTTCGTATCAACAATCGATCTTGTAAGCAGCGCCCACTTTTTTATTTATACCCTGTAGATACAATGTAAACGAATGAACTGTTTATAAATAAGATAACTATATATATAATGGCTACAAAAAGTTCTAGCTAATAAATATTTTTGTAATAATACAATACACAGTGTGAGATAGAAGTATTCGTACAGTTGGTTTGCTATGAAAACAAACAGTGAAATATTTTCTATGTTATTAAATATACCCAAATATATGTAATATAATATATGTATATTGTACACAAATGTTTTCAGTAATAGATGTATACAAAGGTTAATCCGTAAATATCATATCATGTCGAGGGGCATCTTAAGAAAATTGTGAAAACTATTGCGAAAATATGTATAGACTCGGACATCACTAAAAATTTAATTCAATTGAGTTAAATTTGAAAGAAAAAGGACCACAAAAGGTTAAGTATACCACGAACATTTAAGTGAATAATAGTACGACACGAATATTTTTGTTTCGACGAAATGTACCTATTGTAACCTTGTCTCGTTATAAGTTACCAAATACCAACATTTGTTTGCGTTCATTTAATATTGTAAGTGTCTAGGTATAATATCGTCATAATAATGTTGTGCGTTACGAAAAGTAGCAGATTTCAGTCGCCTGATCACGATCGACACATTTTCACATTTCTCACGAAGGGAAGCACATAGTATCATTTCTATCGATAACTAGCATGATTGGCATGAACTGATATTAACGATAACGAGCATTTATTACAAAAAAAAAACTTCATTACCAATATGTAAAGTAATTAGTGAAAATCGGACGAACACTTCCGAGCACGGTATAAACAGATCTGCGCACTCGCTGGAGAAAAGCATGACTCGAACTCTAGTTAAACTTCTAACTAACTAACTCTAGTTAAGCCTACAAATAAACATGATGACAACTTAAGGAAGAGTTATGCGCATGTGTGGCGCATATAGCTATATACATAGTTACATAAATGCTGTGAATACCCATAAACATATATATGTAAATCCTTCTTTTAAGGTGATACCATGTTGGTTTTTTGACTTCACTCGGGGCATGCTTTCGTCTATGTTTCAGCATAGAAAACTCAGAATTTCAATACATCAATTAGTGACAGAAAATTAAATTACTAACATTAGGCCGAGTATCCATATGATCACCAATGTTTAAATAGATACATTGTGAAAAACGAGTGTTTTTAAATTTGTTCAAATGCTTTTAAATTGACCAGCGTTATAAGAGTCATGTAATTATTTAAGCGATTATAAAAATTTACGCAATGGAATTTTTTCCTAGAAAAAAATGAGTAAAATCAGGACCGCATCTAGAGCTTTTCAGGTCCGAGCTATACGAATGAAAGTGGGGCCTTCTTATATAAAGAAGGGTGAGAGTAATATTTGTTAAGAAAAAATCACAATTTCTATAGTTGTGTTGATTTATTATGACATCTGAAATCTTATTAATAATATCCTCATAGCAAAGAATTTGAGAATATCCATTTCTGTGTACAGCATTGCCATTGCGTTAACTTTTATTCCGAAAAGGTACTACGTAAATAATCTTTTACCAGTTTCAGTTATCTAATGTTGAAAAATAGTTCAGTAATGTTAAAAATAAGTTTAAGTTATTCTGACATTAGGAACTCTGTGCATAATTTTGTTTTCGATCATAAAATTCGATTTTTCACAAACAATGACTACATTTTTAGTCTCAATTAATATATTAAACTGCTACATTTCCACTTTCAGTTCATTAACATTTACATCTTTACTATAAATTTCCTCAATATAAGTTTTACAATACATGAATGCTTCTTTGATACAATTATATGTAGGTACATAAATGTGAACTTTTTGTCCACATCGTTATATATCACCTCTTCTACAGATATCAGTGACTATTCTATTACAAACGGTTAAAAATATGTTCACTTTAAATGCTTCACTTCTTTGTAATCGTACGTTGTTTCCATTGTTATCATCGAAAAATATTTTTGTGTAACTCGGTATTCTTTTGTATTTAATTGAAATAATATTTTCAGCTTCATTTTCGAAATCCTTTTGAAATTATTACCCTCTGAAATTATTATATATATTTTTAATAAAATTATTTATGTTATCATATGATGATATTTCAATAATTTGCTAAGAACATTTAACATTTGTTCGATCTAGAAAATTTTTCCATATACATATTAACGAAACAAGTTCAAATTTATTCGGTTTATTAAATAATATAGCTGTTTCTCCTCGAACAACTATCTTTTCAGTCTCACATATGGGTAGTTGGTTCAATGCTGTTTTATAGTTAATATATTCAGACAGTGAATTTATTTATTTCATGCATTAATAACAAATATTTCTGTCCGAGCTCCTCTTCTTTGGGTACGTGCCTGTTTTATCTACTGGTAACAGGGCCCCGAGTAAAATAGTGACCGGCATTAATATATCTATGTATGTTCGGATACTCTTTAAAACAGAATAACCTTTTTTTAGGTTAGGCCAAACAACTTCGTTTTTTTTTTTAGAAGTTAGGAGGTATAGTTTACTATATGACGTGTAAAAAATGTTTTCAAAAAATTACAATTGGTTGGAATCGGAAAGAAAAAAATAAATGTTAATTTGTTTACAATTTTTACCTGAGCCTATAGTGAAGATTTAAACAACACACCTTGAAGACATAAAACAGATATATACATGCTGAATCGAAAGATGCGAAAGTCTTTAAATTTATTACAGTTGTAAGCCAAATATCGTGAAAAAGTGCGAAAATGTTTTTCTACTGTTATCTATATAATGTAGTGTAATATAATGTAATATATTTTTATTGGTTACTGTATATTTATTGAAAACGTATAGAGAATAGAAATAGACTGTACAAAGTCCGAATCTTTTTGTGACCGAGTGTGCATATTTTGTAAACTTTCCGTCAAACCTTTCAAATTCTCATAAACGATTTCATTTCATAGTCCACTTTGGTGTCAACTGGAGAAACTGCGCGCATACACTTTTTCCTGGATGTTTTCATACAACAACGTGTGCCGGTAATGCTGATAGGTGCGGCGGGATCAGGGAAAAGTGTAATCATTGCTGAAAAACTCGCATCCCTTCCAGATACCTATAATATTGCCAACGTACCTCTTAATTATTATACTACATCAGGTAATCAAAATTCAATTAATCGAATACCAAAGGTAATAAGGGTCTAACTCGCATTTAACACATCCCGAGATAAATCGGTTTGTAGGTTACACTGCTCTTTAATGTTGTGATGACATTTTCCTGTACCTTAGACGCTTATTCCATTGAAAACTTTAACAGAACAGCTAGAGGGCGTAGTGATACATTTTATTTAAGTATTTATTACAATGAAGCGGAGTAATTCAAAACTACTTAACTACAACTATTTTAATTAGATGTATTATAGTTTCCTTTTCCGCAAATTTCAAACACCTAACACGTTTCTTGCTTTCAAAATTACATTGCCTTTTTACTGCAATATCTGCATTCTGTGTGTACTAAAATGATTTATAGAGACTGCAAAATCATACTGTATTGTTAACATAATTTTGATCGAAATGTGCTGTAGACCTTTATTTCCCATTGATATTTATATACACTGGTAATGAATACATAATTTTTTTTTTTATCAACACAGTTCCGCGAGGAGATTATTCTGTAATAGTTATATAATGTTTCTAAGAACTATAATTTTATATTTTAAGCGAATTGCACCATTACTATTACACACGATAGAAGTTCGTTTATCCGAATCCCGTTTATACGAATCAGATTTTGTTTACGGTTGGTTATGCGAACTGGTAACTGAAACTTTATTATCCGAACTACATTTGAGCACATTTTCAGTTATACGAACGCGTATTCAGAATCGTACATGTCCGTGTATTTTCTTTAAGCTGATATGTAATTTAACACAATTTATGTCGAAATTATTAATCAACCTCAGATATCTGAACGTCGATTTCTATTATTGAAACTCAGCAGTAGTTGGTAGAGGTAGCAAGTAGATTTTTATTATCCGAATTTGATTATCGGCTATTCGCAATATCTTGTCCTCTAACCAATTTGGATAAACGAACATCTACCGCATTAGCTTCTCTATTTTCAGAAAAATTTTCAAACGAGTGTTTCACGATTATTATCTTTTCTTAATTCACAAACTGCCATCGGTATTAAAGAGTAGTTAATTATATAGATAAATATATATTTATATTGACCTAAAAGAATTTAATTTCAAATATTCTGTTTATATAAAATATAAAACCGTAATATAAAAAGATAAATGTCAAATATAGATTGTTTATTCATGCAAAACTTTGTTTCCGAAAAAATTGTTTTTATGATATCTAGGTTTCATGAAATCTATATCAGTTTCACTTTATCAGATTGTTTTCAATTTTCAGTGGCGTGATATCAATTATTATTCATTACAGTACTATTCACTACAGTACACTACAGTACACTCAAGTTTTATTATAAATAATAGCAAATATGTTGATTATAGAAAATAAATAATTAAAGATTAAGAGGAAATGGGTAAAAAGGTCGTTAATTGAGAGAATCTGATTTTCTAATTTCGCGTTATTAAAGAGACTGAATCAAAAGAACCGAGCCATTATAGAAATTATTTGCATATGAGTGATTCTGCTTTTTAACATATATTGGGTAAAGATTGACCAAGGATTCAAAAACAAAATACAATGATGAAAATCTACCGTAAATTATACGGCAGTGCTGCCTTCTACACATTGAAACTTGTATCCCAATTGGGCCTTACTTACCAACTGACAGTATTCTGATTCCTGCATCGATACAAAGTTACATCTGGTAACGAATCGCCGATACCCATCTATGTACATTGTACATGTATCATGAAACCTAAGTGTCACTAGAATGCATCGCAATGTACCATCGCAATGCGTCGCCTTCAAATATTTGCCTCGTAAGTGTCAACAAATGCCACAGTAAATTAATATTTCTATTCATGTCTGCGTTTCATCTTGTTACAAAAAATCGGTTCAAAAATAGAAAAAGAAACGTGAGAATCGTTGTCGACCGTTGCATTTCCAAACTGTTGATATAAAGAAAGAGAATCAAAGCAAAAAAAGCCTGTTAGTAAAGAGACGATTAAACCGAGCTACGTGCTACCCGTTTACACGTTCTTCAAATTCTTTCAATATTTGCTCGCAGACGTTGTCTCTTATTTTCTATTCCAGTGGAAAACAAAGTACTCGCAGACGCGAAGTTTACGGGGCTTATTCCTGGATAACATTATACAGATTGACCTCGGTCACATTAGACATTACTGGGAACAATCGTCTGTCAAAGTAGACAAGGTTTTTATCCGCGGACTGCCTGTAGCCTTGAATTTTGTCACTCGTTGTGCTTTGATTTTCCACGAGAGGCAGATGCGGATTGTCTGTGAACTGACACAGAGACACTGTGAAGCAATATGATTGGCATTTGAAGATACAACTATTAAGAAAGAGAACCTTTCAAAACTGTTGAACTAAGATTTAAAAGAACCGAATACCCGTTACTTTCTAAGTTGAATTTAAATTTTAAGTATTACTTTTTTAATTTTGGATTATATTGCGATGATTAGTTCATTAAACTCGTTCGGAAAATGGAGTTAGAACAGTTGAAAACTATGATAGTCTACGGTGAATTCCACTAATACTTGTCAATAAAAGTTTTACGTGAAAACCCTATTCTATATTTTTAACTTATCTTTTCTTGTAGAACCGCTGTCTTCTAACTGGATCATTAATTATAGGGCATCCTATATATCTTAATTTAAATGATTCTGTAAGACTTTTTTAACACATTCGTAGTAGCTTTTCCGACGAAGAGAGTTTGGAGAATTGAATTTTCCTTTTTCTATATGTTTAACATCAATATGCCGTTATATTTCAAAAGATATTCCAAAAGATATTTAACATTAGAAAATGTTCCTTTTACCACATTTTTTAACATGGGAATGGAATTTGTCGTTTAGACAAGCCTTCAATATAAAATATGGTTTCGGAAAAAATATTTCTGTGGGATACATTTAGGTTATAAAATCTATACATATAATATTTCAACTCTTTATTTCCAGAATTGTTATTATTATTATTATTATTTACAAATATTTATTTACATTGTTCATTTACATAATTATTATTATAATTCGCAGTTTTATTTGCAGAATTATTATTATTATGATCTGTAAAATTTTATTTACAGAATTGTAGTTATAATCATAATTATTTACAAAAATCACACATAAAGATAGGACCTTAACGAATTTCAAATCCTGTCCTCACTGATATCACTAGTGTAGGCAAATTCTCTTGTGGCTGTATTTATCTATTTACAAGACATATGAACTGCCTCTACAATGTCTCAAAGGTTGGCAATTGATTGAAAAGACTTGGGACTATATTTCCCAAAGCGAGGTTCGCCCATGTCGGCAACTATAGATTCCATCCGTACCGAATGTGTTAATAAAAGAGAAAAAGGAAGCTACATATTGTTTCTCGATTTCAAAATGTTATTCATTAGTGTTTCTTGATCGTCACATTTTCTATGTAGTTCTTTTTTAGAACATAATTAAAAGTTTAATTGCATATTTAAGAAATGTTACAACGAATAATGGAAAAGCATTTGGAGAAAAAGACTGGTAGAAATTATGGACCACCTGGTATGAAAAAGTTAATTTATTTCATCGATGATATGAATATGCCCGAAGTCGATACATATGGAACCGTTCAACCTCACACACTCATTAGACAGCATATTGACTACAATCACTGGTATATATAAATATTATTATAATGTACTATATATATAATTATTTTATATGGTATATAGAAATATTATGTATAATGTAAATATTACGATAGAATTCTAAAGCTGAAAGTTCAATTTCTTTACTTTCTACTGTCAAACTATTATTTCGAATGACAAATTTAACTACATTAGGACTACATTTATCTAAACTCTATTTATTAGATCGAAGTATGCATCATTATTCTGGTAAACTATTATCTCACGATAGAATCCATTCACTTCAGCTAAGTCCTAATTTGAACAAGAAATTACAATGTAATGGAGAGAGCCAGTGAAATCCTATTACACAGTTTTGTGCAACTCAGATAAATAGAGTTCTACTGTAATAAATCTTCGCAAAACGAATGTTTTCATTGTTTCTTATTTTTATCTATAGAAAGTTTCGACATAACTAGAAAAGCAATCTCTGTTCATAAAAAGTTGTAATTTAATACGATTAACGGTCCACGGTAAGAATCAAAGGCACCTTTCGACAAGAGAAAAACACATATAGGGTGTTTCGTTTATCTTGGATTTTTGAATACTTACTTATTTCTATCTGTAAAAGAATTATACGAGGACAAAGTTAATCGGAACGACAAATATTATGGTTCTCCTTGATGATTCTCCTACTTGAAGATTATTTTTCTTCGAGTTTTCAATGTTTTGAACATTGTTTAATAAGCAAAATGTTTTAAATCGAATTATATCGTTTTTTGTATTCTCATCAATCCGCTCTTCCATTATATATATATATAAAAAAAAGAAGTAATGGACATGGATCTGAAAACAACTGGCACAAGAATGTTTCAATTTAAATTTTGTAAGACTTACTGATTATTACCATTATTTATATGGTCGAATGTAATAAAAAAAAAAAATTCACCATTGGTAACGATTATTGATAATCAAAATAAAATTTCCGTCATCTAGAATGGTTATCGATAACTAAAAAAGAATTGCTGTCATCAATATTGATTACTCGTAACCAAAATCATTTTAGCAAAGACGAATTCTTATATCACAATTTTTAAAAGCTGACCTGTAATAGTTATGAGCTCTGGTTTTCTTAGTATTGCATACGATTAATTTTATGAAATTAAACTTTTATTTAAACTAATCGGTTTTAGCCCAAGTACCATTTGCTAACAGAGGGTTATAAAATACACCAATGAGCGTATCTAAAAATATCCAGATTTATTTTAAGGAATTGCGATAATGTTGAAAACTTGAAAGAACGACCTTGGAAGAAAAAGATGAATCATCGTGTTGGACCAATTAGTTTTGTCCTTACACAACTTTTTGGATTGGCAAATTTAACTAACATATTAACATATTCAAAGTAAACCAAACACTTACTACTTATTCGTTCATTTAAAGATACATGTTAAGGAGATCAATGAATGGAGATCTATCATTATCTGTATTACTTTTTAAGATTCAATATCATACTATAGACTCTTAATTTCCATCTAAAGTTTTATCTATATTCTTTATTTTCTTGCCATGCGATGTATGTTAAAGTCATATGTCTTTACAGTTTCATAGTAGGTTAGCATAATCTTAGCTATTGTAAATTAATATCGTAAAATAATAATTTGATGGAATTTTAGGTACGACAGGACGAAATTGACGTTAAAAGAAATTCAGAATACACAATATGTATCCTGTATGAATCCTACTGCTGGAAGTTTCACAATCAATCCTCGTTTACAAAGGCATTTCGCTGTTTTTGCAGTTAGGTAAGCTAAAACGAATTTAATTGCTGTACAGAGTTGCCTTAACTCGTGAGACAATATGTTTATTCGCAGAAACTTGGAAAATGTACCAGCATTATGTTTTCTATAATTAAAATAACATACGTAGATCTTACAGGATGAGACACGTAAACTGTGACAGCTGAATATTTTCGAAAATGAATTCTGGCTTTCGCATAATTGGAATTTTTCTATATGAAGCGGTCAAGAACATTTCAAGGTCATGTATATATATATATATATATCATCATATTATATATGACGCATATTCATATAATATATATCTATATATATATTTCCTAATTTCTATAATATTTGACCGCTACTTTGCCATTGTTTGACCCAAAGGATTGCCAGATTGCGTTTAATGTGTCCTGAATCCCGCTGTACCCACGATTCGTGTTGCTTTTGAATAATTAGCTGTGTGAGATGGCAGCTTCGCGTACGTTAATCATCTCGAACCGTTATTATACCATCTTTGTCAATGAAAGGACTCAACGATAATAATTTATTATTTCCCCTTACGCTAGAGTTCTTTATCAATGTATTGATTGTTCGTTATGAAGTGCTGTTAGTTGTAGTAATTTAATGATTGCAACGAACGATGTACAGAATTTTCTCCATAATTGATCGAAAATCGGGACTCCACGGCGATCAATTATTGTATACAGAACTCGATGGTGGGTGAATGAAAAATTTTGAAAGTAACAATTCGTCTATGTGTCCGATTCATGAACGCTTGGAATATTTTACTTTCACTCACTCATTCGGAAGCTTGTTATTTATCTGTCGGAACCTTCTTTCAACTTCGTTCGGTATGCGTGATACCAGTATTATCGCTGGTCTCCGTGCTCCTTGCTTCTTTCTGATATATAACACCATTTCCGACGCGAGGTTCTGGGCTTTGACCAGTGTATCTGGTTGACTCGGGATAACTTATTGTCCGATGTCTTCATTCAGATGTTTTTATCGTATCGATTTTCTCTTCTTGTATAGCGATTCTCCTGCTTGCAGGTTTTAAATGTTTGTTTCGAATAGCATAAATTAGTTTGTTTGCTTGTCTAGACGTTCTAAGTTTGTCGCGGCAACTGGTTGCTATATTTGGGATTGAAACGTTCTGCCTTTGTGCGGGATATAATTCTTTGTAGTTTTCGATTTCAACGAAGCGGGTACTTCTTTTCTTACTTTCAATTATTTTCTTGACAAGAATTAATTTTAGAAGCAATGGTTTTTGGTAGCATTGGCTTCTCGCGTACCTGACATTCTTTATGAAGTCTCCTATATCAACGTCGTCACTTCTTCCCACGGTTTCGATTTATTCGTTGGCAGCTTTTGCTGGTAGTTCGCCCGGGTTTTCCGTAGAACTCCATCGAGTTTGACGAGACGGTCCAGTTGTAGGTTGCTGTACCGATACAAGATTTGCTGATATAACTGACTCTTCTTTCAAATCGTCGGATAATGTTTCCGTTCCAGGAGTCCTAAATGAGCGTCTACCAGATTCGTCTTCATGGTTAGGCGCAAAGCTTTACTGAGTTTTTCAATTTTTTCTGCGCGTTTCTTATTCTCTGTAGCTGACACTTTCAATTAATATTTCTTTCGCTTTGTTACAGCACGTGGGTGTAGGTACAGCACGTGTTTACCAGCGGGTATTCGTTTAATGTGGAATGACTCTGTGTTTGGAGTATATTCAGTGAGTTTTATAGTGTCCTCCGGATTTTGCAGTCTGTTTATTGGAGGCTTTCTGCCTCTTTTTGCGGAGGTGCTTGTTTCTGTGCGTTCTTCCCTGGAGAAGGGCTCACTGCGTGATTTGTGAAGGTTGCGTCTGGGACGTTGAGGGTTTCGTTTGTGATGCTATACCTCTTGCTCTATTTATTATTCTCTCTCGTACTTGTGATTTCTATGTTTATTTGCTTTACTTTGTAGATTTTTTTCTTTTCCCTTATCAATTCCAAGGTACGGTTTGACCTTGTAGTTTCTTTTATATCTATTATTTGAGAATGTTGCTGTATCTGTGAGAGTGGGGTCTCTCGTGATAGCAATATGTCGAATCTACTTCTTGTTGGCATTTTTGTTATTGGAAAGCATTCTGCTGTTCTGCTCATCTCATTTCTTCCCCATCATATTTGACGAAAGGTTGAGAGTCAGTAACCTTTGTGAGCCAAGGTTTGTGTTACTAAGAGAATTCTTGATCCATTTTTGCTGTATTTTTCTTTTGGTTGCTTCTTTCATTCTGTCTATCTTCTTTCCTTCTCGTATTTTCTTTATTGCTTTTAGCTTTAGCATAATGAGCATTATTTATCACTTTTCGTGATTGAATATCACTATATATTGGCAAACTCACTAACAAGTCTTACGCCTCGTATTTTTGGCCAGTGAGGCCCGACCTGTTGGGGGGATCACAGCACTCTGAAGAGAAAGAGTGCATTCAGCTCGGCATGAGCGTTAGTTGAAGTAATCAATTTTTTTATTTAATATTATTAAATAAAAAATATTTACAAAACATACAATTATGTAAGAATAAATAGGATACGTAAAACCATGCGTGACTTCGTTTTCAAGAAAATGGCCTGTGAAGTTAAGTAGGGGCAATTTCATAATTGATTTTCGCGAAAACAGAGCGAATAATGTCATTTTACATATTCGACTTCATTTTCTCCACGCGCAGGGAATCATTTTCGCCTTCGGTTTGTATCACAATTTTCGTCACATCTATTTTTGCATTCTTTCAAACGACATACGTATGTATAATACTTGTACATTCTCCAATTCCGAATATTAAATACACATAATATTACCGGAAAATATAAACAAACCAATATATAGGTAAGCGTATATGCGAGAATGATACAACTTATGGTGATAATCGTTTAATGCTAAAAAGATATTTTCTTGATGTATACGACCATAGCTTATTAACGCTTAGGCAACTGCGCGCGCCAGAGCGAGCTATACGCTCCTCTCTCCACCGCGACCGCACAGGCCAACCAATACACTTTCCATTGTGCATTTTTCTAAGGAGGACTAATATGCACTAATACTTAAAACAAAGGAGTATAAAAATTATGTAAGTGGTCAATCATATTTTGAGATAATGATTTTGTTTAACGATTTTACATGTTGTTTATTCAAAACATCAAATTAGAAGTATAAATAGGTATAAGTAACATTAAAGACATTAAAGATGACTTAAGATAAATAACATGACTTGAACGTGAAGTTAAAAATTCATAATGCATTTTAATATTTTTTTACAGTGTGATATCGTTCGACTATAACTTTATTTAGTCATAACTGATAGTGTAACTTTTTAATTAATTTTAAGACCACTAAATTGACGTATTTTATTACACATTGTATTTTATAAAAGCAGGAATAGAGTCGCAATTAATTAGGATCAATTCCAGATAAACAATAGCTCACAATAACAACAACAACAAAAAAGAAAACGAATTGGTAAAGTAAAAAAGGGAGATCTGCCCGGTCGGTTGGCTAAGTGTTAAGAAAAGTAAAAAAAGCCAACACCACACGGAGTTCCCAGGCGGTCACCCATCCAAGTACTAACCGTGCCCAGCGCTGCTTGACTTTCGTGATCGGACGAGAACGAGTATTTTCAACGCGGTATGAGCGTTGGCTGAAGTAATCAGTTTCGTTATTTCATGCTATCCAATAGACTAAATATTTAAGAAAACATACATGCATGTATGAGGAAGAATGGTATTTTGAGACATGCAGTCAGATTTCCAGAATTTTTCCTGGCTTCGTTTTTCATACAACGGATTGTGAAGTTCCGTCATGTAGGTACGCGTATACTTAAAAAGTAACGAGTCAAGTGGACGGAACTTCATAATTGATTTTCTGGAAAACCAAGTCTTGTATCGAAACTTGTCACTTCATACTCGACTCATTTTTGTATAGGAAATCAGGCCCTTCCGACTTGCACTATCATAATACTCTAATTTCCTCGTCTAATCTCCTTTCTAATTTTCCTCGACGAATCCGATGATCTCGCATCCTTAGACACACCCCATCATAGTTTTCCTCTGCGGCATCATCGTGAAGGAAAGTCAGTAGTTAAAATTCAGTAGTTAGACGTCAGTCGCGAGTCGATAGTCAATACTAACATCATAACACAGCGGATTGAGCCCGGTTGAACTTGTCTGTCTTTTATCGTCGGTCTAGTACTTGTTGCAACAAATTCGAGTCGGCTGAAGATGTGGTCGTTGGTTAAGTCATTGTGATGTGAAAACATTTGGGATCGAAACTAGGTCTTCGATTTCTATGGCGTATGAAGGTCAGTTTGGTATATTACCTGGGCTCGTAGATTACTCGTGTCTTCAACTGGTATGACCGTAGTCCTTTGGTTGCCAAACGTCCGTACAGTTGGTTGGAAGTTTTCCCGTTGAGGATGATGAGTATCCTGGGAGGGATCGCCAAATTTGTCATGTCGAAGACAAGGGAAGCTTCCTGCAAACTTAAGTACTCAATTCGGTGGTAGAAACCGTATTTATTTCTTGTGGAAAGCATGTCGAAAATGCAGCATCACAATTTTTAAATACAAAACTTCAGGTTCAACAAAATCAATTTACAAAGTTCCGTCCACTTCATCCTTGCAATCTTTCAAGTGCACAAGTACATGAAGGAATCTCATAGCCACTTTTTTGAAAGTGAAGCTACGCATACTTTTATATATCTGAATGTACAACTGATTTTTACACCAATTCATATTTCTTTAAGTATTATATTTTTTTTGGACAAAAACTAGTTATATCAGCCAACCTTCATACCGCGCTGAGTGCACTGGTTGTCGTCAGTTAGCTGCGAAACCCGAGCAAGTCGGACAGCAGTAAACCCCCCCCCCCCAAAATACTATGCCAAGGAGTTGCCAGTGAGTGTGTCAAATTATTCAATGACATTTAGTAACAAAAGTGATGAATAGTGCACGTGTTATCCTCACTATCAAAACAATCAAGTTAATAAATGAAGAAAAAAAGATGGAAGACAACGGATATGGTGACCAAAACAATGGATCGAAAATCTCCATAAGCGGAATGAAAAAAGCCACAAAAAGAAAAATACTAATGCAAAAATCGACCAAGAACTTCCTTGATAAAGGTAACTGAAATCAACCTTCCGTCAAATTTGATAGGTAGGAACAAAAGCAAGAAAGTGGTAAAGAAAGTAAAAGAAAAGAAGAGAACACAATAGGAGATGCATATAGGGGAAGAAACGAGATCATGAGCACAGCAGAGACTCCCAATTGCAAAAATGCCAACAAGAAGTAGATTCGACATATTGCTATCACGAGAAACCCCACTCTCACAGACACAGCAACATTCTCAAATAATAGATATAAAAGAAACTGCAAGATCAAACAGTTGCAACTTGGAATTGATAAGGGAAAAGGAAAAAATCTACAAAATAAAGCAAATAAACATAGAAATCACAAGTACGAGAGAGAATAATAAATAGAGCAAGAAGAATACCATCGCCAACGAAATCCTCAACGGCAGAAAGCCTCCAATAAACAGGCTGCAAAATCCGAAGGACACTAGAAAACTCATTGAAGAGACTCCAAACACAGACTCATTCCACATTAAACGAATACACGCAGGTAAACACGTGTTGTACCTATATAACATACGAGACTTTAATAAAGCGGAAGAAATATTAATTGAAAGTGTTAGCTACAGAGAATAAGAAACGTGTAGAAAAAATTGAAAAACTCAGTAAAGCTCTGCGCTTAATCATACTCACTGAAGACGAATCTGGTAGACGCTCATTTAGGACCCTTGGAACGGAAACATTATCCGACGATTCGGAAGGAGAGTCAGTTATATCAGCAAAACCAACAGCTGGACCCCATCTTGTCAAACACGAAGGAGTTCAACGGAAATCCCAAGCAAACTACCAGCTAAGGCTGGCAACGAACAAATCGAAACTCTGGGAGGAAGAGACGACGTTGGTGTAGGAGGCTTCATAAAGAATGTCAGGTACGCCAGAAACCAATGCTACCAGAAACCATTGTTTCTAAAATTAACTCTTGTGAAGAAAATAATTGAAAGTAAGAAAAGAAGTACCCGCTTCGTTGAAATCGAAAACTACGAAGAATTATATCCCGCACTACGATAGAACGTCTCAATCCCAAATACAGTAACCAGTTGCCGCGACAAACTTAGAACGCCTAGACAAGCAAACACGGAAAGCGTACAATCATACAATATGCGCATCCGACAACAATTAAACAAACTAATTTATGCTATTCGAAACAAACATTTAAAACCTGCAAGCAGGAGAATCGCTATACAAGAAGAGAAACTCGACACAATAAAAGCAAACATCATGAACCAGAAAGAAGACAGCGGACAATAAGTTATCCAAGTCAACCAGATACACTGGTCAAAGCTCAGGACCTCGCGTCGGAAATGGAGTTATATATCAAAAAGAAGCAAGGAGCACGGAGACCAGCGATAATACTGGCAAACCGAACGAAGCCAAAAGAAGGTTCCTACAGATAAATAACAAGCTTCCGAATGAATGAGCGAAAGTAAAATATTCCAAGTGCTCATGAATCGGACACACAGGCGAGAATTGTTACTTTCGAAATTTTTCATTCATCCACCAAGGAAAGGTCCCATCTCGAGTGAACCAAACAACAGAGATCCCAGAAGCAACATACCTAAAGTCAACTGCTTCACCTAGACGAGATTACATTATCATTCTAGAACACCAACTACCAGATAGGACCAGATCAAACTCCGACATTGTAGCGGCACTCGACAGCAAACCTTCCAACGGTTACTGTCCTGTGGCTTGCTAAGACCCTATTCTTCGGATAAGATGATTGCCAGATGTCGAAACATCTTCGTAGGATATTTATAATTAGCTCAAGGACCCGCTATAAATCTTGGGATCTATTTAGCTGAAGTTCTTCAAGTGAACAAATAGTCTTTGTCTTAACAATCCCAAAATCTATCACCTACTACGAGATGATACAGGAAATCTGCTCTTTTTACGTACGATGCTTCCCGCTAACAACTTTCTCTCAAGGGCGGTTAGCGAGTTCGCTGTTGAGTGCCGAAGCGTGCAGACGTGTGTCTAGTACTCTGTGAAGTTCGTAAAAAAACACGTGACACCCATCCGTCGAAAGTGATTCGAAACAAACTTAATCCAAGTGTTTCATAACTAACCAGTGGAAAATCCAGCACTCCAAATCTCTGATCCGTATCATAGCCTCTCGACTATTTACTTCAAATTGAATTAACTAGATCGATGATGGCCCAAATATCCCGACCAGGCTCTCTCGAGCAAAACCACAACTGCTCCGCTCTTCCCCCCTCCCCCCGTGACAAAAGGACAATATGTCCCTCCTAACATTCCAGACGAAAAATATCAAAAAGCGTAAGCTAGAAATAGTTAAAAGTAACGCAATCACTAGCCAAAACGAACAGACAACAAGTGATGTAACCACCTATAGTAGATAATCAATACTAGAAAATCCACTAATGACTCCATGGACACAGCCGAAACACCAACAGACCAAAATACGCGCAAAAGTCCTCCTCCCCCACTTATCTTCATTGACGACGTCATCGACATTCAAACAATGGTAAAGTCCATTGAAAAAGAAATTAACAAAGAAGACTACAAACTTAAAATAAGCAATAACCAAGTCAAAATTCTGCCGACCAACCCAGAATCATATAGGAAACTAACCAAGCTACTAAAAACCGTTAACGCAAACTTCCACACGTATCAACTAAAGCAAGAAAGACCTTTTCGAGTGGTACTACGTAACATCTAACACTGAACTAACTTGGACGAACTAAAGTCCAAACTCCTAAATCTTGGCCATGAAGTAACAAACATAAGCAACATTAGACATAGAATTTCGAAAAACCCGCTATCCCTATTCTTCATCAACTTAAAACAAAAACCAAATAACAAACAAATCTATAACATAACTCGACTAATGAACTCGGTAGTAAAAATCGAACCTCCTTTAATAAAGAAAGAGATAGTGGAATGTAAACGGTGCCAAAGGTACGGTCACACGCAGAAATACTGCAACCGTAATTTCTGCTGCGTTAAGGGGGTATTCTGGTCTAGAGGCATGAATTTCGGACGATAACTAAAAATATCTCGCCAAGATACGTCCAAACCGACTCCTCGGCTGATCTCTCTTCTGATCATTCCCCCGATAGCTACAGTCAGTTCAACAATTATAGAGAATACACCTAATGGGTTTATTCATAACCAACTCACCAACTGCCAGCTCTTTAGGGAAGTCTTTAATCACACAACTTCAGTCTTAATTTCATTAAAAACTAATGAAGATATCGAAGCAGCCACGAAATACTTAAACACGAACATAATAAAAGCGGACATTATTGAATACCTGTACTCTCCCTTCCAAATGTCTTCTCCTACTGAACCCTTCACTTCTGCAGAGATTATAGAATCAATCAGTCGTCTAAATCCCAAGAAAACAGCGGAGCACGACCTAATAGGCAATAAAGCAATCAAAGAACTTCCCATAAAGGGGATTGCACTCATCATATCGATTTTCAACGCAATTCTTCGAACCTTGGGTGTGTTCGTATAGAAAGTTGTGTTCGTATAGAAAGTTGTGTTGGCTACAAGGAGTGTTTCTTTCGCTGTGTGGAAATCGGATAGGTTTCGGAGGTAGAGAGCATGCTTACCTGAGTGTATCCTTTTAACACAGAATTGATTGATGTTGGATACTTCCTCCATAAGCGTTACCGTGTCTTTTGGGTCTTGTAACGTTATGTTGATAGGCGGCGGTTTTTATTCCCTTGTAGTGGTTAGGGCGTCCGTACGCTCCTCTGCGGTGTGTCTGGTGGAGTGTCCGTCAGGTGCCCCCCCCCCCGGTCCCCCTGGCGATGCTGGTGGCGCTGGGCCTCCTGAGTTGTTCGATGAGGCCTGCCGCCCCTGCGGCGTTGATTGTTTTGGCGATATGGTGGGACTGTGTTTTCGCATTTTGCCTCCTAACATTTCTTTTTTTTTTATCTGTTCTAATGTTAAACTCGATGTTGAATTGTTTGATGGTGCCGGTTGCGATTGAGGTTGTGGTTCTGATTGTAGTATGCTGAATCTGTTTTTTGTTGTGACCGCTGGAGGTGAGATAGCTTTTATGGGCTTCATATTTTTGATTTCTTTAGTCTTTTCTTCTTGGGTGGAGTGATATTCTTCGTCTGTGTTTTCCAGGATGCTTTCTAGTCCTTTGGTCCTGGCAACCAGGTTTGGTTGTGGCTTAATGGTTAATTTTAAACAGGATAAAAATGGTTAATTTTGAACAGCTTACTTATATTGCTGTCGGGGGATAATTGTATTATGTAAATTGGGAGCAATATATTGTTCTCCCTTGACTTTTTTGTCGTAAATCGTGAGACTTTTGTAAACTGGACGTCGTCTATTTGTAGAGCTTGTAGGTCTGTGAGTATTTCTGTTTCAGTGTAGCTATTGTCTAGACCTTTTAACAAGTATGTGTGGTGTTTCTCTATTTTGGGTGTGTATGTGTAGAAGGTTGTGTTCGCTGAGAGGAGTGTTTGTTTCGCTTTATGGAAGTCGGATAGGTTTCGGAGGTAAAGTGCGTGTTTACCTGAGTGTATTCTTTTGATATGAAATTGCTTGATGTCTGCTATTTTCTCTATGAGCATTACCGTGTCCTTGGGGTCTTGTAGGAGTATGTTTATGGGTGGCGGCCTGTTGTCTTTTGTGGTGGGTGGGGTGCTCGTGCGTTCCTCCGCGGAGCATCCGGTGGGGCGTCCGTCCGGTGCTCGGTCCCCCCTTGGCGGTGTTGGAGGCGCCGGGCCTCCTGGGTTGTACGGTGGGGTGCGACGCCCTTGCTGCGCCGATTGTTCCGGTGACGTGGTGGGACCGTGTCTTCCCGTTTTGCCTCGTAATGTTTCGTTTTTCTTTTTTATTTGCTCTAGCGTTGATTTCCACGTGGAGTTTGATGGTCCCGGTTGTGGATGAGGCTCTGGTTCAGATTGTAATATACTGAACCTATTTTTTGTTACTATCGCTGGAGGCGAAGTAGCTCTTGTGGGCTTCATGTTTTTGGTTTCGTTAGCCTTTTCTTCTTGGCTGGGGTGATGATCTATAGCTGTGTTTCTTGGGGTGTTTGCTAGACTTTTTGCCCTGGCCACCAGGTTAGGTTGTGGGTTGAGTTTCCGCGACTTTTGTGCGGAAAGTGTTAAACTATTGTTGATTTCTTTGGCTGTTTTTTGCGAATTTATTTTTCTTTTGATGGCTCCTTTTATTGAGTTTAAGGTGGGTTTCGTTTCCTTCCTTTTTGCTTCATTATCGATGACTCCTATTTTTTTATTTATTTTATTTGCCATCACACTTAGGAAAGGAATCTAATGGTACAGAAAACTTGGCATTCATCTCCTTCTGGGAATTTCTGTTGTAAACGCTTTGTAAACGGTTTACAAAAATGCAACAAGGAAGGATACAAATATTAGAATATTTAGAGACGTTTCATACCGGGAGCTGCAAAAATTTGTCAACCTCTCAATGACCTGTTACAAGGAGGGGAAAAAAGGGCAACGCGCCCACCGAGTGGTCGGAGCAATCCGAAGCTAGTTTCCGAAAGTCGAAACGCGCCCTCGCAAACGCCACGTTAGCGCATCCGATACCTGGCGCGCCCGTTAGCCTCGCGGTAGACGCATCCGACTATGCATTAGGAGCGGTCCTGCAGCAACGTGTCAACGACACTTGGCAGCCGTTAAACTTTCTTACCAAACCTTTGAATTCCGCGCAGCGAAAGTATAGCGCGTACGACCGCGAACTACTCGCTATGTACACCGCGGTCAGGCGATTTCGACGCGCCATAGAAGGGAGAAATTTCATAATTTTTACGGACCATACATATACCATTACATATGCGTTCGCCGCGACTGATTACATCGGACAATTCACCACCGACATACGATACACAAAGGGATTAGATAATAACGTGGCCGACGCTTTGTCACGTATCGAAGCGATACGGTAGTTTGTGGATCATCAAACTCTCGCCGCCGCGCAAGGAAACGACAACGAACTAAGCGACATCGTCAACTCCGGTTACAGTTGTAGCGGCACAGGAGTCAAAGGACGACGCGAGTCGAGAACGACTCGTGTTTGTTGTTTTGCCTCAGGACATTGAATTAGCCTTGACGCATGAAACAAAATGACAAATAAACTCCGGACAAAACAATGTCGCCGCTACATGCAACCGTCGAATGAAGACGAATTTGAATTTTCCGACTCTCCCTCGACCAATATAAATAAACGAACACGATCGCGAACGACGAGCGTCTATCAAGTTACGCGACGAGCCTTTACGAGTATTTATTCCGCGATTTTATTTTGCGATTTATACTTCGTACCAACGACTCACGTTTATTTATCGATTTAAATATATTCGACGGTTACAACAACGAGTAATCTCGTCATTAATTCTCAAGTACCTACATCCTTTTCACATAAACATCTACACGGTTAAAGAGAATACGTTTCCCTGATCACGACGTAAAAATATATTGCGACGTACCAGGCGACATTGTGCGACTGTACGTATAGAAATCCTTGCGGCCCGACGTACCTAATTCGCTCCACGGACTTTCCCATCCAGGAAAACGTGCCACGCAAAAACTGGTGACGTCACGTTTCGTCTGGCCGTCGATAAACAAGGATCGTCGAAACTGGACACCGCAATGTATCCCGTGTCAGCGATGTAAGGTCACCAGACACGTATCCTCACCCGTCGGAATATTCGGATAGTTAGCAGGAGGACTAGACATATACATACAGATGTTATCGTAATGCAATATTCGCTAGGCTACCGATATTAACTAACGTGTATCGACAGTTTTTCGCGTTGACCCGAACCCATTCCCATCGTCGATATGGAAGCGACAACAGTTGCCTCGACCCTCCTTTCTCGTTTCGGTGTGCCTTTTAAAATAACATCTGATCAAGGACGTCAATTCGAATCAAAATTATTCAAGCAATTATGCCGGCTACTCGGCATTAAGCATTTGTGCACGACAGTCTATCCCGGATGGTAGAGCGTTTGCATCGACAACTGAAAGCAGCAACCAAATATCACGAATCTTACCAATTGTTTTATTGGGTATGGGAACTGCTATAAAGGAGGACCAGAATGCAATGACAGCCGAAATGGTTTATGGCACCGGCATACGATGGCCAACAGAATTCTTTACACCAGCTAAGCAACAAGCCAACTCGGAATACGGGAATCGTTTAAAAGAACGAATAGAAAAAATCAGGCCACACTTGATTACACGACACGGCGCGAAGAAAACTTTCGTTTTTCGCGAACTAGAAACGTTGCCTTATGTATTTTTACGCCATGACGCGAACGAAGACCCATTGCTACCACCCTACGACGGGCCATATAAGGTGATACCAGGCGAGAAAAATTATACAGTTGGTAGTTAGCAGTGGGTAGTTGATACTTAACCAGAGTTCCTTGACACATTCTGAGCAATCATCATCCGAACTTGTATCGCGCACTGCTAATTGTAATCGCAAGCTCCACGCAAAGTGTATATCGAGAGTATTTGTGAATAAATATATTGTTAACTATACTCTAGTTTTTTTTCAGCATATATCACGATCTATCCACCTCAAATCTATAACCTAAGTATCGAGAAGAAGAAACGTTTTGGTATTACACGACTATTATCTCACATTATATCATTCTCATTTTTGCACACACTTATATTTCTTTAAATATTCTATTTTTTTCGCCAGCAAAGATAAATAAGAAAAATAGTTATTTCAGCCAACGCTCATACCGCGCTGAGTGCACTCGTTCTCGTCAGCACTACACCCAAGAAGGAAAAGCTGAAAAAAAAGAAACCATTAAGCGTACAAAAACCACTCCATTCTTAACTATCCCAATCAAAAATAGATTCGATATACTACAATGCCAAGAGACCACCAAGTTACAACCACAAACTGGACCAACGAAAGAAGCCATAACACCAAATTTAATTGTGGAATTAATAAAAGCTTTATAAATAGACGACGCGCTATTCCACAAAAGTCTCGCTGTTTAGGACGAGAAGAACCAAGAGAACGACATATTGCACTCAATTTACACAATTCAATTATCCCCCCAAAGCAACACAAATAACCTATTAAAAATCAACTGTGTTTTAACTATTAGGATAGAATGGGAAAAAATAATTTAAAAAAAACAACATAGCACAATACCACAAGTGACAGATGATAAGACACACGGCTCAAAATTGCAACCTCAACTACCGCTGCGTCAAATGCACTGAGTCGCACGGACCAGGCAAATGTAAAATAAAAAAAGAAGACGCAGTAAACAAAAACTTTGGGCGTCCCGCGTCATACAAAGGATGCCCAAAACTCATGGAGCTACGCAAAAAGCTCAACGAAAAGATAATCAAAGCGAAAAAATCAAAAAACGAACGGATCGCCCAAATAAGCCGTAGCAGGCTGCAAAACCAAAACAATAAAAACAGAACTCCAAGAACCGTTTAGACCCAAGTCAAGTAAAATCGGCTCAATAGAAAAAGAACGCCGTAAAAAATTTCAACTAAGTAAAAAAGCGAAACAAGGGGAGCTCATATCGCATAACAATTGCGTAAAATATCTAGGCGTAAATATAGACGACAAATTAAACTGTGGCGGCACTCGACCACGGAAATTTTCAACGGCTTCGCGGCACAAAGCGCTATACCTATAAAACGTAAGACAGACGGCCACAATGTACCTTCCATATCCCTACGGTTTTTTCGCCGAATATTCGGTACAATGCACACGCGGCAACCGTCGCGGACTTCTAATAAACGCGCGCGTAGTGGGGATATCGAGGGGCAACAAAGGACAGAAACTGTTCGGTTTTGAACCAAAAGATTCATTCTACCCCGAGCTGCGAAGTGCGACAGGTTAAGAGAAGCAAACACGAGTAAAGAAACGAGTCGTCTACTCTTGAGAGTCAGTTTCCATCGTTACTTAGTATTAATCGTTGTTAAACGTTAATCGTGGTTAAACGTTATTTGTTGTTAATTGTTAAGAGTCTAATAAACGTTATTGTTGAAAATCAAGGGTATTTTCTTGTGGGCACCTTCACGGACGATCATGTCAAAACTACAAGCAGCAGATCGAAATTCAACTCTTCAAAACCAGCGAAGCATTCTGGAAAACAAAAAGACTATTCTATTCAAAACATCTCAACAGCAAAGTAAAAATCCTAAGCTACCAAACGCTAATCAGGCCGATCTTAAGGGGGTATTCTGGTCTAGAGGCATGAATTTCGGGCGATTTTTGAAGTGCTGTACAAGATGAAACAAAAAATATTTTTACTATCCTTCTTTTTAGCATTTGTTTATTGATATTTCCAGATTACGTAAAAAATTCACTGAAAAAAAATTCAATATTTAAAAAGTTATGAGCTGGGAAAGTGGGTGCTGCCAAAAAAATGGGGTGTCGTGACGTGCATGATATCAACCCTTCTGGTCATCCGAAACAAAAAATGCGAACGGATTCTTAATTAGTATGAATGCCGCTATCGTCTGAACCTTGGAAAAGTCAATACAACATTTTTTCACAAAATGACGGCCGTTTGAAAACAAATTTCTTATTTCGCACGTTTTTTTGACAATTCCCAACTTTTAAAAAATAGTAATATTAAAGATTTTGAGCTGAGCGTGGTTCGGACGATAGAGGAGTATATAAGGAATATTCAGACCAAATTTAAAATAAACCGGTTCATTAGAACTTGAGATATCGTGCACGCCAACTCGAAAAAAGTAGGTTCGAGAAAAACGCGTTTAAAGTTTTGAGACAAGTTTGCTCGGACAACGTCTACCGTCTACTGTTCATTTGTTCCGGTCGGACCGAAGCAGATGCTGCGTCACAAAAATGGCTGTACCTCATAAAATAATTGAATATAGGAATATATGAGATAGGAAGAAAAATTATCGTATATAGGCACCGCTCTACAGCGACTTAAATCAAAGTTATAAATTATAATGCTAAAAAATGTAATTCCGACACACATTGTATGGCCATGTCGGCCATGTCGAAATTCATTGTTTATTAACGCCACAGCAAATGCAATACTTATCTACTGGTCAATAAACATTATAAAAAAAAAGCACTCGCTCTCGTCCGATCACGAAAGTTAAGCAGCGCCGGGCACGGATAGTACTTGGATGGCTGCCGCCTGGGAACTCCGTGTGTGTGATCCTGGCTTCTTTTTATTTACCCAATCTCTTTTACTTTCCTTAACAATCAACTTTTAATAATCTATAATCTAAGCATCGAGGAAAGGAAATGTTTTGCTATTACACGACTATTACCTCACATTATATCAATCTTATTTTTGCACACATTTATGTTTCTTTAAATATTCTATCTTTTTGGCCAGCAAAGACAAATAAGAAAACTAGTTATTTCAGCCAACGCTCATACTGCTGTAAACGCAATTGTTTCGCTCAAATAGTGGTGCTCAAGGCAGTGAATCGAAACCTCCCATAAAAATAGACCAAGAACTTTCTTAGCAACTCAAGGTTCCCAAAAGACGCGGAAACTCAACTCTCCGCCAAACCTGGTGGAACAGGAAGAAAAGGACAGAAAGTAGCCAAGAAAGTAAAAGCAAAGAAGAGAGCACAACAGGAGATGCGAAGAAAAAGACACGAAATCATGAATTCGGCAGAAAGCTCCCTATTATTGGCAATACAACGAAAAATAGATTCCACGTATTACAATCACAAGAATCCAGCGTATCTCAGACAAAGCAGCATCATCAAATAAAAACAATAAGAGAATCCACAAGGCCAAACTCTACTTTAGAACTGACAAGGAAAAAGAACAAAAACCTAGAAATTAAACCAAGTGGGCATATGGGCTCTCAGGACGGGAAATCACAAATTAAAAAAGAGTAAACAATCAACGAAACCCTCAATGTCACAGGTGCAGCCCAGCGAAATGGACAACGTAGGAGGCCCTTATCTCCAGCAATGCGGAAAAAGCAGACATATCGCACACAAGCCATCAACTTCTCCAAGGACAAACCGCCTCCCATTATACATCACTCATCAAGACCCGAAGAACGCAGTAAAACTCGTTGAAGAGACTCTAAACACAAAGTCATTCCACATTAAACGAATATACGCAGATAAACACATGTTATTTCGACAAAATATACCAGGCGTTAACAAAGCGAAAGAAATCCTAATTGCAACTAAGACATTTTATGCATAAACATCCAAATCGGAGAAGTACCACACGGTCTCCCTAAAGGTTCTAAACAATAGCATCTCCGGGGCAGAAATATTTGCAGAGCTGCAAGCACTGCAGATATTCGATATCTAATTGACAAAAGATTGGTGCTTCTCAACAAAAAGATCAGTAGAGAACAATATATTGCTCCCAATTTACAAAATCCACGTATCTTCACAAAGCAATATTAGTAACCTATTAAGAATGAACCGTCTAAATATCTTTAGTGTAAAAAGGGAACAAATCAGAAAAATGACATTATACAATGCCACAATATGTCAACTGCTACCACACATTTAACAAAACTGCAACCTTAACTACCGATGCGTAAAATACATCCAACCGCATGGACCTGACGAGCGTAAAATAAAAAAGAAGACACGGCGAACAAAGACAAAGTGGACTCGTTGAACTTCGCAAAAAACGGAATATCGCTAAATCAAGTCTCCGAAAACCAACTACATCAAACTATACTATTTAAACGCAAATTAATTGAGCTCGGCGCACTAAAAAGAGAACTCGGCGCACTAGAAAGAGAACGCGGCAAAAGATTCCACTTAAGAGAAAAAGCAAATGAAGGGGATTTCATTCCCCACAAAAATTATATATAAACTAAATATAGACGACAAATTAAACTTCAAACAGCATATTGAAATTCAACTTACCAAAGAAAGCAAAGCGTTATGAAAGGCAAGAAGATTATCCTATTCGAAACATCTGAACAACAGAGTAAAGGTCCTCTGTTACCAAGCACTAGTTAGACCGATCATAACCTACGGTTGTTCAATATATACGTAACTACTAATCTAAATATAACTAGGTATAACTTACCAGCCTAGTTAATGGAAAGAGTTCTGTAGCAGCACTCGACAACAAAGAACTTTCCAAGGGTTTCGTCGGTACATAGTATACCGCCGTTGAAAGACTGTTTACGAGAGACCGACGAAACATAAGCAAGGCTGCAACGAAGCGTAAGTGCTGCAAGAAGGCCTAAGAGCCATCGAAATCCCTATGGTCCTTCCGCCAAATACTTGGAAGGTTTAGGGGACCATGATCACGCACGCCTAACGAACGCGTGCGTAGTGGGGATATTGAGAGACAAAAAGAAACGAAATGGATTAAGAGATAAGTTGAGTTGTGACCGAGAAGCGTGACTGATCAGTCGAAATAGAGAATCGTGATGAAATTGTTCACACAAGTCGCGAGTCCAGTTAATGTAACGAAGTCGTTAGGTGAGTTAATAAACAAAATGCCGAGTATTCCTTTGGCACCATACACGACGTGCTATCCACCTCAGTTCGTATATTGGAAAGAAAATGCATCAAGGCTTGTTTGAGTACACACAGATCCGAACATAGCGAATTTAAAAAAAACGTTAAAAATAAAAAAATCTACGATTTGGCCAATATACATCGCATTGATTGTGACATCCTAAAACTGACAAGAAATCACTTCGCTCAAGCTGCAAAGATAAAAGAAAATAGTGTATTTTCAGTTGTCTATTTCCAAACGCATTATACCAAAAAAATACACTCAAGACAGGCTAAATGTACAGTCCGTAAATACCTGATGGAAATACAATATGGCTCTTCTGCAAAAAACACAAAAGACAAACACAAAAAAAAACATAAAAAAGTATTATTGGATACCGAAATCAAAAAGAAAAGGAGAACATCGAAACGTCACCAGCGTTCAATCTCTCTACTTGTAAAATAAATGTAAATATTATAACATATTTAAATGACATTTTTTCTCCATCTCTTCGCTACCCTGTCCCTCTTCCACCTCCTTTCACAAACAATCAACTTCACAAAATTCAAAAATAAACTACCGATTTATTCAGTTTTATCGCCAAACTTTCAGGGCAAAAGAAGAGAAAAGGCCAGTATTGTATAAAAGTAACGCTTCTGAGCAGCTTTAATACAATCAATTACTGTAATGTAAAAAACACGTAAATTCTATTGCAAATACTTTATAACTACGTCATGCCGTCACGTTCAACGATACTTTTGCCAGAACCACTTCTCAACTGAAATTCTTTGTTTATTCAGTATATGTACTATGTATTTTCTTGGACAATATAATTAAATTATAATAATTAAGTTATAATTAAAAATTAAAAAAGCACTCGTTCTCATCCGATAACGAAAGTTAAGATGGAGGAAGTATTTAAATAGCTGACCGCTTGCAAACTCTGCGTGGTGCTCACCTTTTTATTTTTCCAATCTTTTTTACTTTCCATGATAATCTATTTTTAATAATCTATAATCTAAACATAGAGAAATAGAAATGTTTCAGTATTACGCGACTAGTATCATATATCACTCATTTTTGCACACATTTATATTTTTTCAAATATTCTTTTTTTGTACATTAAAAGCAAATAAGAAAATCACTTATTTCAGCTAACTCTCATACCGCGCTGAATGGAATCGTTCTCGTCTAAAGGCAGTTTGAGAGATGAGATAGAGTTTGGTTCTTTTGATGTAAAAATTTGATTTCTCTGTGGGACATGCTAACAGAGTCCTTTTTAGAGATACTTTTTATTTTGTTTGCCCAGTGTTGATTTATAGAGTTTGCGAATTCTTGTTTTAAACACAACTTTATTTTGCGCAAATGGTACTTTAATAATACTAAATCTTCTCTTTTATCGTAGGAATAGTTTTATTTTACATTGTTTATTTTGCATAATATGAAGCTTTCGTCTCCGACTTTTGTTTTATTTTTAGTACGGATTCTTGAAGGGCATGTTTTTCTATTTCGTCTGTAAACGAGTCGATTTGCCTCTTTGTTAGGTTGACATTGTTGTGGACATTTAGGTCGCAGTTCTTTTCGAGCTGATTTTGTAATATTTCCTAGTTTGTTGTCTTTTACTTGTACCTGGATCCGTCACTTCGTGTTTCTAGCGTTAGGAAGTCAGATGTATTTTTGTTTATCTGAAATACGAGAGCGTTATGGTCGTAATCGTAGTCTCTTGTTTTGAGCGTGTTAGTTGCCCGTAAATTAAGGAATTGTAATCGTGTGTCTCCAAGGCATATGACTAGGTAATGAGCCACCTTTTGATCAAGACTCAATTCTTTCTTCGTGCGTTTTAATGATTGTTTTAGTTCGTTTAATTGTGCTTGTTGTTCATTTAGGGCTTTGAATATGTTTTCTTTGAAGGTTCGATAAGTTTATTACGTTCAGCTGTGGTATGGTTTTAATTGGGTTCGGATTTTGAATCACGCGCGGTAATAAATTTGTTTGATGTGGTTGGCTTTCGGAGACTTGGTTTCGGCTTATTCCTTGTCTTAGGATGTCTGAAAAGTACGGCATGAATTTACGGCTTATTTGAGCAACACGTTTGTTTTGATGCTTTGCATTTGTTTTGAGCATCCTTTATACAAAGCAGGATATCCGTAGTTTTTACAGTTCACGCACTGCACTTTGTCTTTGTTTACTGCGTCATCATTTTTGATTTTGCACTCGCTTGGTCTGTGCGATTCCATGCTGTTTACATTTGTGACATTGCGTTATGTCATTACTTCTGACTTTTTCCCATTTTATCCTAAAGTAACTCAGTTCATTTTTACACAAGTTCACAAACAAAAGTTGTGGTTTACACAATTTTTAACAAAGTTCATTTTTAGTACGTTACTAATATTGCTTTGTGGGGATACTTGGATTATGTAAATTGAGAGGAATACATTATTCTTTATTCATCTTTTTGTCGAGAAGCGCCAATCTTTTGTCAATTGGGGACGTCCGACATCTGCAATGCTTGCAACTCTGCGACTATCTCTGTCTCGGAGAAGCAACTGTTTAGAACCTTTAGTGAGACCGTGTGGTACTTCTCCAATTTGGCTGTATGTGCGTAAAAGGCTGTTTGAACTGCAATTAGGATTTCTTTCGCTTTGTTAAAATCTGGTATACTTCGTAGGAATAGCACGTGTTTTCGTTTAATGTGGAATGACTATGTGTTTAGAGTCTCTTCAATGAGTTTTATTATCTCTCTCCAGTCTTGATGGGTGATGTATATTGGAGGCCGCTTGTCTTTATTTGTGGGGACTGTGGAGTCAGCGTTCTTCCTTGTAGAGGCTGGTGATCTGTCCGGGTTGCGTCTGGCTTCTCGGTAGCATTGCCCCTGGAGATGGGCCCCCTGCGTTGTCCACTTCTCTGGGCTGCGCTTGGGACGTTGAGGGTTTCGTGGATGATGGAATACCTCTCCGTCCATTCTTTATTCTCTTTCAGCTTGTGATGTCCCGTCCTGAGAGGCCGTGTGTCTACTTACTTTCTTCCGTACGTATCTGTTCTTTTTCCTTATTATTGTGAATTCTTTTATTGTTATTATTTGAGGGTATTGCTGTGTCTGAGATAGGCTGGACTCTTGTGATTGCAATACGCTGAACCTATTTTCCGTTCGTATTGCTGATAATGGGGAGCTATCTGCTAAATTTATGGTTTCGTTCTTTTCGCGTCCTCGATCAATTTTTGCTATAGTATTTTTCTTTCGGTTGCTCTTTTCATTCTTTTCATCTCTTTTTCTTGTCCCTTCTTGTTTTTTTTATAGTGAGCATTACTTATCACTTTTGGTTATTGAATATCACAGTATAAATTGGCAAACTCACTAACGAGTTTAACGCCTGGTATTTTTGGCCAATGAAGTTCGACCTGCTGGGTGGATCACAGCACTCTGACGAGAAAGAGTGCATTCAGCTCGGCATGAGCGTTAGTTGAAGTAATCAATTTTCTTATTTAATATTATTGAAGAAAAAATACTTACGACGTACAATTATGGAGGAAAATAAAGAAGATATGTAAAATCTTGCTCGACTTCGTTTTCGAGAAAATGAACTGTGAAGTTGAATAGGGGCAATTTCATAATTGATTTTCGCGGAAATAAAGCGAAAAATGTCATTTTACATTTTTGACATCATTTTCGCCGCGCGCAGGGAATTATTTTCGCCGTCGATTTGTATCACAATTTTCGGCACATGTATTTTTGCATTCTTTCAAACGACATACGTATATAGAATACTTGTACATTCTCCAATTCCGAATATTAAATACATATAACATTACCGGAAAATATAAACAAAGCAATATATAAGTAAGCGTATATGCGAGAATGATATAACTTATGGTGATAATCGTTTAATGCTAAAAAGATATTTTCTTGATGTATACGACCATACCTTATTAACACAATGTTTGATAAAAGGAAAGTTAATAGTTGTGTTACGGCTCAATCTTCTTGTTTTTATCATCTAAGCCTCAAGTTTACGTGACAGAACGAATATTTTCAACGCGGTATGAGCGTTGGCTGAAGTAATCAGCTTTATTATTTCATGTTATCGAATAGACTAAATATTTAATAAACCATAGCCTTCGCAGATGATCTAATCATCTACGTAACAGGCCGCAAAACTAAGACAATAAAAACTGAACTTCAAGAACTTTTCGAAAAAATATATGACTATTACCACGCATGGAAACTAAAAATCAACACAAGCAAATGCGAAACCATACTGTTTAAGCCCAAGTCAAGTGAAATCGGCCCAATAGAAAGAGAACACTGCAAAAAATTCCAACTAAGAGAAAAGGCAAACAAAGGGGCACTCATACCACACAAAAACTGCGTAAAGTACCTAGGAGTAAACATAGACTACAAATTAAACTACAAGCAGCACACCGAAATTCAACTTGCTAAGGCCAATAAAGCATTCTGGAAAATAAAAAAACTATTCTACTGTAGTGGCACAAGAGTTAGAATTCTATTCAAATCATGTTGTTGTTTCGCTTCGGAGTATAAAGTTTGTTAGGTTACGTATAATGTAAGAATAAACAAATTCCGAGCAAAACAACGTCGCCGCTACATGTAACCGACCAAGGACGCCAATTCGAATCGCGTCTGTTCGAAGAGTTGTGCCGGTTGCTCGGCGTCATGCACCTACGGACATCGGCCTATCATCCTGCGTCTAATGAGATGGTAGAACGCCTGCATAGACAGCTTAAAGCGGCGATCAGGTGCCACGACACGAGCAACTGGGTCGAAATTCTGCGAATTGTGCTATTAGCATTAGAACCGCGATAAAGGAGGACCTAAACGCAACGGGAGCCGAGATGATATACGGCACCGGCATACGTTTCCCCGCAGAGTTCTTTCTACCAACTAAGCAGCGGGCCACCTCGGAATTCGCAACCCTGCTCAAGGAACAAATGGAGAAAGTCCGGTCTCAGCCCGTTACACAACACCCTGAAAAGAAATTATTCACTTTCCGCGAATTTGAGTCTCCCCCTATGTATTTTTACGATACGACGCAATTAGAGGCCCATTACAGCCGCCTTACGATGGGCCGTTTAGAGTAACGCGAAGAGGCGAGAAAACGTACAGTATCGATGTCAACAGTCGCGATATAACGGTTTCCGTCGACCGGCTAAAGCCAGCCTTTGTAGTATCAGAGGATCTCGAAGCGAAAACCGCCGAAACCCGTGACATGCTTATTCTAGTAGAACAAACGAACGCTCGCAACGAAAGCGACGTAAATAGTAATAACGAAAGCAACGAAGGAAACACTGGCAATAGGTACGTTACGCGGTCTGGCCGAAGAGTCCGTTTTCCCGATCGGCTACAGGCAGGTTTCGGTTAGACATCATAAAGTATTAAACACGGGGACTTCCTTTGGAAATGCAATAAAAACGTTATCACTGGTAGGGGGGTGATGTAGCGGCACAAGAGTTAGAATTCGATTCAAATCGTGTTGTTGTTTCGCTTCGGAGTATAAAGTTCGTTAGGTTACGTATAATGTAAGAATAAACAAACTCCGAGCAAAACAACGACGCCGCTACCCGTAACCGTAAAACAAAGACAAATTTGAATCTTCCGATTCCTCCCGACTACTATAAATAAACGGACGCGATCGCAAACGGATTATTATAAACTGCGACCAAACGACTTTATACACACCGTTTCGCAATTAGGACATTGTATTGACAATTTTAAATACATTAACGATTTCACCTACTAGTAATCTCATCATTCAACCTCCTACACTACTCCAAACATCTCGACAGCAAAGTAAAAATACTATGCTACCAAGCATTAATCTACGATCATAACCTACGGCTGCCCAATCTGGTACAACATATCAGCCTCCCAGATGGAAAAAATCCGCATATTCGAAAGAAAATGCATCAGGGCTTGATTGAGTACTTACAGATCCGAAAACAGCAGATTCGAAAAATATGTAAAAAACAAAACAATATACGACCAAGCCAACATTCACCGCATAGACTGTCTCATCCTAAAGCTAATAAGAAACCACTTCGCGCAAGCGGCAAAGATAAAAGAAAACAGCTTAATCTTCAGTTGCCTATTTCCTAACAACGCATATTACAAAAACACTCTGACAGGCTACATCCCCCCAGAAGCTTTCCTATACCTAGACGAAAAAACTACCTCCAGGACCAAAATAATATTACAATAATCAATCACATAAAAAGAAAAATTGGGATCAAAACTATACTCTACGAAGAAAACCTAAATGGACAGACCGCAGACACCAGGTGGAGGTACAACATGGCCCTCCCTCTGAAAGACACTAAAGACAAACACAGAAAAACATAAAAAAATATTGGTGGATACGTGTAACCGTCGAACGAAGGCGAATTCCAATTTTCTGACTGCCTCCCGACCAGTACAAATAAATCGACGCAATCGAAAAGAGTTTAGTATCTATCAACATCTACGAGAATTTTTCTGTATCGACGAGCTATCTAAGTGTTATCACCAGTTATCTACCGAGTTATCGACTTATTTTCTCTTTGAAATATTCCGAATTATTTATAACGCTCTCTGCTATTTCTTTTGCAGCTTTCCTACGCGGGCCATATTACTGTCTTATAATATAATTTTGTATCAGTGCGTTTCCTAAATTTTCTATCATCGCACGTCTTTTTCTCAAATATGTCGGTTTCACCAGTCGAATAAAATTTTGCTCTATACGTTTAACGAACACAGAAGTTCTTAGAGAAAGAAGGGAGAGCAGTAAGAAGAAAGAGACCCGGAGACCGCAGCAGGGTTAAAAAGAACATGAATTTAATTTGTAAACATTTTGGATTCTTGCATTCTGATATTAACCTTCTGCTTAATCTATTTTCATTGTTAAGAAACATTTTAAACACTATTTGCAATACAAAGATAAGATACTTTATTTCATATACCACAGTGTGAAAATAAAGATAGCTTATTTTTTACTACATATTTAAAATATTTTATTCGTACTGCAGACCAACAACTATTTAAAATGGTATTTAAAACATTTTTCCTATAAATTTGACCCAGCACTGCTCAAGCACAGTTAACATATTCGCAAAGAAAATTCAGAAATAGAAATAACTTTAAATTATATAAATATCTAACTGATCGGTTTCATCAGTCTCTGTAAAATACTATTTCGAATTAATTTTACAGTCTCTCACACCAGTGGTAACAAGTTTAACAGCAATTAAAAAGGTATCGTAAACAATATTGAAATAGTCGAGTAATAATAATCTTTTAATGTTTCGAAAATCATATAGAATAAGTAGAAAAATAATTATTTATGATAATATTGACTTAATTTAACCGTTTGAGTCCCAGGGGTCTTTGAAGAATCAAGGTTGAAAAAATAACCTCTTAATCGATTGCGAAGAGAAACAAGCGGCAAAATAGCGCTCGTCATATTTCTTCATTTTCTGAAATACATCTATATTTTTATATATCTGTACTACTATTTTATAAATATTTCAAGTTTTGCTCAATAAAAATTATTAAGATAGCAATGAAATACAAAAACACCGTCTGTCATCCGTAGCGTTCAAATGTACTGGGACTTTTCGACACAAAATCTAAACAGCGTGATCACGCTACTTGGTACTCAAACGGTTAAAGAAATAACGATACGTTTAACATGCGCGTGTGTCTGATACCGACGATATCGCGCTCTGTAACTTGCTTCCCGTCGAATTAATCTTAGGCAACAGATTTACGAGGGAGAGTAATGACTCAATGCGCGAAGAACAATTGACGAAGTTAAAACTCGAAGAATATCGAAGAACAAACGATGAGAAAGTTTCAAGTTGTCTTCGACGATTAAGACGAAATTTACGAATGCTTACTGCGCACGATTATGCAATACGAAGCAACTGAAGCGAATGCCGCGACGCGATGTACGACTGAACGAATGCGACTGAATTATCGTACGACGATACGAACGATTAACGATATACTGGTTCGCGAACGCGAACGCGTGTCGATGCCGCTCGCATTTGAACGACCTACTACTTCTTTACTAATCGGTTTACTAATCGTTCGCTCACTAAAATGATACTCACCTTTGCGTATGCTTGGAGATACTGTCCACAGGTCGTTACGCCTGATGGAACGACTCTGTCTCCACCAACGCTTACAGCCATGTCCACGAATGCTTGAAGATATTGACGCACCGAAGAAGCCAGCTCAGAAAAGTATTAACTGATCTTTATGACTGACGAAACGATTTCGGCTGCACGAGCGCTTGAAAAGCGCTGAGAGATTGAAACGGTTCGTTACTCCACGTTTAGCGATTCGAAGGCACGGAAGCTGACTCTCTCATCGACATTCGCCATTGAAATACTCGAACGAGACTGCCGACACCGTTATTATACTCGGGCGGGCCCAACTCCAGCGAGCGACTCCAATAAGGCTCAAAACGTAGGAGCCGAAATACGCACGCTGATTGGTTTTCACGAAAATCGTCAAATGGCATATTCGCCCACAAGATGGCGTTTACTGCGTGAATACGCTGCGGGGAATCCTTCGCGCGAAGAGCGTGAACGATGCCTGGATGAATGCGAGGTTAAGGGTGGCGCTCGACCTCTCGGACCATTAATATCCGTCAATTATCCTTACAAGAAACTGATAGCATAGGAAATCAAAAATACTGCTACGAATGTTGAAGGGAATCGTTTTAGCTATTGAAGTACCATTGTAAAACAGCGCCTTAACTACGAAAGCGAGCTACAATGAGCTACAACGAGACAAAAGCTACATACTATCCAAAACAAACAGTCTAAAATACAACTATTCTTACGATAAAAGAGAAGATGGACAAACAAAATAAAAAGATATGTCTAGAAAGACTCAGCTAGCATGTTACCACAGACAAATCAAATTTTTAGGTCAAAAGAACTCTAACTCTAACTCTATCCCTTCTTTCAAACTGCCTCCAGAGGAAGCTCCCCTCCTCCAAGAATCAAGTATAGCGATACAGAACATCAATAAAGACATGAAGTGTAGTTATTTCATAACATGTAAGACGACGGAAAAACTAAGTTATCGGCACTCGCTTTTCCAAAATACATACACACACACACACACAACGAACACATGGACAGAGGATAATTAACAGAATTATTATATACGAAACAGGTAAACTGAAAAATGAAATACAGCAAGACATATCGCTAAATAAGACAGTCTTCACATTCTCTGATGAAAACACCTCGAACAACCACAAACACCCAGACACAGAAATAAACTACTTTACAAATTATAACCAACTAAATATCATTTTCTCTAAATTAAACAATAAACTCTTACCCAACAAAATAAAATGATATTACACAGTGCTCTTTAAATATGCAATAAATAACACGTATTTCCCCAGAAAATAGAAAAAAGCTAAATTAACAGCCATCACAGAAGAAAAAAAAAATGAGGACCGCTCCTCTCCCTCAAACCTGCGAAATATAAGTCTCCTACCCAGCATAAGCAAAATTTTCGTAAGAGTCATAAATAAACCCCTAATCTCCTTTTGCACAAAAAATAAGGTAATCCTAAAAAATCAATTCGGCTTCCTCAATAATCAATTCTTAATAGTCTATATTCTAAGCACCAAGAAATTGCAATGTTTTAGTATTACGCGACAATTACCATACATTGTATCATTCTCATTTTGGCACACACCACCTATGTTTCTTTAAATATTCTATTTTTTGATCATCAGGAACAAATAAGAAAAGTGTTTACTTCAGCCAACGCTCAAACCGCGTTGAGTGCACTCGTTCTCGTCCGATCACGAAAGTTAAGCAGCGCTGGGCACGGATAGTACTTGTGAGGTGGTATGTCGTGATAGGGTCGGAAGGAAAACTCAGATTTATTGAACGATAAATGTTTATTCACTCTAATGTCAATGAGTACACTTGACGCAGGATTCGCGATTATATTCGGTTCGCGAATGCGCGGTTATAAGATAGAGCTTGGGTAGCTACGATTCGAGATGCGCTGCGAGTGCGGACAATGATTGCACGAGATGTCGAGAGCTTAGATAATTATTCGGCTCGAACCGTGTAAGTATAACGATCGTGATATGTTGACTCGCGGTAATAGACTGACTTTTTTGTCGCGATGCTGCTGCGGAGGAAGACTCGTTGGGATGTGTCTAAGGATGCGAAGGCATCGGATTCGTTGAGAAAAGCTTTGGTTCGGAAAGTGAGGGAAACGTACGTTAATGTTTATTGGCTAATTCGTGTTGGTCGTTGGAAAAGGATGCTAGTTGCCCTTGAGAGGGTGTTGCTAGCGGGAAGCATCGTACGTGAGAGATAGCAGATTTCTTGTGTGTCCCCGTGGTAGGTGGTTGACTTCCAGACTGATAAACAAAGACTGTTTGTCTCTTTGGAGGACCTTAGCTAAAATAAATCCTAAGATTTATAGCGGTCCTTAGGCTAGCTGGAAATATTCGGTACGAATGTATCGACATCTGGCAATCATCTTGTCCGCAGGTATAGGGTCTTTGTGTCGTGCGTCACGCGACGTAAACTGTTGAGAAGTTTACTGTCAAGTGCCGCCACAGTACCCCCTTACCAGTGATAACGTTTTATACATTTTTTGATAGATCTTACGTGCTACTTATTTAAAACCTGCCTAGAAATAATCAGGAAAGCGAATTCTCCTGCCCGAGCGCGTGGTATACCGACTTCTTGAGTCGTCTTCGCGTTGCTGTGCCCGCTCGCTGTTTTGCGTAGTTGTGGTTTTAACCGGTATAAACATGTCGTGGGTTCCTGCGCTAGTTTCTAATTGTTGTTGTTCGATGTCGTCAGATACAGTAAAAGCGGGTTTCAACCGATCTAGGGAGACTATTACATTTTTATTATTTATTTTGATGGTAAAAGTCTTTTTTCCACGCTGTATAACCTGGTAAGGTCCGTCGTACGGTGGTTGTAAAGGACCTCTGCTCGCGTCGTGGCGTACAAATACATATGGTGCTGTTTCGAGCTCGCGGAACACGAAGGTTTTTTTCTCGCCGTGTCGCGTAATCGGGTGAGGCCTGATTTTCTCTATTTGCTCTTTTAAACGGTTCGCGAATTCCGTATTGGCCTGTTGCATCGTTGGTGCGAAGAACTCAGTCGGTAATCGTATGCCGGTAGCGTAAACCATTTCGGCTGCCGTCGCGTTCAGGTCCTCCTTGAAAGCGGTTCTTATGCCTAATAAAACAATTGGTAGGATTTCTACCCAATTGCTCGTATTGTGACATTTTATTGCTGCCTTTACTTGTCGGTGTAGGCGCTCTACGATCCCGTTGGACGCGGGGTGATAGGCTGTTGTGCGTAAATGCTTGATGCCAAGCAACCGGCACAGTTCATTGAAGAGGTTTGATTCGAACTGGCGTCCTTGATCGGTCGTTATTTTTAAAGGTACGCCGAACCGAGCTATCCATGTGGAGAGGAGGGCTGAAGCGACGGTTGTTGCCTCCATGTCGGCGATGGGAATGGCTTCGGGCCAACGCGAAAAGCGGTCAATACACGTTAGACAATATCGGTAGCCCTGTGAAAATGGCATCGCGATAATGTCTATGTGTACGTGTTCGAAACGGCCTGCTAATTCTCCGAATGTTCCGACGGGCGAGGATACGTGCCTGGTGACTTTGCATCGTTGACACGGGATACATTGTCGTGCCCAAGTCCGGCAATCTTTATTTATGGGTGGCCAAATGAAACGCGACGTCACCAGTTTTTGCGTTGCGCGTATCCCTGGATGGGAAAGTCCGTGCAGCGAATTAAATACATCGCGTCGCAAGGATTTCGGCACGTACGGTCTTACAATGTTGTTTGATACGTCGCAATATATTTCCGCGTCTTGCTCAGGAAAGCGTATCTTCTTTAATCGTAACGCGGTTGTGTTGGAATTTACGATGTAGCGGAGTTCGTTGTCGTTTTCTTGCGCGACGGCGAGAGTTTGGTGATCCAACGACTTCCCTATCGCGTTGATGCGCGACAGAGCGTCGGCTACGTTGTTGTCTAGCCCCTTTATGTATCGAATGTCGGTGGTGAATTGTCCTATGTAGTCTAAATGTCGGAATTGTCGCGGTGAACATTTTTCTAATTTTTGTTTGAAAGCGAAGGTAAGAGGTTTATGGTCGGTGTATATTGTAAAGTTTCTGCCTTCTAAGGCGTGTCGAAAATGTTTAACTGCGGTGTATATCGCGAGTAGTTCGCGATCGTACGCGTTATATTTTTGCTGAGCGGGGGTCAAAGATTTCGTGGCGAATCCTAGCAGTTGTAATTGGTTATTCGCGCGTTGTTGTAATACTGCCCCTATTGCGTAGTCGGACGCGTCTACCGTGAGGCTGATCGGCGCACCTGGTATCGGATGCGCCAGCATCGTGGCGTCCGCGAGAGCACGCAGCGATTCGCGAAAGCTGTTTTCCGACTGTTCCGACCATTCGATGGGCGCGTTGCCCTTTTTCGCGCCTTTTAACATGTCGTTAAGTGGCTTGAATGTTTTTGCGGCACCCGATATGAAACGTCGGTAAAAGTTTATCATACCGAGGTACCTACGTAGTTGTTTGGCGTTCGCGGGTTTCGGCAATTTTACGATCGCTTCGACTCGTTCGGGCGGGGGCTTAATTCCGTCGGAGTTTACCGAGTATCCGAGGAATGTGATTTCACGCACGCCGAATTCGCATTTCGTGGGGTTTATCACAACCCCGTAATCGTTAAGACGGTTGAACAAGATTTTCAAATGCTCGCGGTGTTGGTTTTCGTCGTCCGAGGCTATGAGGAAATCGTCGATGTACGCGTAAACGAAGTCGAGCCCGCGTGTGATTTCGTCGACGAAACGCTGACATGTTTGCGCGGCGTTCCGAAGCCCAAACATCATGTTTGTTGCTTCGAAAAGTCCGAAAGGCGTTGTTATCGCGGTTTTTTTCGATATCCTCGGGCCCTATCGGGATTTGATGGTAAGCGCGGACTAGGTCGATTTTTGAAAAGATACGCTTACCGTGGAGATGTTGCGCGAAATCTTCGATATGTGGCTGCGAGTACCTGTCGGGTACGGTGCGGTCGTTCAACGCGCGATAGTCGCCGCATGGTCGCAAGTTTCCGTCCTTTTTCGGCACTACGTGCAAGGGTGATGCCCACGGGCTTTTCGATGGTCGCAACAAGCCTTGCTCGATCATGCGTTCGAATTCCGCTTTTACCTCTTTAAGTCGATCAGGTGCAAGCCGACGCGGTTTGCTGTAGACTGGTGGACCAGGTGTAGTTTCGATGTGGTGTAGCACACCGTGTCGAATTCTCTCTTTTCCGAAGATCGGTGGGCGGGTGAGGTCCGGGAATTCTGCCAGGAGTTGGTGGTATGGTGATTCGCCGATGACGGTCTTGACGGACGCTTCGTCTGTTGTGGCGGTGTATCCCCTTGATGACGTCTGTGTTATCGTATCGATAAGCCTTTTGTTTCGCGGGTCCACGAGCAACCCGTAGTGGCTTAGAAAATCCATGCCGATGATGGGTGTTTTGATGTCGGCTACGGTAAAATCCCACTTAAATGCTCTGCGTAGGGACAGGTTTAGGTTGATCGCGACGGGTTGGCCGCGAACAGCTCGTACTCGCTTCTGTTCACGTGTCCGTGTAGCTTGTTGCGCGGGTATACGCAAACATCGGCGCCGGTGTCGATGAGGTAGGAGATCCGCGAGTTCTTGTCCGTTACGAATATGCGGCGAGATGCCAAACCGTCGTCGTTTGCCGCTTTTACGGACGGCTGGTCCCGTTTCCCGAGTTCCACGAGCAAGGGAGTGTGCACTTTCTCGCGCTTTCTCGGAACTGTGCGTGATAGTAACACAGCCCGTCTTGCCGCGGCGGATCGCGAGGGCGCGAACGGCGGCGGAATTGTGTACGCGAGCGTGATTGTGCTCGTGCCCTACGGTGTTCATTGCTTCTTTGCTCGGCTACTAGCGCTCGTATCTCGCTCATATGGGCGTCGATTCGCGCTAACCGCTCGGTGATCAAGTTGACCAAGGCTGCCATGGCGTCGCCTATTCCGCTGTTCTGGCCAGGTGGGAGGGTTATCGTAGGTAGTCGGCCTGCGCTGGCCGCGGCGATCTGCCCTGATTCCGGGGTGGCTTCGTAAATGTTATCGGCAATTTGTATGCGGGATTCCGGATCGTTGTTCTGTACAGAGGCTAGGATGCTCCGTATGCGCGGTGGAAGTCAACCTTCCCAGACGGTGAGGACGACATCGTCTGCTAACGAATTGATGGCTAGGCTTCTGAGATCGCGGTAAAATTGAGAGGGCTTCCTGTCCCCCATTCGCTCGTTCTCGATTACCTGTCGGAGTCTCTTGGCGTCCGACTCTCCCAATCGCTTGATGAGCTCCTTTTTGACGTACGCGTAACGCCCTGTCGCCGGTGCGGCGTCGAATACGTCTCGAATTAATCTCGCGTGCGACTTGTCGAGATTCGCGATGACGACCTGGTATTTTTTTTGGTCACTCGTGATCCGGGCAGTTTCGAACTGCACTTCCAGCATCTTGAACCACAAGACCCCTGTGGTTCGTCTGTGACCCCTTCTTAGATTGAACTTGATCCCTCAAGTTTTCTTCAGAAGACTTTTGTGGAATCAGACTTGACGTGGCTTGAAAATTACAGCTGATTCCTCCTCTTCATCTGAGTGGTATGTGTTGGTTGGAATATAGATGTTGGGTGTTGAGGCCAGGGTGAGTGGTACTGGTGGGACTGTCGCATTGTGGCTGTTGATTACAGTTTCATTTCGGCAGCAAAATAAATTGATACATAATTTGTTCGGTATACATTTCCTGACGCATTTGAATACCCCTATTTTGTTTAATCCATATATACCTAGTATGCCTAATGCTATGTACCTTAATATCTGGAGCGTGGTTAGTCCCCAATACTGTATATTTTTAATTCTGTGTTCGAAATTAAGAGTTTCTATCTCGTCGCCTATTTTATCGATCGTTGTTTTATAGCCTTGTAAATTATCTATTATTTTCGGTGCTCGCTCGAGTTTATCTAATAGATGAGTGAAACTATCGTTTGTTTTGAGCGCTAGGGTTTTTGTTTTGATTTCGTATATGACTTCGTTTTTTGTTTCGCCTATACGCATATGTTCGTCTTTGTACAATATATCGCAAGAAGTGTTGGCTCTTATGATGGAAGGCTTGTCAAGTTTTTGTAAGGTATGTTTCGTTTGGCAAATTGTGTCTATTTCTATCGAATTTGCTGGTATCGCAATGTAACAGTTGCTAGTTTTGTGCGATATAAAGCTAATGTCTTCAATCTTAAGTACAGTTATTTGACAATGTTCAATATGTGGTTTGAAATTTATTATTTCGCTGCGACAATCGGTTCTGGAATTTCTGTCATGGATTGGTAGTGTTTGTTTGCATATAGTGGTTCCGGCTCGATTTTTACAAAGTTTGTTGAAATACTCGATATCAGCGTTTATAAATGAAAGACTTGAAGTTAAATATATCTGATGTTCGACTACTGGAGCCAAGAATACTCCATTTCTTTTACTCGGGATAGGATATACTTGTAATATGTTCCATTCTGTGTTAGAGACTAAAGGTACTATGATTTTGAAAAATATTTTGTCATCTATTGTGAAGATTTTAAGATCACTGATGTCGAGTATGAATTGAAAATGTTCGGTTTTGGCAGAAATCGCGGTGTTGTACATCTGGCTACCTATTGCCTTGGCGTAATTTTCTACGAATTCATTGGGGTCAAGTATTTGTGGACTAATTATTCCTTGTTTGCCTAACGTTAAGTATTAACGTATTAACGTTAAGTATTAAGCCATGACGTTAAGTATTTCATCTAATTGGAAGTGTAAAGTTTGCATCGCGGTGTCGACTTTCATGATCATCTTAAGCATAGATCTATCGATATTTGCCTGCTGTTGTAATTTTAATATATCACTATGTGATCTCTCTAAGTGGTTTAGGTTTTCTGAGTTTACAATTTTTCTAATAAGTGCTGTTTGATTAGCTATTATGGTCTTGATTTTATTATTATCATCGAATAGTTTGTCCATATTTTTGTTTATGTGCGTAAGATCATCATCGTCGAGAGTCCCGAACAGACTTTTCGATACGGAACCTATGATGTTAAGCAAACCTCGTGTGCTCCGGGTATGTGTTAACGCTTTCAAGTGTTTTGCGAGTTGTTTTAGGTTATTGATGCGATTTTGTAATCCGCCTAACTCTTCGACGTATTGTTTGCTGATTGCACGTGAGTCTATCGTTAATTTATATGATTCTATTGCGCTTACCTGTTCGTATATGTCGCTAGTGTCTAATCCTACTATTACATTGGCAGTGTCGCTGTATAAATATCCTTTTCCTATGTTTTCTACGAATACAGAGTTTCCTTCTAATGGTGTAATATTTATTTGCGCGGATACTATTCCGGCAAAGAGGAGCGTCGACCTGGAAAGTAAGGTTTTAAACGATTACCGTGTATCTTTTTGTCTTGAATCAGATAGTATGGAGTACATACTTTATCAATCGTGTACGGTCCTAACCATTCCACATCAAGTTTATGCCTTTTATGATCGTTATGTATTAAAACAGAGTCTCCTTCTTTGAAAACTGATTGAGGTTTTATAATTTTACGTTTTTGATCGCGCTGATATCGCTGTTTACTTTTGATCAATGTTTCGCGAGCGTGTCGGAGTCTAGAGTCCCATTCCTTTTTGCGGAACGTGACTTCGTCTGCGTATGTGCGTTGGGGATTCTTGGATATTGTGGAGGGAAGATTGGCTTGGTGTCCGAATGTGAGTTCGAATGGCGTGTAACCAGTAGAGTCGTGTATCATTGTGTTATATGCAAGGCATACAAAGTTAAGTTGATCGTCCCATTCTTCATCCGAATTTCGCTGTATCGATTTTAACATGTCTGTTATTACTGCGTGTGTCCGTTCTAACGATCCGTTACTTTGTGGGTGGAAGGATGTCGTTTTGATATGTTTGATTTTGAACGCGTCTTCGTACTGTTGCATTAAACTAGATATAAAATTCTGTCCGCGGTCAGTTAATATCTTTTTTGGAGCGGAAAAGATGTAAATGTAATGATTCAAGAGTGCGTTCCAAATTGTTTCCGTTTGCTGAGTTTTTAGTGGTACGAGTATCAAGTATTTTGTCAATTCGTCATGTACGGATAGAATGTACTGATTGCCTTTTTTCGTCTTTTTCAGTGGGCCTAATAAGTCCATAGCAATTTTATTGTTTGGTTCGAGGGGTGTGTCGGTGATACAAGGTTCTTCGCGCGGTCTGATACGTGTAGTTTTAGATGTTTGACAGGTGTCGCATGATTCTATATGTTGTTGTATACGTTTCATCAAATCTGGTACTCTGTGCCGTTCACGAATGCGATCGTATGTCTTTTGTATACCGGGGTGTCCTACTAAATCGTGATTTTCTTTCAATAATTCGTCTATTTCTTCGTCGCTATATGTTTGAATTGGTTCCCATGCAAAATTTAATTCTTTTACGGTGTCGTTCAGGAATAGTAAAATTTGTTTGATCGCGTTCTTTTCGGTCTCTGTGAAACTGTCGTCGCCTATACCTATCTTTTCGTTTATATGAATAATTTCGTTTAATTTAGTTAACCATTCGATTCTGTCGTAATTTCCTAGCTCTGTTTTGGATAATTGATAGAAAGATTTACGGTTCGGAGTCATTTTGAGAATTTTGGGTAACGCGTCGGTAGATTTTTCCCAATCGTGATATTTTTTATCGAGTTCTATGTTCAAATTTTCGCGTCGTCTGGTCAGAACATGTATTCTAGATAGTGCGTCGGCTGCAGTATTATCTTTTCCTTTCGTGTATTCTATGTCGTATTCGTATTCTTCTAGTTTTAATCGCCATCTCATCAAGCGTGATGAGGGGTCTTTGCAATTCTGTAACCATTTTAGTGCTTGGTGATCGGTTCGGATGAGGAATTTCCGTCCTAACAGATATTGTCGGAGGCGTTTCACGGCCCATACTATTGCTAAAAGTTCTTTTTCTGTAGTGGAATAATTTCGTTCCGGTGGGTTTAGAGTTCGCGAGATATAACAACATGGATGTCCGTCCTGTGATAAGATTGCACCTATACCTTCGTTGCTGGCGTCAGTCGTTAATGTGAATGGTTTCGCAAAGTCTGGGAATTTTAGTACGGGTGATGAACAGAGTTTGTCTTTTAATGTCTGGAATGCTTCCTGGGTTTTATCTGTCCAATGAAATGGTGTCTCCTTTTTTGTAAGTTCGGTCAATGGTTTCGCGATCTTAGAAAAGTTTCTGATGAACTTACGGTAATAACCTGCTAGTCCTAAGAACGATTTGATGTCTGTGGGATTACGTGGCTGTTTGAAATTGCTAACGGCTTCTAATTTTTTGGGATTTGGCTTTACACCTTCGGCGGTTACTATATGTCCAAGATATTCTAATTCTGGTTTGAGAAATTCGCATTTGTCCGGCTGTATTTTGAATCCGAGTTCGCGTAGGCGTTGCAATACTATCGCGAGGTTGCTATTGTGCTCTTCAATCGACTGTCCGAATATTATAATGTCGTCTAAATATACGAAGCAATGTTTATTTATGAGTCCTCTTAGCGCGGTATCCACCATGCGTTGAAATGTTGCAGGTGCATTCTTTAAACC